>NW_008344592.1:267442-381298 GCF_000622305.1 Nannospalax galili | reverse complement strand
CTTCTAAAAGGCAGCCTGCCTTTCCTCTGATCTCCAAAGACAAGATAAGCAGATTCTGCCTGTTAACCAGAGATTTTAGGAGCTGTTTAGCACAGCAGCTTTTCCCTTATCTTAAGAGGACAAAAAAGTAAACACTTCCAGACCCAGATCCTGGCTGGCAGACAGAACAGAGCCAGGTTTACAAGCCCTGCTTTTCCTGCTTCCCGTGCTTGATTTTTCCCAAAAACTCCCCCCCTTCTGCACCCTGAAGCCCCCCGTATATAAGTCCCAGCTCACAACCCATGGGCTGACATTTTTCCCTTCCCCGAGGGAAAGGTGTCCCGTGCAAAATAAAGCTGTATCCCACTGAGAGTTCTATCTGTGCCTCAGTGCCTCAGCCTCCATTCGCTCGCTCTCCGCCAAAATTTTTACCTATCAAAGATGATGCTGTACAGCAGTCCCTTCTGCATGAAATAACTACCATTGTCACAACTTCAGCTGTGCCTGATTACTAAACATCATCACAATTGGGCTTGTTGACAGTTGTGCTCATTCATTAAAGGAGAGCCAAGCAGGGTCATTGGACCCTCACTGGAGCATCCAGCCACTCTTCTGAGCCAACTGTATGTAATTTGGCCCTAATCACACATGGCCTCCAGGATTTGGGGAGGGCTAAAGTATACAAAAGTATACAATCTGGGTAAAGGCTTTCTAGTATGCATACCCTCAGGTCATACATACACCTCAGCAACCCCTCAGTTATCTCAGTAAGCAAGCTCAGGAAATTCATTGGTTCCCCAGTGAAACTTTAATCAAACATTGGCTTGACACTAGAACCTTAAAAGGGAATAAGCATTGCTTAGTATCCCCAGGAAAAGAATTCTCACAACAGATGGATAATTTATTTGTTAATGCTATTATGTCTCATAATTATTAAAAAAAGAAAATGATAATGTAAAAGATGTTAAAAGTATATGGGAATGGAGATATTTTTCAAAATAGAAAAAAATGAGAAAGCCTATGCAAGTGATGAAGGTAGGTTTGTTATGATATATAAAGGATGAGATGAAAATAATATACACAGTATCCTAAAATTTGTAAGGTCATAGTTTAGTCAACTAGTTTAAGGAACAAAATATATATCTAGTCAAGGTTTATCTGAGAATATTTGGTTTTTTACCCAAGTTTTATCTACATAACACATGGTAATTAAAAGTACCAGACTGGTAGAACTAACCTTATTGGATGTTTAACAGCCATACTTTGAGGTTTGTGTTAACCTGGTCAGAGGAACTTAAAAGACAGTTTTTGTCCCTTGCCCTCCAAGGTCAACTAAGTTCCAGGGGACTATGGGACACCTCTCAAAATATCCTATAACTGTAGTGAGTCACCTGTCCTTTTGTTCAGGGAGGCCATGGAGATCCCACAAGAAGGGCTTGAACCAGTATCCAGTCTACAAAGAGAAGGGTCATCTCAGAGGAAACATCTCATCCATGCTTCCAAATGAAGCCAGACATGGTCGTGCAGGACTTTTGACTTATTGTCACACAAATGGAACTGGTAAAAGAAAGGAGCCAGGGGCTCCTCCCAAGCCCATGTGACCCCCAAGGAACAGATCCTCAAACCACCTTAAATGTAAAAATAAATGGATTTATTTGGGCCAACTGTATGGTCTTAAACACCCAAAAGGAAAGTATAACCAAAGAGTAAAGTCATCAGTATATTTCTTTTTTAAAAATTTTATTTAATTTTCTTTTTTTTTTATGTGTATGAGTGTATTGCCTGAATATAGGTAAGTGCACCCATGTCATGCAATGCCCGCAGAGGACAGAAGAGGCTGTCAGATTCCCTAGAACTGGAGTTATGAAAAGTTGTTAGCTGCCATGTGGATGACGGGATTTGAACTTGAGTCTTCTGCAAGAACAACCAGTGTTCTTAACCGCTGAGCCATCTCTCCAGCCCCTCAGTATTTTACATTTTTATGTGTATGAGTATTTTGTCTGTATGTATGTAGATACACCCATGTGTGCAATGCTTAAAGAGGCCAGAAGGGGGCGCTGGATCCCCTGGAACTGGAGTTTCAGATGGTTGTTAGTAGCCATGTGGGTGCTGGGAATTGAAACAGTTCTCTGTAAGAGGAGTCAGTACTCTTAACCCCTAAGCCATCTCTCCAGCCCCAAGACTTACTATACTCTTAAAAAATGTCTCCATCTTTGAGAGGGAACTGACACTGATTCTAAGCACTCCAACAGCTATCAAAATAACTGAAAGTAAAAAGACTCCAAAGAAAAGTAGCCAGTTTCTTGGCTAAGTCACAATGTCCTTGGGCCTGTTAGCAACATACTCCATTCCAAAGGCCAAAAATGTTGAAATATTTGGGAGCTTTTATCTAATCCTTAAAAAAGATTTTAGGGGTCCAGCACTTGGGAGGCAGAGGCAGGAGGATCTCTGTGAGTTCAAGGCCAGCCTGGTCTACATAGTGAGTTCCAGGCCAGTTAGAACTACAGAGAGACCCTGTCTCAAAAAGACAAAAAAAAAAAGATTTTAGGGTTACTTCTTCAGAGGGGCTAATGTTAGAGTAGCAAAAAGCCCCATAAAAAAGAAAAGAAGAAAGAGTATATGAAATTATTAGAAAAAAGAGATGGGGAGATATGGGCAGAGCTGGAAGGGAGAGAGTGGGCATGGATTTGCTCAAAACACCTTATATGCATGTATGAAATTCTCAATAAATTATTAGAAAAAAAAGAAAGTTTCAGGCCAGCCAGGGCTACTACAGTGAGGGCTTAGTTATTCATACAGACTATATCCATCAATAAGCAATACTTACCAGTCACAGACTCTTTTACATTATAATTTCACTTGATCCTAGTTCATCCTCACTAAAGCCCCCTGAGGTAGGCATTAGCATTCATGTTTTACAGAAGGAAACACTGAGGCTCACAGACATCAAATATTTGTCTGTGGCCATGTAGTAAGTGCCAGAAGCAACATTCAGACTTGGTTTCCAAAAATTCTGACGCATACAAGCTTGCTTTCCTTTTACTTAGGGATTCTAGACATTTGGCAAGAATGATCTGAGTTCATTGTAATTATAACCTTTGGTTATCTTTGCTATCTGACAGATACCATCTATCAGATAAAACAAAGAAAAATCTACTCATACTGCACTCAATTATCTACAAGTTAGTTTCTAACTTTATGGGGTTGTAAAATGCCTGACTTTTAATTGATAATAAATAGTAAATCAAGTAAAGCTGTTTCCTTAGAGTCAGATGGTCTTTGATCACTCTCTAGTATGACATACATAAGCCAGAGGGTCATCTTGTTTATTTCCAGATCAATTTTCTCATCAGTATATCTCTATCATGACAAATTTCAAAACTAATTTATGAGTTGAGCCTGGTGGTACGTGCCTATAATCCTAACAGTTGGGAGGTAGAGGTAGGAGGATCAAGACAGCCTCAGCTGCATAAGACCCTATCTCAAACAAACAAACAAACAAAACCTAAAAAATAGGGCTGGAGAGATGGCTCAGCAGTTAAGAGCACTGGCTGTTCTTGCAAAGGACCCAAGTTTGGTTTCCAGCACCCACATGGTAGACATCAGAGTATCTATGCTTCTGTATATTGCTTATTGTAAATCATAGTGAACAGTGGTCAATAGATAGTTTTCTTTTATAAAAATGGAAGAGGGGCTGGAGAGATGGCTCAGCAGTTAAGAGAACTGGCTGCTCTTGCAGAGGACCTGGGTTCAATTTCCACCATCCACATGGTGGCTAACAACTGTTCTAACTCCAGTTCCAGGGGATTGGATGCCCTCTTCTGATCTCCATGGACATTGCCTGACATGGGTGCACTTATATACATGCAGGCATAACACTAATATACATAAAAATAATAATTTTTAAAATAGGAGAGGGCCTGGAGAGATGGGTTAGTGGGCAAGAGCATTGGCTGCTCAATCATGAGGACTGGAGTTTGGATGCCAGCATCCACATGGGGCAGCTCACAAATGCCTGTAACTCCTCTTCTGGTCTTCACATGTGTACATACACACAGTGTTTTGAAAAGGAGAGATGGGGGAGATGGGAGGGAAGAAGAATCCCTTGTTTGAAAGTGTCATTATGATATCTAATACTTTGTATTACTTTGTATGCTAATTAAAAAAAATTTTTGCCAGGCGTGGTGGTGCACACCTTTAATCCCAGCACTCAGAAGGAAGAGGCAGGTGGATCTCTGTGAGGCCAGCCTGGTCTATATAGTGAGTTCCAGGACAGCTGGGGCTGCAGGGAGACCCTGTCTCTTGAGAGGCAATACACTCATACACATAAAAAAATATTTTTTTAAAAGAAGAGAGACAAGGTCAGCACATTCCCCCTGAGGACCTAACAATCAGGGTAGGCTATTTGAGTACTGGAGAGGGATAAGGCTGATGACTATCTGCAGTCTGAGTACAGAAGAGTGGTCACAATGTGGACTTTGTGATGAGATCTGGGATGATCCTGGGAGCTAAACTTTCCTTCTTCAGGGGGCATCTAGGATACAAATTATGCTCTCTGTCCTAGCATCTACCATCTAGGCTCAGTCAGAGTCCCCTGGGGTGAGCAGATGGATGGGAGGCAAGAGATGGGAGGCAGACGCTGGAAGGGGTCGGGGAGGAAGGCTGAGGTGCTGTGGAGGCCAGCAGACTAGAAGGAAGCTGATACTGTTCCAGGTCTCAGCCCCACGTCCTTCCAGGTAGAGAAGCCAGTCTGCTGCCTGCCACATGAGCCATTGTCTGGAACAGACATGAAGTACTGCTGGGTCTTTTGGGGGCTCATCTTGTGGCTGATGGCTCCCTGCCTGGATCTGACACCTGAATCAGGACCCCAGGAAAAATGGATATACTTGGTACCACAGCATTGTAAATATCCTTGGTTCAAATTTGGGAAATGTGGCTGCTACTCTATGGCCCTCAACTGCTCCTTCTGCCACTACAGGTAGAGAACGGAGCTGGTTTGAGGCATGCTATGAGAAGACCACAGGGTACCTGAGAAGAACAAAAGTTCTCTGGTGGCTGGTCAGTGGTCAGTACTGGGGCTGAGCCCATTTCCCATCTTCTGGCCCAGACCCCTCTCTTAGCTTTACTTTGTGTATGTCTCTTCAGCCTCAGCCCAATCCCATTCACTTAGGTATACCTCTTTCTATTGGGAACTGATGCCTGGCCCCAGAGCCCCACCTTCTCTTCCTGCTGTTACCAGGGCATGAATCCAGTGAGTGAGCTTGACAGGGCATTAATCCAGTGAGTGAGCTTGACAGAACGTGGAGGAAATTACTGGACGTGATTTATTTATTTATTATTTTTGGTCTTCTTGAGGCAGGGTCTCCCTGTAGCCCCAGCTGTCCTGAACTCACTATGTAGACCAGGCTGGCCTTGAACTCAGAGGTCTGCCTGCCTCTGCCTCCTGAGTGCTGGGATCAAAGGTGTGCTCCACCACGCCCAGCCTTGGACATGATTTTTAAACCACTGATGCACCATTTTGATTTCCACTGTGTACCTTGTGTCGCATTGGGGAACTCTGGCCTCAGCAGTATCAACCAATGCTACATGGCTTTCAGGTGGGTTCTGAGGTTAGGGTAGTAAGTAGGGCCCAGGTCAGGCCTGCCCCAGATGCTGTCAGTTTTTTCTGTCTTTCCCAGGATGAACCAGGCCTCTGTTCAGCACTTTGAGACAGATATGAGGAACCAAACCACAGGGCCTGCCATCTGTCCCAGGAATGCCAGTGACCAGGGTTCCTGGAGGCAACAGTGGTTACTGCAGCTTTCTGATCTGGTGTGGACCTCAGGTACTCCAAGTGACAAGGTAATAGAGAGGTTGCTGGACATGCTCCGTGTAGGGATAAGGGGAGTTCACCTTGAAAAGACAGGAGTAAACTCTGAGGAGTCTATGCTGACTTGATGGGAGAACCTGCAGGATTTTCCCAGGTCTCAGGAGTTTTCCGAAATTTCATCATCTCCAATCCTTCTTAAAATTTGAGCCAGACATGGTGGCGCACACCTTTGATCCCAGCACTCGGGAGGCAGAGACAGGTGGATCTCTATGAGTTCAAGGCCAGCCTGGTCTACATAGTGAGTTCCAGGACAGCTGGGGCTACAGGGAGACCCTGTCTCAAAAAGACCAAAAAATTTTTTTTAAATTTATTTTTGTTTTATGTGTATTTGTGCTTTGCCTGTAGGTATATAAGTGCACAAGGTGTGTGCAATGCCCATGGAGGCCAGAAGAGGGCATCAGATCTTTTGGAACTGGAGTTACAGGTTAACTGTCATGTGGGTGGTGGGAACCCATCTTGGATCCTCTGTTAGAACTGCCAGTGCTCTTACCTGCTGAGCCATCTCTCCAGCACCTTCAATATTCGGAAGATAGTTTGGTTCCCTAGTGGTATGAGATAGTTAAGGTAAAGGGATACAGAGGAAGGATGTGGGTCTGATCTGCTGTGGGAAGGGCCTCAGGCCAGCCAAGAAACTAGAATCAGGACATCTAGCAGGATAACCAGGGTCAGCAGAAATCACCAGAGCTCATGGCTCTGTGTTGCACACCTGTGCAGGTAAGGTTCTTGTACCTTCCTTAAAACTTCTCCAGTGTCAGGAATGGGTATGGATTTGATCAACCTTATATGCATATATGAAATTCTCAATAAAGTTTTTTTTTTAAACTTCTCCAGTATCTTCAGCATAGAGACTTAGGTTTTGTGTCTATCACTCAAGACCCTGTGTGCTCTGACTCCTGCCTGCCCTCCTCTCTCCTACACTGGTACATTCTCTCTCTCATGCTTTTCCCTCTGCCTGGAATCCTTTTTCTAGAGTGCACTAGGGAAGAGTTGGTTGATGCTCTTTTTAGGTCCAGGGTAACTCTTCAAGTATTTATCATACTGTGTCTAGATTCTGTCTTCCATAGAAAAGGTAAGGTTGATTCTCCCAGCTCCTGAGACAGTCTGTCACATAGATGTTGAATGAGGAACATGGAGTGAAGAACAGGATCCAGCTTGCTGACACACATATCCCTATTTTCTGTGCAAGGCTGCCCTCTCTGCGTTTGGATCGGAACAGCAAAGAAAGTGATCCCATTCCTAGCAGAATGATCAGACCAAAGAGAGAAGGCCTGTCCATGTAGATCCGAGAAGCAGAAATGGAAGTTGCCTGTTAGCTAAGATGCACAGCAAGGCTACCATTCACATGTGACAACTAGCTGAAGCTTGAATGCTGGTGACTCTTAGGATCACAACAGCCACATAACTGAAGACATTCAGGGGTAAAGAGCAAAACTCTATGAAAATCAGTCTAGTACTGAATAACATCTTGGCCTGGTTCTCTTATTGCAAGCAAAGTATCTGGGGAAGGGTCAATTCTCAGAGACAATGTTTATTCATCTGTCTATCTGATGCCTAGCCTGGCCAGAGGCAATGTTTATGGTCACTTCTCTGTATCATCCCCTGGATCATGCAGGAGTGGGTCAAAATTGCCTCTGGGGTGAGGTTCCGCAGGTGGGGAACACTGAATATTTTTTTATGAGCCACAGACCCATATTACACATTCAAAACCAGATAAAAGTTAAACGTTTAACTACCATATGAAACTCAGGGATCAAACTCAAGTCATCAGGTTTGGCAGAAAGTGCCTTTAGCCACTGAGCTAACTCACTGGCCCTACTATTTTTTTTTTTTTTAATTTTATGTCTGCATGTTTTGCTTGCATCTAAGTACACTCATGTTATGCAATGCCCATGGAGGCCAGAAGAGGGCCTCCCTGAAACTGGAGCTATGATGGATGTTAGCTGCCAGCTGGGAATCAAACCAGGGTCCTCTGCAAGAACAGCCAGTGCTGTTAACCTCTGAGCCATCTCTCCAGCCCCTATATGATTTTTAATATTTCATTTTATGCAGCAGTTCTGGGCATTTGTAGTAACAGAGTCTTCAGGTTACTACATTCATAGTAATTCATAGGCAGCTGCTTGCAACCTTATTTATTAATGAGAGGCATGATCAAACATATCAGGTTAATTTTATTGGTTTCAGAAAAACCATTTAGTACAGGGAACTAGAAAGAATTAGACACACACACACTGGTTAAGGACTTATATGTTCAAAAATAGTGAGCCCAGGCTGCTCAGATCCAGTACAGAACACTGGGAACAAGAACACTCCCTGGGGGCTGGGGATATGGCTTGGTGGTAGAACTCCTGCCTAGCATCCTTAATACCCTAGGTCCTATCCCTAACACTGCAAAAGGGAAGGAAGGAGAGGAGGACTACTGTTAATTAATTAGGTCTTTTTTGAGACAGGGTCTCCCTGTAGCCCCAGCTGGCCTGGAACTCACTATATAGACCAGGCTGGCATTGAACTCACAGAGATCCACCTGCCTCTGCCTCCCAGTGCCGGGATTAAAGGCATGTGCCACCACGCCTGGCTGAGGATGTCACCAACAATGATCTTACATTTGTGAGCTAGATTCTGCCCAGACTGCATCCACCAGGCCCAATCTGTGACAAGTTATTTTATGTATATGAGGGATTTGCCTGCCTATATGTAAGCGTACCTGTGTCATGCAATGCCCACAGAGTCCAAAAGAGGGTGTTGGATCCCTTGGTACTGGAGTTAGGGACAACTGTTAGCTGCCATGTGGGTAATGGGAACTAAACCTGGGTCCTCTGTAAGAGTAGTCAGTGCTCTTAACCTCTGAGCCATCTCTCTAGGCCCCTATAAGTGACAGGTTCTGCCAAAGACCATGCTCCTGATTAGTCTGACACATAGTTGGATGAAGGGGGCCACAGTCAGTTCTAGTTGATGTGCCCAGGAAGGGACATCTAAGGGTGTTCAGGCAGACAACTACCTGTCATGGGCAATCAGGCCAGATGGAGCTCAACTCAAGACTCTGACTTCAGTCAAAGATCAAAATGTTTTTCTTTTTGAAGACAGGGTCTCCCTGTAGCCCCAGCTGTCCTGGGATAGACCAGGCTGGCCTTGAACTCTCAGAGATCTGCCTGCCTCTGCCTCCCAAGTGCTGGGACGACAGGCATGTGCCACCATGCCCAGTTCAAAGAGTTTGTTTTAAGTAAAGAATATTGGTGGTTACTCATTGTCTGAATTAGAACTAGGGGCCTTCCGTATCTAGTCCCCAGCCTTGCAGCCCACCCTCTGCCACAGCCAGATGAGTTTCACCAGCAGTGTGTTTAGCAGCACCCTCACCTCCTCCATCCAAGGGTCAGTGGGTAATTCCCTAGCTTAATCTTTGGAATTTCTATAGCATTTCTGCTCAGACACAGAATGGTCTTTAACTCATTAATGTGTTACTTGGTTATATTATCTTATTTTAGTGTGTGGGTGTGCATGTGCCAGTGTGCATGTGTAGAGGTCAGAGGACAACTTGAAGGAGTTGGTTTTCTCCTACCACGTGGGATCGAAATGAGGTCACCAAGCTGGCAGCATGTGTCTTTACCCTCTGAGCCATCTCGCACACCCTGTTACTAGGTTCTTAATCAGTTGAACTTCAGGCTGGACAGGGACTTTCTTGTGCAGGTAACCCTTCCCAATCACATAGCACAACACGCGGTAAGTTTATACCACCTGACAGGAGTCAGCAAATTCTTCCTTAGCTCCCTTAATTTCTGCTGCTGCCCATCACAGAAGCAACACAAGCAGCTGAGGACTAATGCGAAGATCCTGGGTTTACTGTTGAAGGGGAAGGTGAGAGAAACAGGAAGACAAGAGGGTGATGGAAACTCCCTGCACTTGATGCATTCAGGATGCGCCCAATCCTGACAGGATACCTATATGCTGTTGGCATCATTGGACCTCCAGGCTGTGTGGACACCAGATGCGCTTGGTCAGGGCAAGGCACTTCATAGATAACTGCAGGTTATCAAGCAAACATGTCTGCCTCATTTCCATGTGAGCTGGGACCCTCTCCAGTCCTGGGGGTTTCTGTTCTCTTCCTGGGATTGTCAGCTGACCTGGGAACAGAGCTAAGATTTGCCTTTGGCAAAGTTGTAGCACAGTCATCTGTCTGTGTGCCACCAGGCTGGCTTGTATTCTGCCCTGGCTATGGCTGCTACCTGGGGGTAGCTTGAGTCGTGTTGGGGCTGAGGTGTAGCAGGACTGGTCCTGGAGATGTTAGACTTTGACTCAGGGACTCATCCAGCTTGCGGGCCTCAGCCTCCAGGACAGTGGCCTCAGGGGCCTGGGCCACAGTAAGAAGGGAATGGGACAGGCTGTGGTGCAGGCCTGCTAGCTCACGGCTGGTCTGGACTGAGCGTGCGATGTAGTCCCGCCTCTGCTTCCGCTCCAAGGCCAGCTGCGCTCTCAGCAGGACTACCTGGTGGGCAGGAAAACCAAGAGAGAATAGTTGAGGGCCCCATGGCTATCCTGACTCTTCTGTACTGTGCTCCTGTGGCTTGTGGCCCCACACTGGAGTCAACTCTGCCACATACAGGGATTTTAGATTCAAGTTTTAGGATGTTTGGAGGAAGGGTCCTGCATACTTAGAATCCAGGGATGCTCAACCCTGGCTCCACAGTTGTGATGATTAGTTTTAATTGTCAATGTGAACCAATCTAGAATCATCTGGGGAGAGAGGGATTGTGTACATGAGGATGGGCATATGGGCATGTCTATAGAAGACTGTCTCAATTACATTAATTGATATGGGAAGACCCAGCCTGCTGTGGGAGGCACCATTCTAGGGTTTGGGTCCTGGACTGTACAGGAATAGAGAGAGAAAGGGCAGAGTAGTAGGGCATGCATGCATTCTGACTGTGATGTGACTAGCTGCTACCTTGACCTCCGGCTACGACTGCAATCTGGAACCGGGAGGTAAATGAACGCTTTCTCCTTATGTTGCTTTTGTCAGTGTAGTTTTATCACAGTAACAGGAAATGGAACTAGGACAACAGGTGATGCAAACTGGGTGCAATCAACTTATTAAAGGATAATTTACGGGCTGGAGAGCTGACACAGCCGTTAAAGGCTCAGGCTCACAACCAAAAAGACAAGGATAATTTACATGTGATATGTGCCCAGGGTTTGTTTTTGTTTTTTTTTTCGGTCTTTTTGAGACAGGATCTCCCTGTAGCCCCAGCTGTCCTGGATTCACTATGGAGACGAGGCTGGCCTCGAACTCAGAGATCCGCCTGCCTCTGCCTCCCGAGTGCTGGGATTAAAGGTGTGCGTCACCACATGCGGCCACATGTCCAGGGTTAAGTGTGCATTTTGATGAGTCTGATAGTGGATATGATCATGTATAACCACTATGCCAATGAAGACATGGAACATTTTAACTGTGCACAAAGTTTTTAGAAGAAAACATTCTAGCTCAACTAGAAGAGTATGAGGCCTGAATTTCGGTATTTTTTCCCAAAGCTCCCCCCAACCCCCAGATGGTTCTAACGAGCACAGGGTTGAGAGTCACTGACTAAACTTCCCATTTTTCAGATGGGAATACTAGGTAAGCCAGAGGTGAGTGACTGGGGTCTTAGGGTGGTCTAGAACTAAGATGAGGCAAGAGGCACTGGGGTGCAAAGCTAAAGCAGTGCACTAGGTAAAAGCCAGGTTCAAGAGGAAGAAGTGAGGTCCTTTTGCCTCACTGTTGCTAAAGAATCAGCCCCACCAGCAGTAACTACTGATTTCTGAAAGAGGCTCAGAAATAAAAATTTATACTTCTTATTACTCCTAGGCAGAGAGAGAGAGAGAGAGAGAGAGAGAGAGAGAGAGAGAGCGAGCGCCAGCCTTAGGTGAGCCAGGAAGGCATTGATTTAGCTTCCCAGAGTGTAGCAGCTTGACCTGAGCTATATATGGGTCCCTCTGCCTGGTGTGCTGTGACAGTCCTGCCTGCCTGTAGGCAGAGGCCAGCTCCTTCATCTATTTTGTCCTAGATCTCTGTCTGCTTCTCTTGTTTCTTTCCTTTCTATGACTGTGGAGACTGGCCTGGCTTCTGCTTTCTGCCCCACTTCCACCCTAAGCATAAGCCAGGGAGTTGGGACTGGGGCCCCACTTGCCTCTCATGGAAACTAAAGTTCTCTAAATGCCAAAGCTGCTTCCCCACGCCCTGCTGGAGGTGCACAAAGGGCCAAGCACATAGCAGACTCTAAATCCTTGTTGCCTCAGTACAAGGAGGGAAAGGGTGTTTAGAAGATGGATCCTTCCAGAACATACCTCTTTCTGCAGTTCAGCCACATGCTTGGTTTCTGAGGAGCCCCTCTGTCGTCTTCCATCCTGTGGAAGACCAATCTTGTTTAAGAGGGCCTTCCTGCTCTGGAGTTTCCACAGAAGCCCTGTCTCTGCTTCAGCTTCAAGGCCAGTGAGGCTTCCAGCAGGGCCATCTGTTGAGCAGGCAGCACTGAGCTCCTCATCCCACCTCTAGGGGCCTGGGCTTGTGAGCTACAAGTGCCTAAACTCTACAGGCTACAAGTGCCTGAACCTCTATGGGTTCTATGGAAGGGGAGGCCCAGTGGGGCCCATGGCAGCGTAACGGGCAACACCCATGGATCTCTGCTGCAGAACAACCAAAGGCTTAGATGCCATTTGCTTCTTTGAGGCACTTTTTAAAAAAATATATTTTTAAAAATTATTTTTATTTTACATGTATGAGTGTATTGCCTGCATGTACGTGAGCACACCTGTGTCGTGCAATGCCCAAGGTCAGAAGAGGGCATTAGATTCCTTGGTAAGGATGGTTGTTAGTTGCCACGTGGGTGCTGGGAATCAAACCTGGGTCCTCTGCAAGAACAGCCAGTGCTCTTAACTGATGAGCCATCTCTCCAGCCCTGAGGAACTTTTTGGTTTAACATAAGTACACTATACATCTATTCTGTGCCAGCCTTGGGCTAGAGCCACAGACATAAAGAGGAAGAAAGACACAGTGTCTGCCTTTGAGAAGCTTTCAAGGAAGTAGGGTAGAGAGCTGGAGATGCTCAGCTACCAGAAATAGTTCTTCCTTTCCAGGCAAGAAGGCTGAGTCTATTGATGAGCACACCTCAGCTAAAACAGTGATAGCTAAGGGGGTCTTCCCCAAATACTTTCCCTGAAAAAGCACTTCTATTCCAGGAAGTACCATGAACTCTAGCCTTGTAAACCTAGTACTGTAAGGAGCTCTATGAGCACTGCAAAGTTTCAATCAAACTCTTGGGCATTTCAGGTGCTGGTAAGTACCACAAAATACCTGGATGCCAGGGATTCTAGTTGACTCAAGGTGAACCTGAGGCACTGGTCTGGGAGTGGATAGAGTGGAACTGCTTAGAAGGTAAGCCCAGTAGCCCTGACTGCACACCTACCCACAGGTGTTGGATCTCCCTCTCAGAGCAAGAACAGACTAAGTAGGGCAGAATCCAGCTAGAAGGGGCTCTGGATTGCCTGGAGTGGCTGTCTCCACATCTAAGGGGGCAGGTGAGAAAATAAACCTGCTGTGTGGGTGATGGGGCTGTGCCTTCACTGATGTCCAGGGACCCTGCCCAGGATGCACGCATGGAATCCCTCTTCAGTTTCCTCCGCTCTCGCTCCACCTGCCAAGATGCAAGTGAGAAATCAGGTCTTGTTTTGAAGTGAGCACATGTACAGGGGTGAGCATAAATAGCCAGCAGCCACGGGCAGTACGGCTCCTGGGCCGGGGAGGTCTTGTGCTGGGTGCAAAGAAGTGCTCTTGGGGTAGAGGTGGCAAGTCACCTCTCCGGTCTTTAGAGCAAGGGTCAGTTTTGTGGACCATTCCAGCTCTGTCACAACTACTCAGCTCCCCTGCTGTGGCAGGCAAGCACCTGCAGATTGACGCACAGCTGTATTCCAATAAAACTTTACTTGAGAAACAGGCACAAGAAGTGAAGATGCATGCCCAGCTCCTTAGAGAGGGAGCTGAAGGCTGCAGAAGTCACTGACCTGTTCCAAGGTGGTCCGCAGCTGCGCATTGTGACACTGCAGCTTGCTCCGGTCAACCTCCAGCCGTGCCACTGCTTGCTGTAGCCGTTCAAGCCTTTGTCTCCATGGCTCTTCCTCCTTCATTCTGGGACGAGGCTCAGCCTCTGCTCCTGAGACCTGCAGGGACGACCCATGAAGTTTATCTAGGCAGCCTTACAGACAGGAAGAGCAGATGGAGAGACCAATTTGGCAGGTCTGGGCTTCAGAGACCAATTCCCAAAGAAAAGGAACAAGTTCTCTCCTGCACCACGGGTTCCCACAGCCCCAGCTCACCTCTCCAGGATGTACACCTTGGCCGGCCTTGGGCCTTCGGTCCACTCTGCTGCTTGAGTGTGGGCAGCATGACTGCTCCTTCTCCAGGGCCTGTCTGGTGAGCACCAACTCCTCCTGGGGTATGGGACAAAAATCACATTATGCCAACTTCATATCCAGACTTGCCTCATCTTCCATCCTCTTCACAGACAATAATGGTCAAGAGGGGGATGGGGCGTGGTGGAGCATGCCTTTAATTCCAGCACTCAGGAGGCAGAGGCAGGAGGATCTCTGAGTCCAAGGCCAGCCTGGTCTACATAGCAAGTTCTAGGCCAGCTGGGGCTACAGGGAGACCATCTCAAAAACATCAAAAATGGGGGTGGGGGACAGACCTGAGGATATGTGTGTGAGGTGTGAGGCAGAGGCTCGCAGGGAGAGGAAAAGCCAAGTGGTCAAAGCCTGAACCCAAGTCTGACTGTTAATCTAACATCAGCCAGTTGCCAGATGTCTGACTTTGGACAAGCTAACCTCTCTGCCATTCCGCAACTATGAAATGGACACAGTTCATTGGGATTAGAAGAAATGAGAACAGTACTTGGCATTAAAATGTTCAAAATAGATAAAAATGCTTTAAAAAGGAGGTGATGCTGGAGAGATGGCTCAGTGGTAGAGTGCTTGTTGCTCTTCCAGAGAAGACCTCGGTTTCCAGCACCTGCACAGCCCCTCCAGTTCCAGGGGATCCTATGCCCTCTTCTGGCCTCCACAGGCAATGGCATTCATAGGGCAATCACTCATACAGATACATACACATGAACATAAAAAGAAGTAGCACCACAATGGCTTCTGAATGTTCGAGGATGGGGAGCAGGTGAAGTGCCTCTGACCCTAGTTACGCCACTGAGCAAACACTGTTCAGTAACCCAAGTGCATGGGTAGGACGTACCCTCCTGCCATTATCTGCCTCCCTTTTGCTGTGCTTGAGGATGGGTCTGGAAATAGGAAAGGAATTCTAGGGCCAGCAAATGGCTCAGTGGGTAAAGGCAGTTGTTGCTAAACCAGATAATCTGAGTTCAATCCCCAGAACCCACATGGTAAAGGGACAGAACTGACTTTTGCAAGTTGTCTCTGATCTCCACATGTGAGCCTTGGCACATGTGCCACCCCTCACCTCCTTAAATAAACAAAAAAAGGAAAGGTGTTCATTGTTTGAGTGTTTTCTTTCTGACAACACATAGCCTCACTACAACTGTCATTCCCTATGGTATCCATTAGAAATCCAGGTCAGAAAAGTGAAGGTACCTACCTATGATCACACAGCCAGTAAACTGTAGAACCTATTTCAACCTAGGAATTCAATTCTAAAATGTACAAGTACAACTCCTTCTTCACATATAGCCCTGTTACCAGAGCAGAGCTTTGTGAGCTCCCAGAAGGCAAGTCACTGTAGGTTGTGTGTCTGAGGTGAGAGAAAGGGTTTTCTGGGCTCAGTTAAAGGACCAAAACACAGTCAATTTCCTTAGGAAAATGGATTAATTTGTCTTAGCAAAAGAAACAATGCTCTATGTTTAGCAGTCAAACCAGCGTTCCCAGCTGTGTACTCCACAGCCTAACTTAGAGGCGCAGCTCTGGCTCAGTGCCAAGATGGCCTGGGGCTTGACCTTGAGTTAGATGCTACATCCTGAAGCCCTATGCTCAACCTACTTACTTTCTACTCAATACTCTCTTCCTTCCAGAGTGCCTAAGTGCTAGTCTCTGTCTCTTCAGTCTCTGTCCCCAGTCTATCTTACCCTTCACCTGCAGGCCTCCGACTGAGCTGCCTGCTGGACATCTCCCTATGCATGTCTGTCAGGTACTTTGCTCCACTTCCAATCTGAACTCACCTTTTTCAAAGGTGTTTTCCTTCATCTCTGGGTACAAACCCTAGTGCTATCTTTGACTTTTTTCTGTTCTCTTGAATCTATTCACTTACCATCTTGTTTCTACCTTTCTTCTGAACTTCTATTAGTGCCCCTGTTGGTTTTTCCAAGTCTGCTGTTGCTCTACATGAAGGCCTGAGCAATGTTTCTGAACTATACTTCTGATTGTGTTATTTTCCTGCCCTGAACCTTGCATCCACTTCCAATTAGTGACCCAGGATCTAACAAACCCTGAATGCCACGGCCTATGCTGTCCTCTCTTCTCTTGTCAATGGCCCCATTTACATCCCAGGGGACTCAAACCTCCTTCAAGGAACCTCCATATGCTCCTCCTTCCTCATTTCTTCAGCCTTTTCCTCAGAAAGCCCTACCCAACTACCCCTTTCAGCCAAACCTTAAACACCACTTTTACCACTTTTGCCATTTGGTAGCCACCCTCAGGAAAGCTTGGGTGTTCCTCCAGCAGGCTTGGAGCACATCGAACTTCCCTTATTAGGCACTAACCACACTCAGCTGCTCACCTACCACGCCAGTTCTGAGGTGAGGAGTTCTCATCACCTCAGCTTTCTCATCTGTTCTGAGGTGCCAGAGGCAGGCAGCCCTTGAGTTCAGCTAATGAACTTTGTCTCCTGCCCTTCCTCCCCCTGGAGTGACTCACCTGCAGCCTTTGTTGTTCTGATTCCCGCTCTAGGACTGAGGCTTGCAGGACCATGGCTATCTCCTGTAGACTACTGATGCTGGCCTTGCTCTGGGCCAGGGACAGTGCCAAGTCCTGAGCCTTCTCCCTCCATTCAATCTCCCTGGCCTCTGTCTGCCTCAGGGCATTCTGCAGCCGCTCCAAGTCCTGCTGCACTGAAGAATCCAATTTTGAAAATGGAGTCTCTGATGGGAAAGCTCTGTGATTTGGGGAAGAGGCCACCCTCAGCTCCAAGATCTCCTCTTCCTTTTGGGCTAGAGTCAACTGTAGCTCCGTTAGCTTCTCAAGAAGGCCTCTTGTCTCCTCTTCTCTCTCTTGCTGCAGACTTGGCATCTTTTGAATCTCATTTTCATGACTCCTCTGGGTCTCTAGCAACTGCCCCTGCTTCTTCTGCTGCCTCAGCTCTTCTTCCTTTTGGTCAAGTGTGTGCTGGAGCTGCTGCATGTCCTCCTGGCGTTGGAGTTCCTGGTCCTGGATCTCACCTTCTCGCCTCCTCAGGGCCTCCTCCAGCTGCCGAGCACGTGCCTGGTAGGTATCCAGGGTAGACCGCAAAGTGGTAGAGCGGGCCTCTAGACTGCGGCTCAGTTCAGCCTGCTCAAGGAGACTCTGCTCTTTCTCCTGCAAGGCAGCCTGGGCTTTGCTGAGGGCTTCCTGCAGAGCCTCCGCCTGGCTCCATGCAGCCGCCTCCTGATGCCGGGAGCACTGGTTTTCTGCTCGCAGAGCCTCCAGCTCTTGCTCCTGTTCTTTGAGAACAGCCTGGGCCTGGAGCCAGTTGTCCTTCAGGGTCCTGGCTTCTGCCTCATGCTCCTGTGCCTGCTCGGCACACTGCTGTTGAAGAGCCAGCACAGTTTTCTCCTGCTCTCGAAATTCAGCCCTCAGGTCTCCCAACACTTCCTCTAGGGCCTGCACCTGCCGACACTCCTCCATCAGCTCTTCCTGAAGTCTCTGCACCTGCTCTTTGTGCTCCTCCAGCTCTCCCTGGCGCTCCTTCAGTGTCATATGGGTCTGTTCTAGAGCAGCCTGGAGCGCACTTGCCTTTTCCTTCATGTTTTCCTCCTGGTCCTGGGTCTGCAGTTGTTCTCTCTGCAAGACCTCGAGTTCCTGGTCCCTCTGGGCCAGGGCTCTCTGGGCCTCTTCCAGCTGAGCCTGAAGGGATTGTTCTTTCAGCTCTCCTTGTTCCTTGGCCTCCTGGAGGTGCTGCTGTAGAAGAGCTATCTCCTGCTCTCTCTGGGTGAGGAATAGGCTGGTCTCACCTACCTTCCTGTGCAGGTCCTGGAGCTGCTGCTCTAGCTGGTCCTTATGTTCCTGAAGTTCCTGGATGCACTCCTGCTGGCATTCTACCTCCTTCTCTTTATCCCGCAAGATCAGCTTCAAGTGTTCCAGGCTCCCACGCTGTGCTTTACCAGGGCTCTTTCCTTCCTCTGCCTGTTCATGCATAGGCTGCCTCTGTGAGGCCAGCTCCCGGCCACGTTCTCTCAAGGACAGCTTAATCTGTTCCAGGTCCTCCTCTAAGATCTTGGTCTGCAGTGTCCTCTGGTCTTCCAGAACCTGAATCCTTTCCTTCTGCAGCATCAGCTCCTGGCCTTTCCTCTCCAGGTCCTGAGTCAGATGCTCCTTCTGCCTCTGCAGGTCCTCGATCTGCTGCCGCTGGGACTTCACCTCCTGGTCCCGCTCCTGGAGCTCTCGTTCCAGAAGTGTGCTGTGGCTCTCCAGTTCATGGAGCTGGCTGCTTTGTGCCTGCAGCTCCTGGCTTTTTTCTTCCAGGTCCAGTGTGAGATGGGTCAGAGCCACCCTCTGCATTTCCCTCTGGCTCTCCAGTTCCTTAATCACCTTCTGCTGGCCCTCTACTTTGTGATGGCTTTCCTCTAGTTCCAGGGCTAGGCATTCCAGAGTTACCAACTGCTTTTTCAGATCCTGAATCTGCCCTCTCTGGGACTCAATCACTTGGGCCTTCTTTTCAAGATCCAGAAGCTGATGTTCTAAGACATTCCTCTGGGTCTCCCGATCTTTCTCGAGTTCTCTGATCTGATCTCTCTGTACAGTCAGCTGCTGCTCTCGCTCCTGGACAGCCATGGGCAGGTGCTCTAACACAGACCTGCACCTCTCCAGTTCCTGAATCTGCTCTTGTTGCAGATCTACCTCTTGGTTCCTTTTCTTCAGGTCTAGAGACAGCAGTTCCAGAGCAGCCTTCTGCATTTCCCGCTGCTTCTCTAGTTCCAGGATTTCTCTCTGCAAAGTCTGCACCTCCCCTTCTCTTTCCGACAGGGTCTGGGCCAGCAGGGCTAGATTCTCTTGCAAAGCCTTCCCCTGAGCCACCTTCAGCTCACCCTGCTCCTGCAAAGCCTGGGCTCTTTCCCGCTCACTCTCTACCTCCTCATTTTTCAGTTTCAGAGCCGAGCGAGCCATTCGCAGATCTTCTGCCAGGACACCAGCAGCACTTGCCTGAGCCTTGGCTTCTGTAATACATGCTTGCAGGTGTTCAACCTGGGCTGTCAGGTTCTCCTTGGATGCCTGAAGCAACTCTCGCTCACTCTGAAAACGAGAGACCAAAACACCCTTAGACTAGACTATCCCCTTGACACTGGCCTTTCTCTCTTATTTTGTACACCAGCAATGACAAGGCCTTAAGGACAAAGGAAGTGAGGTATTCCACTTCAGTTGATCCTGCTCTTCTATACTCAGGGGCATAGCCTGGCACAAAAGAAGCATCCTAGACCCTGGTCTTTCAGGGCAAGGGACAAGAGTCTCAACCTTAATTCAGAAATCACTATGACTTTAATAGTGGGCCTCAGGGACATAGGAATAGCCAGAGGAACCCTGAGACTTGCTGAAGGAAGCTGGGCACATGCACACAGGCCAGGGTGGACCTGAGAGATAGAACTCTGAACTTTATTGAGGTGTCTTTCCCCTAAGCCAGTACTTTACCTGAGCTTCCATCTTCTGCAGCTCTGCCTGCTGTAGATGACTCTGTAAGGACACCACAGTCTCATGCAAGTCCCTCAGCTCAGACTCCAGGGAATTCTGTTTTCGTTCCCACTTGGATTTCTCTTTGAGAAGAGCAAAGGTGGTAGATTTAGGTGCACAATTGCGGGTGAGAGGACATGGGTGTAGAGGCAGATGGAGAACCAAGATCAGAATCAGAGGGGAAGGAGCCCAAGGAGAGAATTACTCCAGCGTCCTGACATTACCCAACTGCCAGATGTTCATCTGCTCCCTGCTGCTTCCAGACTCACCCCTGTATCTGCTGCCAGCCCTGGCACTGCCTCATAATCATCCAAATACTTCCCCATCCCAATCACCCAGAGGTCCTCAGCCTAGGTCTGCAAATGGGAGACCTGGCTGACAGTAGGGGGTCCCTTCCAGTCCTAAATGATATGAGTCTGTAGAGGTTCCTGGAGGCCTGGTGGCTCTGCCAGCTGCCCTCAAGTCTGAAGATGCCCCAGAAGCCAGGTGTTTGTTGGATCTCAGGGAATCCTTAAATGCCCCCAAAAGGCCCAGACCCCCCACCCCAATTTCCACTTCTACAGAGAACCTTGAGCTTCAAGACTGTTCTCTCTCTCTTCCTTTCCAAGGGATCAGTGCAGGACGTATTCTCCCTGACTCCCCACCCTGGCCTTTTCCCCAGTAAGTCCATAATTCTTCTGCCATCAAAGGCTAGTTTTGAGGATATAGTTGGAAATGATAAAAATAAACAAAATGGATAAATGACAAAAGAAAAGAATTCTATGTTCTGATAGGTTCGGTGTTTTTTTTTTTTTTTTAAAGAAATCTGCACAACATGGGTGCATGCACATACATGCAGGTAATATACTCATATACATAAAACAAAAATATTTTTAAGAAATCTCCTTCAGGGGCTGGTGAGATGGCATAGAAGGGAAAAGTACTTTCTGCCAAGCCTTGACAACCTGAGTTCCATCCATGGTACCTACATGGTGGAAGGAGAGAACCAACTACCCAAATTATCTTCTGACTTCCACACATGGGCTATGGCACATGCATGCCATGTATATATATATATGTATATACACATACACACACACACATACATATATATATATATATATAAATGTAATTTAAAAACAATTTCTGCAGTGACAGAAAACAGTAGCTGAGGCAGCAACTTCTTTCCTTTTACCAAATTTGTTCCTCCTAACCCCTTCTTTCAAAAGCCAAGCAAAGCAGAAAAATAGTTTAATAGGCTCTTTCCCCCTTCACAGATGTCTTGGATACTGTCTCCTAGTTCCTGTCACATCTGGGCTGTCATCTGTCATCTTTTCTCCTTTAAACCTACTGGCCTGAGCAGCTTACCTTCCTGGCTCTGGGAGAGCTGCCTCTGCAGGTCCTGTAACTTGGAACAGACTTGGCTCTTCTGGGCCTCGGCATCAGTCAGACTCTGAGCCAGCTGCTGGGTCTGGTCTCTCAAGTCATCCTGGGAAAGGAAAGGTAGGACTAGACTTGTGCTTTTTGTCTGTATAAAGTTATCCCACTGAGGTCTCAAACTGTCCTTATTACAAAGCCTCTGTCATCATGGCCCTATTGTCGGACTGATGAGTAATTTATCTCTGAACTTGCATGTATCTAGCTCCCTGAAGTGAGGGTGGACTGTGCTTCATCTGATGGAGCGGGGAATGCCCTTGGGCCTATGTTTTTGTTGTTGTTTTCTCAGAGGTTTTCTGTCAGTCTAGGCTGGCTTCAAACTCACTAGATAATCAAGGCTGGTCTTGAACTCCTGATCTTTCTTCTTCTACCTCCCAAGTGCTGGGATTACAGACATGTGTGCCATACCTGGTGGGTTTTTTGTTGTTGTTGTTGTTTTTTTTTTAAGATAAGGTCTTGCTACATAACTCAGTCTTAGATTCTTAATCCTGATCCTCATGCCTCAGCCTCCTGGGTGCTGGTATCACAGGCATGTGCCACCATGCTTGGCTTCTTTCTTTTGCTCAGTGTCCTATTCCAGGGCCCTCCTCTTCTCTTCCAAATGCCTACTTCAGAGCTTTGTCCAAGGAGCTGAAGAGAGGGCTCAGTAGTTAAGAGCACTTGCTGATCTTCTAGAAGACCTAGGTTCTGTTCCCAGTACCCACATGGTGGCTCACAACTGCCTGCACACATGGGGTGTACATACATACACTCAGGCACACACACATAAAAACAAACTAATAAGTAAATCTTTAAAAAAAGAAAAAAACTTAGCCTAAAGTTACACTTTCCTTCCTTCCTTCTGACACTCCCCCTAGTTCTAACAGTGCACTACCATGTCTGTTACTGACAACCACACGTCAGTTCTGATATCAGAATGCAGCCTGGTCTCCACTGTGTCATGAACCTTGTTTATCACAGAGATCAGGTCTTTTTCTTTTCTGTATCCTCAGCTCCAAGGGGCTGGTATACAGGTGGCACTCAGTTTTTATGGACTGACAGGATCAAGTGAGGTAGAATTAGTTCAGTCTTAACTCTAGAATGTTCCTATAAACAGCATCCTCAAATCTCAATGGTCCCCAGCTTACTGAACTTTTCTCAGAGGGTTTGATACAAAGAATAAATTCTTGGGGGGTGCTGGAGAGATGGCTCAATGGTTAAGAACACTGGTTATTCTTGCAGAAGACCCGGTTCAAATCCCAGCACCCACATGGCAGCTGACAACTGTCTTTAATTCCAGTCTCAGGGGATCCGACAGCCTCTTCTGACCTCCGAGGGCACTGCATGACACGGGTGCACTTACCTACATGCAGGCAATACACTCATACACATAAAATAAAAATAATAAATAAACAAAATTTAAAAAAATAATAAATTCTTGGATGAGAAGAAAACAATATAAAACAAAGTCTTGTTTTCTGGGGTTCATGGTTCATAGGGCTCTTTCAAGACTCCCACTTGGTTAATCCTCACAACACTGGGCAAGGTAGAGGAATGCGGGGGTGAGGACCTCAGGAAAAGGTAGAAGGGCAGAGAACATACCCGGGCCTGCTGTGTCTTCCACAGGTCTTGGTAAAGCTTCTGGAGAGCCACAGCCACAGCCTCAGCTGACAGTGTAGTAAGGAGGGGCGCCCTCTTAACGAGGCTCCTAGCTCCATTCTGATCTATAGAAAGGAAGAAAATCCTTCTCACCTGGCTGTCACCGTAAGTAGCCTTCCCACTGATCTCCCTCTCCTCAAAAAATCTCCTGTAGGAAGTTTATTCACACTCTCTGCTGGGTAATGCTAGCTATCAGCTGCTAAGTATTCAAGTACAAGGAACTGTATGAGACATTTACATCTGCGTTTTTTGGTTTTTTTTTTTTGTTGTTGTTGTTGTTTTTGTTTGTTTTGAGACAGGGTCTTGTTGTAGCCCAAGCTATGCAGCTGAGGATGACTTTGCACTCTTCCTGTGCCTCTCCCCTCAACCCCTAAGCATGTGTCATCATGCCCAGCAACTCACTATGTAGCCCAGACTGGTCTGGAACTTAGAATCCTATTGCTGCCTTCTGAGTGCTAGGATTATAGGCAGGCACCATCTAGCTATTTACATCTGTAATCTCATTCATTCCTTAGAAATACTCTTAAAACTTTTTAACTCTTTAATACTTCCATTTTATAGCCAAAGAAAATCAAGTTCAGAGAAATTAGGTGACTTGCCTGCTACCAAATGACAGACCTGGGGCTCAAACTCACATGAAATCAATGGCAGTATTTGTGGCCTTAACCTTGACGCAACCTTCCCAAAGGCGCTATGTTCCCCTCCCTTCTCCCCTGGGAACTACGGCTGGCTTTGGCCCGCAGGATTTAGTTCTTGTGTGACTATACCTGGCTCAGGACCCCAGGGAGAGGAAGCAGAGTCGCTCCCATCTCTCAGCTCAGGCCAGTTCTCGCATACAGACCCCAGGGCCTGCTGCAGGACAGAGTAGAGGCTGGCCAGCTGGGCCTGGGCCTGGTTCTCCGGCTGCTGCACTGCAGTCAATGCCTCCAGCTGGCTCTCAGTGCTGTGCAGTCGCAGCTGCAGTTGGGCTGCTTTGGTCTCCTGGGCCCACAAGGAAGCTTGCAGTTGCTGCTCTGTTATCCTAGAGGCCTCCAACTCCTGCAGCAACTGTGCTTCCTGGGCCGCAAAGTCAGCCTCCTTTTCCTTCACTTCCTGCTTCAGAAATTCCACCTGTCAGGAGGAAACAGACTGAGTAAGGAGTAGCTACTTTTCAGATCTTCCCCTGAATGACCCTACTCAATCCCTGAGCAAAGCTGGCTGGGGAGAATTTCAGCAGGCTCAGTTCTCCAGCAGCTAGAGAGGACTCTGAAGTGAGTAGTAGTATAGATCTGACACCTGGGGGTAATCCACTCCTAACACACGGGCCCAGGTTACACTACTGGGCTCTGGCTCTGCTTTTCCAGGCAGATAGACATGCCAGCCCCCTGCTGTGATTAGACTTGTTAGAATCGCTGACAAGGAGCAAACAAGACCAGCAGGCAGACCTGTGTCCTGCCACTGTCCAGCTCTTACTCCCTCACTCTCCCTTCTAACTCCTCTCCTTCAGACTCTGGTTGAGGGTCTTGCTGTGAGCACACTAGTCCCTGGAAGTCCTCTTGCAGCTGCCTACCTGATCTGGGGTATTTTGTACTACCCTGCAAGTTCCTCCAACAAGATTAGGCACATTTGCGGTGGCTGTGCATGAACTAGGTCCACATGGACACTCAAGTCAGGATGTCAGGCTCCCCATAGGGGCCTCATCTTTGGGTCAGATTCCCAAGCCTCTACCTTGCCTGGTCCTGGTTTTCTTCTGCCAGGGCTGCTGAGGTCTCAGCCTATCCTGTTATTAAAAAGAAGTCACCCCAGACTCCTCTAAGAAAGAGGGCTCAGTCACGGTAGGGAGTACCTGCTCACTGAGCTCTCTCTGCCCTTCCTGGGCCTCCTGCATGTCCTGGCGCAGCGAGCTCAGCTCTTGCTGTTGAACAGAGTCGGCTTCTTGTAAAACAAGGAGTCTTTCTTCCTTTTCCAACAGCAACACAGTCAGACTAAAAAGAGGCCAGAGACCTAGGTCATTCTCTCTTTGGGAGTGAGAATCTTTTCACCTGACTATTCTAATCATAGAATTACTAATTAAAATAGATAAAGTAATGATGATTATGGGGTCATGAGAAAAGCTTCCATTTGTTGAACACCTTCTAAGGATTCCTAGGTACTTAATGTATATGTGAACTCATTCCCAAATTTCTTGTTCTCTGCTAAATTCCACATCTATTTATGCACATGCCTCAGATTCACTATGTCCATTCTTCCCATCTCTCTGTAACCCCAACTTCCCACCCAATCATCTCTTACTGTTTCCTGGCTCTGTGAATGGTTCCTTCATCCACACAGTGCTACAACATAGAAACCTTGATCATTTCTGTGTTCCTCCTTCATCCTACCCATACCAAATCCATCACTAAACATAATTGTCTTGCTTCTATAATGCACCTTAAACTTCTCCCCTTTCCTACTACCTACCTTGGCTCAGTCTGGCTCCCATCTGGACACATACCAGCCTCCTGACTTGTTTTTCTGACTCTACTGTCACCACCAAAAGGATCTGTCCCTTCTCAGACTCCTACAGCTGAGTGCATGCTGCTCTCCATTCTGAATGGACTCACGCCACTCCAGAACTTCCAGGCCATTACTATCCTTTTGAACACACCATAGATTGGATAATGTTGGTTTCCTTACTCAAAATCCTCTAGCAGTTTCCTTCTAAACTTAACACTCCACAGGCTCCTTGCACTGGGTGTTCACTGTGCTTTTTATACCACACTGAAAGCTTCCATCTGCATCAGCCCATGGTGTCTATTCCTGTTGCACAGAACTCTCTTCCCTTGCATGAGTGGCTCCATTTGATCCTTTGGTATTCAGTTTATTAATATTTTTTGTCTTTTTGAGACAGGGTCTCCCTGTAGCCCCTGCTGTCCTGGAACTCACTATGTAGACCAGGCTGGCCTTGAACTCACAGAGATCCGCCTGCCTCTACCTCCCAAGTGCTGGGAGTACAGGTGTGCGCCGCCACGCCCAGCTACTTTATTAATTTTTAAAAATTACATTTCTTTATTTATTGTGTGTATGTGTATGCACATATGCATTTCACAGAGCACATATGGAAGTCAAAAGACAATTGTGGGAGTGGATTCTCTTCTACCATGTGAGTCCTGAGGCTCAAATTCAGGTCAGTAGGCTTGGCAGCAAGCACCCTTACCAGCTGAGCCATCCTGCCAACCCTAGCATTCAGTTTAAATGCAACCTCCTGGGAAAGACCTCTAATGCCTTTCTAAACTAGGTCTCCATGTCACATGACCTCCATGTCATATTCTGTTTCTTTTCTCTACACCATGTATCATAATGTGTAACAATTCGTTTGAAAAACTACTCAATTAAAATTTCCCCAACAAAATATAACTTCTATTGAGGTAGGGACCACATTGTCTTTTCAATGTTTCAACTCTGGCATAGTACCTGGTCCATGATGGGTGCTCACTAAATATTTATTAAGTGAATCAAGTATAAGATTTGAAGCAGAGACCATGTGCTCTCCACATGGCTACCCCAGAGTAGAGACATGAAAGGTAACTAAACCTTCAGTGCCACAGTGACCACTGGGAGAAAGGCAAAAGCCACTGCTGGCTCTCTAACACACCTGGCTTTCTCCTTCTCCAGTTCCTTCTGAATCCAGCTACATTCCTGGGCCTCTTTCAGCTTCTCCTGAACCTCCTGCTTCACCAGCTTGTAGGAGTCATCCTGGGTCACCAGCTGAGACTTCAGGTCCTCTACCTGGAAAGTTAAGAGCATGAGACTGAGATGGTAGGCCCAGTGGGCAAGTGGAACGATGCTTCTAGACTAGGGCTTAAGGGTCCTGGTAAGCTGTACCAGTCATGGCCTGTCTCCAGAGTTCTGGAGGTTGCACCAATCCCTATACTATTGGTTTTTAAAAATTTTTTCTTTTATTTATGTGCATGGACATGTACTCACAAACATGCCACAACACACTTATGGAGATCAGAGAGTTGGTTTTCTCTTTCCACCACAGGGGTCCCAAGGATTAAACTCAGGTCATCAGGCTTAGCAGTAAATGCCTCGATGGACTCTCTACACTGTTCTTAATCTCCCAAACCATTCAGCCTGGGTGGCTGTCTCCAGTCTTACAAATGTTGCATAAAGGCAGACACAAAAATCTTGGCTGAATAAAATTATGACAAAACACAGTGAGGAGCAAAAACATAGCGACTGTATTTAAAAAATAATTTATTGGCCAGGAGTGGTGGTGCACGCCTGTAGTCCCAGCACTTGGGAGTCAGAGACAGGCAGATCTCTGTGAGTTCAAGGCCTGGTCTACATACCGAGTTCCAGGCCAACTGGGGCTACAGGGAGACCTTGTCTCAAAAAAAAAAAAAGACCAAAAAAGAATTTTTATTTTATGTGTAAGAGTATTTTTGCTTGCATATATATATATGTATGTGTGTATATATATAATATATATATACCATGCAATGTCTGCAGAGGCCTGAAGAGGTCGTCAGATTTCCTGGAACTCACTATGTAGACCAGGCTGGCCTTGAACTCACAGAGACCAACTTTTTTTTTTAATTTTATGTGTATGAGTGGTGTATTACCTGCATGTGTGTAAGTGCACCAGTGTCATGCAATGCCTGCAGAGGTCAGAAGAGGGTGCTGGCTTCCCCTGGAACTGGAGTTACAGATGGTTGTTAGCAACCATGTGGGTACTGGGAATCAAACCTGGGTCCTCTGTAAGAGCAGCCAGTGCTCTTAACCTCTGAGCCATCTCTCCAGCCTCCCTCCCCTTTTAAAATAATAATAATAATAAAATAGAACACTATCTGCTATAGGATTCTGAGAAGAAAAAGAAATCTGGTATACACAGATGTTGGATTTAGGGTGAGAACAGGAAGATAAATTAAAATTGGGCCTGAGAGCATCTTAGCTTAAGATCACTCTAGACAAAGAAGTGACAGCAGTCCTTCAGTATCCTACAACTGATTTCCATTGGACATCAAAATGTGCAGATGCTGATATAAACTGCGAAGTGTATTTGTCGTGTGTACTTTTGTGTATGCTATGTATGTGTTCATATGTGAGCGCAAGTGCATGTGCAGGTCAACGTTGTGTGTCTTCCTTCCTCTGTCACTCTCCACCATTTTTTTTTCTTGAGACAGGGTCTCCCACTGAATCTGGTGCTTACCTTCAGCAAGGCTGGCTGGCCAGCAAACTATAGGGATCCTCATGTCTCTGTCTCCCTAGAACTAGGATTATAGGCTTGTACTACCACACCCTGCCTGCCTTTTTTTTTTTTTTTTTTTTTTTTTTTGAGCAGGGTCTCTCTATAGCCCCAGGTGGCTGGGAATGTGATATGTAGACCAGGCTGGTCTCAATCTCACAGAGATCTGCCTGACTCTGCCCCTCTGCCTCCCTGAGTGCTAGGATTAAAGGTGTGGGCCACCAGGTCTAGTTTATACATAGCTTTTCATGTGAGGCTGGGAAATCTGAACTCAGGTTTTTATGCTTGTACAGCAACCACTTTAATCTTTCCAATCTGTTTGTTTTTGTTTTAAGGACAGAATTGCACTATACAGGCCAGGTTGGCTTCAAACTGGTGGTCCTCCTGCTTCAGCCTCCTGAGTGCTGGGATTAAGTCAGATAGTATTTAAATATAACCTATGCACATTCTCCTATAAACTTTAAATCATCTCCAGATCAGTTATCATACTTAATACAATGTAAACTATGTAAGTGGTTATTACATATTGCTTAAAGACTAAAAAGAAGAGGCTGCAGAGATGGCTCAGCAGTTAAGTGTACTGGTCATCTTTTCAAAGGACCAGGGTTCGATTCCCAGCACCCACATGGTGGCTAACAACCAATTGTAACTCCAGTTCCAGGGAATCTGACACCCTCTTCTGACCTTTTAGTACTTTGCATGATACAGGTGCACTTACACACATCCAGGCAATACACTCATACACATAAAAAGAAAATAAGATATTAAAAAATTATTTAAAAAGAATAAAAAGAAGTCTGTACATTTACAGTACAGACTCAATTTTTTCCCTTGATATTTTTGACTGGCTATTGGTACAATATGTGGATGTGACATCTGTGGATAAACTCTGAGGTACATGCTCAGCTCTGAGCACTCTTCAACTCCCCACTTAGTACTGTGGCTTATCCTAGTCCTCCCATGCTCAAGTAACAGGACCCAGGTTCTCCTTGTCCCAGAGAAGGGAATGGAAGGAACCAGTTGTGCTGGGAAGGGCTCTGGGGCAGGTAGACAGGAGAGACCTGCTTCTGCAGGTTTATCTTGTCCTGCAGCAGGGTACTACCCTCCTTCTGGAGGGCAATGATATCATCCCTGTGCTGCTGGGCTGCCTCCTTTAGCTCCTGCTGTGCCTTCCGAAGCTGGGTCTGCAGCATCACAGTGGTTTCCTGTAGAGGAAGAAGAATCTGTGAGTTCAGGAAAGCTTCCTCTGGGGCTAGGACCCAAAATCTGTGTTGTGTAAATATTCTTTTTCCTACTGAGTTGGCAAAAGCTGAGGCAGGAACTAGTAATCCATGTTGTTTCCACTTGGATTCTCATCCCTACTCCTATTGCTTCCCCATAAGTGCATAGGCTCACTCAGGCTTCCCGGGCAGAGTTCAAGAGTTGGTAACTGCCCCTTATCTAGTCCATCTAATAGCCTCCTGACTATCCTTACTTCTACTTCATAGTATACCCCCTTCACACATGCACACATACCTCTGCTTAGTCAAGTACTGTATTAAAAAGATATCCTGGGAGTGGGACAGATGGCTCAGGTGTCAAGAGCCCAAACTGATCTTGCATAGGACCAGAGTTTGGTTCCCAGTTGGTCAAGCAACTCACAATTGCCTCTTCTGGCCTCCACAGGCACCTGCACTCACACACAAATACCTCCACACAGACACACACACATAATTAAAAATAAAATGTAGCTTGGCATGGTGGCACACGCCTTTAATCCCAGCACTCGGGAGGCAGAGGCAGGTGGATCTCTGTGAGTTCGAGGCCAGCCTGGTCTACATGGTGAGTTCTAGGCCAGCTAGGACTACATGGAGACCCTGCCCCCAAAAAGAACCAAAAAAACCTAACTATAAATAATAGTAATAAAAAAAGATATCATCTGATACACAGTAAAAGAAAAAAAGCCTTAAGCACAGAAGGAACCCTATGGGGATGAAAGGAAGCCCTACCAGAAGCCATACGGTTGTTAAATGAATATCCCAGTGCCAGAGGTGGGTTCCCCCCCATGAGCTGTTGGCCAGAGGGGTCCTAGAGGTCCCCAAAGCAATAAAGTCCACTGCCAATAATGTTGGTTGTACACTGGAAGTAGACAGTAAAACCTATTTCTGCAGACAACACATGATGTGAGCGTGGGAGAGGGAGAAATGAAGCTTGGACTAAGCTGGAAATTCCCTACCACTGGATGTATGGCTGTCATAGTGTCAGAAGGTGATATGCAGGTGGCTGGGGAAGAACTGTCCCCTATAATTCTGCTCGACAGACCCCACATGCTGCACTATCAACATGCCAAACAAAATGTTCCAGCTGGTGCGATAGTGGTGAGTCTAGTGTACAACCAGCAAATTTTCTATTGGATATAATGCCCACTCCTAGAGGCGTAACACACATCAGGTACTGTAGACCAGGCCAACCCCCTATGGCAGGGAGGATATAGGCCCTAGTGGGGAAGCCACTGCAATTGTTTTGTTAGATGGATGTGATGCACCTGCTAAATTACCATCCAAGCATTTGTGTTTAGGCCCATAGGTTAAGTTATAGCAGCCACTGTTTAGATGTTCTTGTTTCTTGCTGTTTGTGTTCTTATAGTAGATGGAATCCCACTGAAATGGGCCAATAGCCCATAGAAAACAGATGACGCAGAGACCCGAAAGTCCAGTGCCTAGCCACAATGGGAAAAGGATCATCCCACACCTATCACCCCCTTCAAGGCTCAGGTACTTTTGCAGAAGAGGTTGGTGGAAAGAATGTAAGAACCAGAGGAAGGGGTGGAGTGTTACCTGGAAGTGTCCTCCAACCACTAAGCTGGCAAGCTATAGTCACACCTCTTTCCCACGCTTGTCAAGGTGTTGGTGGGGGAGTCAGTTACCCCTCCCACCCAATCAGTCCACCTTAGCTGCATGTGGGGGAGGGGCTAAGGATATATAAACTGCGAATGTGACGAGGTACTTCTCTCGCCATTTTGTGCAGCTGTCAGGAACTCACAGATCTACATTTGAGTGGATTTTCCAGCACAGCCATAAATGGTGGGGGTGCCACTCTTCTGTAAATAAATCCTATGCTCTGTTATCAAGCCCAAAAAACTCGTTAACTCATTGGAGTTTCCAAAAACAAAACAAAACAAAACGAACAGAGCTAATGGAAGTCTTCATTATTCTACCAAAGTTTTTTTTTTTTTTTTTTTTTTTTTGTGACAGGGTCTTCCTGTAGCCTTGGCTGGCCTGGAGCTTGCTATGTAGACCAGGCTGACCTTGAACTCACAGAGTTCCACCTGCCTCTGCCTCCTGAGTGCTGGGACTAAAGGTGTATGCCACCATGCTTGGACATTGAAAATATTTTTATGTAACATGCTTCAAGTTATTTCTGGAAAAATGTGTTAAAAATTGCCTCTCTTTGGAATTAAAAAAAAAGGATATCCTGGGCTGGCTTTGTAATTCAGTAGTTGAATATTTGTCTAACATACACAAAGCCCTAGGTTTGATCTTCAGCATCACAAAAATAATACATATTATATATATATACACACACATATGAGTACATAAAATCATGTCCCATCTCTGCTTTTAAATTTAATTTTTATTTTATATGTATGAGTGTTTTGCCTGCATGTATGTTGAATGGACCACATGTGTGAAAGGTGGAGGCAGGAGGATCAGAAGTTCCCCCACTGTTAGGAGTACAGGCATGAGCCACCACACCTGACTTACCATAGTCAATTGCAGGACATTTTCATCACCCCAGAAGCATGTCATTAGCAGTCATTCCCCATTCTCTACCCCATTGTCCCCATTTTTAATCACTACACTACTATCTCTACAGATCTGCCTCTTCTGAAGATTTCACGAGTGGAATCATAGAATATACAGCCTCTTGTGTCTAGCTTTTTTCACTCAGCATAATATTTTCAAGGTTCATCTATGCTGTACCATGGGGTTAGATCCTTTTAACCTTCAAGTCTCAGCTCAAATATCACTTTCTTAGTGGGGTCTTTCCTGACTATGGCCTGTTTTTAATCCCTTCAATCATATCATCCTACTTATTTTCTATCTCTCTCTCTCTCTCTCTCTCTCTCTCTTCCTTTTTTTATGTGTATGAGTGTTATGCCTGCATGTGTGTAAGTGTACCCATGTCATGTAATGCTCACAGAGAACAGAAGAGGGTGTCAGTTCCCCTGGAACTGGAGTTAGGGACAGTTGTTAGCCACCATGTGGGTGCTGGGATTCAAATCTGGGTCTTCTGCAAGAACAGCCGGTGCTTTTAACTGCTGAGCCATCTCTCCAGTCTCTTTATTTTTTTAAAATTTTATTATTTTTATTTTATGTGTATGAGTGTATTGCCTGCATGTATGTAAGTGCACACGTGTCGTACAATGCCCTTGGAGGTCAAAAAAGGGTATCAGATTCCCTGAGACTGGAGTTATGGACAGTTGTTAGCTGCCATGTGGGTGCTGGGAACAGTACCTGGGTCTTCTGAAAGAGCAACCAGTGCTCTTAACTGCTGAGCCATCTCTCCAGCCCCCTATTTATTTTTATTTTCTTTACAGTACTTATTATGTCTGCTCCTTTTCTGTCTCTGCCATCAGTATGCAAGTTCTTTGAGGGCAGGAACCATGATTTGGGGCCACACACCTTTATGTACTTGTAATGTACCAGCCTCTCATACAGCGTCTGCTACATAAGAAGTATCAAAGAACTATTCATTGTTGGATGGGTGAATGAATGTCCAGGACCACCCTCCATACCTGCTCCTTTAACTTCTGAATCTTCATGTCCTGCCTCAGCCGTTCCAACTGTTGGCTGGCATCTGCCAGCTCCTTCTGGGTCTGCAGCAGTGTCTCTAGGAGGGACACTCTCTCCTTCTCGGTTTCCAACTGCATCTGTGGAAGGGCAGGAAAGGCAAGGACTTGATGGCTCCGGGTTTTCATGCTCACACAGGCCATAAGCACATCCAATCTGTTCTACAGATCTTCCAACAAATAGGCTGAGGGCAGAAAGCAAAGGACGGTCTAAGCCCATTGACTTAGAACCAGGAAGTATAAAGATTGTCACTGGTTTGCAAACTGACAGGATGTGGTAAATGTTGGCCCTCCTTCAGGAAGTATGACATACTGCCTGCCTTGCAGCTAACAGTGCAGGACCACCCCACTCACTAGCAGCAAAGTGGGCAGCTACACTCTCTTCTGGAGGTCCTCCTGTCATCCCACTCTTAGGAGTGGAAACATAAGAGGTTGGGGAAATGAAAGACAATCACATGGTTCCAATTCTCCAAGTTGCTTACCTGGTATAAGGTGCCTTCGGCCTGGGTCCGGTCCTCTTCCCTCTGTGCAAGGAGTGCCTCAGTTTCTGTCTGCTGTGCCTGGAGCCTCATTTCCAGCTCTGTTCTTTCCCTCTCTAGGGTCTCAAGGACCTTATCCAGCTCCTGCTGATGCAAGGAGCGCTCCTTCTCCTGAGCATGTGAAGGAAACCATGCTGTTAGAACCAGAGGAGGTAGGAGAATTGGTCTGCAGTAAGAATCTCTTTATTCCCTCACTGTGTGACTTGGGTACTGCTCTATGCCTGTCTTCTGATTCCTGAAGTGAGGCTTAATCCTGACTTATATGTATCACCAAATGTTATGAGTCAAATGTGATTTATTTTTTCAAGTGTTATAATACATGTAAATGTGCATTCTAAACCTCATATAAGTTATATTTGTTATTTTAAAAGCCACCACATCATGGTTGGCAGTTGCAACAATGTAATAAGACAGGTGAATGGCTCCCTGCTCAGGGTTGCCACATTGACCCTCCCCAAATCATATCTGGCTCAGCATAGATATCTCCCTATATTATACAAGAGATTAGGAAGATTCTCCCAGAAACTGACTCCTGATCACAGCCTTTCTCCATTCTCCTAGCTAGTCCAGACTGTCTGTCAGGTTATCAGGTTGGTGGTAAAGGGTTCTGATGTCAGGCTGCCTGGCTGACAGTCTTTAATCTACCAATATTAGTTTGATCTGCCTATCTTTCTTTCATTTTAAAAGGCTCATGTAGCTCAGTGTGGCCTCAAACTTGTAATGTACGCAAACATGAGTTCTGATCCATTTGCCTCTGCCTCCCAAATGCTGGGATTACAGGTGTAATTAGTTAATTAAAAAAATCTGTGTATAAGTGTATTGCCTACATGTAGGTAAGGTGCACCGGTGTTGTGCAGGGCCAGCGGAGGTCAGAAGAGCATCAGATCCCCTGGAACTGAAGTTCCAGGCAGTTGTTAGCTGCTATTTGGGTGCTGGGAATTCAACTGGGGTTCTCTTGCAAGAGCAGTCAATGCTCTTAACCACTGAGCCATCTCTTCATCCCTGACATGCCCAGCAATATTGGGGACTGAAGCCAGAGTTTAGGCATGGTAGGCAAGCAATCTACTAACTGGATTATATTCTCAGCTCTGATTTTGGTTAATTTCTAAACATCTCCATGTCTCAGTTTTCTGAGGTATAAAAATGGAAATAACAACAGTGTCCTTCTAGAGTTGCTTTGAGGAATGAGGTAAGTAGGTAAGTGGTCTAAATCTCTAACCAGGGCTTAGCACACGTTAGTCATTAGTACCTAAGCACTAATGCCACCATCACATCAGCAGTTCCTGTGCCTTTCCTCTGAAATGCTCATGTTATGGTTTGAATATGAAATTCTCCCATTAGGCTCCTGTATTTGAATATTTATTCTCTAACTGATAGAACCACTTTGGAAGATTGTGGAGCCTTTGTGAGGTGGGCCCTGGCTGGTGGAGGTGGGTTATTAGGGGCCAATCTCTAAAGATAATGAATGCTCTCATTCCTGGTTCACCAAGATGTGAGGAGGTTCTGCCACACACTTGGGTCACCATGAGCTCCACCATGCTTTCCCTGCTGTGATGGACTAAAGTCCCTTGAAACCATGAACCCAAGGAAACCTTCCTTCCTTAAGTTGTTTTTGTTAGGTATTTTGTCACAGCAATAAGAAAAGTAACTAATACAGTTGGTAAAGTTGTCATCTCTGGTGACCAGGAGTGCCTCCAGTGTTCCAGCTTTTTCAACACACTGTGTAGCTTTCCCACCTCTCAGCATGCTCCAGCTAAACTGGTCTTATGATTCTAGACCACATGAGACCCTTCCATATCCTACGGCTTTGCTCCAGAATTCCTTCCTGGAATTCTCTTCCCTGCCTCCTCCTCACTTCCTTGTTCCTCAAATTTTAACTGACACTTCCTCACAGAGGCTTTACTAGTGCAAACAAGCCAAAGGGTCCCCTGTTATTCTTTCTCATAATGCCTGGCTCTTTTTCTTTATAGAACTTTCAAGGTCACTTACTAGTGTGACACTTTTCTTACTCCAAGACTTCTTCAACCTCCAGGAGAACCAGGTCTAGTTTGCTAGTTTCCTGGTATTTTTAAAAATTTTGCTTTTGTTTATTCGAAGACAAGGTCTCCCTCTGGTCCAGGTTGGCCTGTAACTTTCCATTCTGCTCCCTCAGCCTTTTGAGAGCTGGGATTACAGATGTGTATCACTACATTTAGCTTTCTAGTTCACTTTCAACTGTATCCTCAACAACCAGCATTGTGCCAGACAGTAAGTACTCAACTAAGGTTGCCTGAACCAGTTAGTGACCAAAATAGCAGCTGGACTACTAGACTAGGAGCAGCAGTGTGTAACACCAACTACTGGACCATCATGAATGACAAACCTTACATTCTGATTCAAAAAGCCAACAATAAGGATATGTGAAAGATGAATTCTTTTTTTTTTTTTTTTTTTCTTTTTGAGACAGGGTCTCCCTGTAGCCCAGCTGTCCTGGAACTCACTACGTAGACCAGGCTGGCCTTGAACTCACAGAGATCTGTCTGCATTTGCCTCTTGAGTGCTGGGATTAAAGGTGTGCACTACCATGCCTGGAGAAAGATGAATTCTTAAAAAGCATTTTATTATTTTTATTTTGTGTATATAAGTGTATTGCCTAAATGGATGTCAATGTGCCTGTGTCATACAATGCCTGTGGAGGTCAGAAGAGGGCATTGGATATTGGATCTCCTGGAGCTGGAGTTATAGATGGTTGTTAGCCCAGGTGGGCCCAGATGTGGGTGCTAGGAACTGAACCCAGGTCCTCTACAAGAGCAGCCAGGGCTCTTACTGCTGAGCCACCTCTCCAGCCCCATGAAAGATGAATTTTAATGGCAGTAAGTATTAAAAAAACAAAACAGCTGGGCATGGTGGCGCACGCCTTTAATCCCAGCACTTGGGAGGCAGAGGCAGGCGGATCTCTGTGAGTTCAGCCTGGTCTACATAGTGAGCTCCAGGACAGCTGGGGCTACAGGGAGACCCTGTCTCAAAAAAAAAAAAGACCAAAAAAAACAAAGCAAAGCTAAACTAAGCTATCTGCTTATTATGTGCTAAAGTGTGCTAAGGCCAGCAACCAGAGAAGTAATTCTATGATATCAAAACAGGAAGTAGCAGTCTATCACTGCTGGTTAGACCATAATCAGAATATTATGCTCAGTTCAAAGTGCCGAATTCTATGAGATGGCTCAGAAAGTAAAAGCACTCACCACACAAGTCTGATGACCTGAGTTCCACCCCCAGAATCTATACTGGAAAGACAGAACTGACTCCCAAAAGTTGTCCTCTGACCTCCACAAGCATGCCTGGCTGGCCTATGTAGACTAGGCTGGTCTCAAACTCACAGAGATCCACACACAATAATAATATTTTTTTAAGTGCCACATTTGGGCCTGTGAGATGGCTCAGAAGGTTGAGGCACTTGCTACCAAGCCTGATAACCTAAGTTTGATCTCTGGGACCAATTTGGTAGGAGAGAACCAATTCCCAAAAGTTGCCCTTTGATCTCTATACATGTGTGGTGGTATGCACACACTTATGCATATATACAGGCACAAATAAATAAATGGCCCCTGCAAAAAAAAAAAAAAAAATTTTGGTTTTTTTTTGAGACAGGGTCTCTGTAGCCCCAGCTGGCCTAGAACTCACTGTATCAGCCAGGTTGGCCTCAATCTCAGAGATCTGCCTGCCTCTGCCTCCCAAGTGCTAGGATTAAAGGCATGCACCACCATGTCTAACTAGTAAAATTTCTTAAAATGTCAAATTCACGCTGGGACATGAGTACACTGTACCACATGTAGAGAAAAGCAACCATGCTGGGGAGGAATTTCAAGTAAATCTAAGACTGATTAAAAGTAATAGATTTTGGCTTACCATAGATTTTCTTTTTAAAGATTTATTTATTTTTGGCCAGGTATGATGGCATACGCCTTTAATCCCAGCACTTGGGAGGCAGAGGCAGGTGGATCTCTGTGAGTTCGAGGCCAGCCTGGTCTACCTAGTGAGTTTGAGGCCAGCTAGGACTACAGGGAGGCCTTGTCTCAAAAAGACCAAAGAAAAAAAAGATTTATTTTTATTTGCTGTGTATGGGTGTTTGCCTGAATGTATGAACATGCATCACATGCATGCCTGGTGCCCTCAGAGGCCAGAAGAGGGTGTTGGAATCCCTGGAACTGGCGTTACAGAGCACTGTGTGTCACCATGTGGGTGAACTGAACCCCGGCCTTCCACAAGAGCCGTATACACTCTTCAGTGTTTAACTGCTGAGCCATTTCTCCAGCCCCCTTAACATGAATTTTTCAATAACTAAATCTAACTGAAATAAGTGGGCAGCTAATATTGGAATACAACAGAAGCTAAGGAACCACTTGGTAGGACTATCATAGAAGTAGACTTAGCATAAATGGTTAGGAGTTTGAGTTTTTTCAAGTTTTGTCTTTCGGTACTGAGGATCATAGCCAGAGCTTCCTGCATACTGAGGTCACATTCTACCAGTGAGTTATGCGCATCATGTGGTTAAATCCCCGTTCTGTCACTTATTGGCATGTAAACTTGAGTGACTTCTCTAAATATTTATCTACATTTATTATGTGAGTAAAGCATTTAGCATGGTGCTTGGCATGGAGAAGTGCTTATGTCCAGGAGATATAGGCACTAAATAGAATAGGGAATGTAACCTCTAAAAACTTTACTAATTATTAGGATTGGTCTAACTATAGGCAGTCACTATTAAAACTACTGGGCCATCAAGATATAAGAGGGCATGGGGCTAGAGAGATGGCACAGCAGTTAAGAGCCCTTGCTTGTTCAATCATGAGGACTAGAGTTTAAATCCCAGCACCCACGTCTGGTAGCCCATAAACAAGTGTTAACTCCAGAATCAAGGGATCCAATGTCTTCTTCTAGCCTCTGTGTGCACCCACACACATGTATATAATACACAGACACAAAGACACAGACAAACATAAATAAATAAACTACTCCCCCACCCCTTTTTTAAAGTTAAGTAGTTGGTGTGGTAGTGCATGCCTTAAACCCTAGCACCTGGAAGGCAGAGGCTGGTGGATCTCTGTGAGTTTGACACTGGCCTGTGAGTTCAGGCCAGCCAGGACTTTGTCTCAAAAAACAAATAAGCAACACACACACAGGCACACACACACACAAACACATACTACCTATCCCCAACCACATCCATCACCTACCCATTTCTCCTGGAGCCTGTTCACCTCCTCCTCATGAGCCACCTTCTGCTGTTCCAGGGCTGCCTGCCCTTCCTTCTCAGCTCTGGCTAGCTGCCTGGCTACTGTATCCCGTTCCTGCTCAGCCTGGCTCCTTTCAGCATCCAGTTCCAGCTTCAGGCACCTTACTTCCCCTAGGATGCCAGACAAGATCAGCTGTGAACCTCCGCTCCACTCCTTTTACCTAATAAGTTTCTCCCTGCTCTCCCATCCCAGAGGCCCTAAGTCTGGCTGGAGAAAGCCTCCCACTGCCTTTTGGCTGTTAATATTCCCATGGAATGGAGCATGCCCCATCCCAGAGGGGCTCTCACCTTGAATTACTTCCTTGGCTTGAGTAATAGTTTGAAGTTGGACTTCTAGCTGTCCCTTGGTGACCTCTATCACAGAATTTTGCTGTTGGACCTCAAACAGATTGCTCTCCAGTTGCTCCTTGGCTGAACTGTGAGATTTGAGAAGCAGGAAGAATTTTATCTATCAAGTCCCTCTGGTTTTTTTTTTTTTTTTTTTTTTTTTTTTTTTTTTTTGTCTGTCTGTTTGAGACAGGGTCTCCCTGTAGCCCCAGTTCTCCTGGAACTCACTATGTAGACCAGGCTGGCCTCGAACTCACAGAGATCCCCCTGCCTCTGCCTCCCGAGTGCTGGGATTAAAGGTGCACCACCACGCCCGGCTTCTTTTTTAAGAATTAAAAAATAATTAAGCCAGGTATGGTCACACACACCTTTAGTCCCAGCACTTGGGAAGCAGAGGCAGGCAGATCTCTATGAGTTTGAGGCCAGCCTGGTCTACATAGCGAGTTCCAGACCAGTTGGGGCTACCCAGAGATTCTGTCTCAAAAAGACCAAAAAATTTTTTACTTTTATTTTATGTGTATGAGTGTTTTGTCTGCATGCATGTAAGTTTGCTGATGTGGTACAATGTCTGCAGAGGCTAGAAGAGGGAGTCAGATTCCCTGGAACTAGAGTTACAGATGGTTGTTAGCTGCCTTGTGAGTATTGGGACCCAAACCCAGGTCCTCGGCAAGAGCAGCCAGTGCTCTTAATTGCTGAGCCATCTCTCCAGCCCCCACTTACCCTTCCTTAAGAGGAGTTGGGTTCTAAGTACTGACTATCTGGAGAAGTTAAGGGGGAAATCATAAATCTACAACTCATTTAGAACTTATATATAAGTCAGGGAGCTACTTAGCTACCCCTTGCCTTGCAAAGCTCTTTGTGCTTGGATGAACTAAATGTGGACCCTACCTGAGCCCCAGAAGTTGTTCAACAAGGTCCTGTCGGTCCCGCTCCACAGCCTGCAGGCGCACCTCTAGAGCAGCCCTCTCCCTTACGAGGGCCTCCTTCTCCTGCACTGCCCTGGCAAGCACTTCTTCTTGTCGCTTTGCATCCTGATGCAGCTGCTCTAGCTGAGCTGTGGCTGCTTCCTGCTGGTGATATGCCTGAAGGAAAGAAATTGGTGAGATACAGAGTAGAGGCAGCACCCAGGGCTAGTGCCATCAGGTCAGGGCTGTTAGCTCTTCAGAGAGTCCAGGCCCAGAACTGTGACCCCTTAGGCATTTCTCACGTAATAACTGGCATTTATTTATTTCCTTGACCAACCAAGAGGATGCTCTCCTATGAGCAAGACACTGTGTGTGCTAGGGACAGCAGGACCCATATATATATACCAAGAAGAAAGTGACCAGTGGCCTGAGAAGGGACTCTGTGAATGGAAATCTTGAGTATTAAGTCAATGAGACTGTATGGCCGGAGAATCAACTTGATAATTTAGAACTACCCAGGAGACATGCCTCTAGGTGTGTCTAAGGATGTTTCTGGAGAGGTTTAACTGAGAGGAAAACCTACCTTGAATGGGTGGTGCCAACCCATGATCTGGAGTCTCAGATTAAATAAAAAGGGTAACAGGAGAAAAACCAGTGGAGTAACTCATTCCCTTCCTCTGCTTCCTGATGCACTGAGATGTAAGCAAGAAACTGCCAAACACTCTGGCCTCCACAGAATGACCTGCTGCCATGACTGTCCACTGTGAGGGACTGTGTCTCCTCCAGACTCCCCATGGTGATGGACTGTGTCTCCTGACTCCCCACTGTGAGAGACTATGTCTCCTCATGACTTCCCCACTGTGAGAGACTGTGTCTCTTCATGACTCCCCACTGTGAGGGACTGTGTCTCCTCATGACTTCCCCACTGTGAGAGACTGTGTCTCTTCATGACTCCCCACTGTGAGGGACTGTGTCTCCTCAGGACTTCCCCACTGTGAGAGACTGTGTCTCTTCATGACTCCCCACTGTGAGGGACTGTGTCTCCTCATGACTTCCCCACTGTGAGAGACTGTGTCTCTTCATGACTCCCCACTGTGAGGGACTGTGTCTCCTCAGGACTCCCTACTGTGATGGACTTTGTCTCTTTAAACTGTGAGCCATAATAAACCTCTGCTCCTTGAAGTTGCATCTTGTCAGGTATTTGGTCACAACAACAAAAGTAATCAATATGATGATCTTCGGGCCAGGTAATATATTGGTTCAAGAAAAAAATGTATTGTACCCTACTGTTATATGTTTGGCATTGAGATAAAAGCTACAGGAATAAAAGAAAGACATAGGCCTTAGCTGGGCATGACAGCTGTAATCTCAGAACTTGGGAGGCAGAGGCAGGAGAATAACTGCAAGTCTGAGGCCAGTTTGGTCTACAAAGTGAGTCCTGGCCAGCCAAAGCTACAGAATGATATTCTGATATTCTGCCTTTATATAATGCTGGGTGTGATGGTGCACTCCTTTAATCCCAGCACTCAGGAGGCAGAGACAGGCAGATCTCTGTGGGATTGAGGCTAGCCTGGTCTCCATATCAAGTTCCAGGATAGCTGGGGCTTACAGGGAAACTCTGTCTCAAAAAGAGGAAAAAAAAAAAAACAAACCCACAACCAAATAAATAAATAAATAAATAAATAAACCAATTAGTTGACTAAATTAAGATAGCAAAGACATAGCCTTACCCTCAAAGACATTCAAACAGATGATTACAAAACAAAGGCCGTAGTGGTTGAAATAAGTATGAGGGGCCAGCAGAGCACATAGGAAAACCATCTAGTTTAAACTAGGAATAGGAAGTAGGAAAATATACTGTAATAATACTGGTCACGTCTAAGAAGTAAGGCCTTTCACCCCGAATCACCATTAGTCACCAGGAGAGTACATAGTACCTTAATGTGATATGACAGTTTTGTCTTCTCACCTCATTTAATTTCTCCTTAAGCTCTTCCTTTTCTTCTTGGATGCCCGTAAGCTCGGCCTGCAGATCAGCCCCTGTCTCCTCTGCTTTCTGCAGCTGAGTCTCCAGGTGAGTTTTCTTTTCCCACAGGGCTTCCCTGCTCCATTCTGCCTGTGCCAGATCCACCTGCAAAGCACTTCTCGCCTGCTCTGCTGCTTCCACTCTGTTGCACACAGACTGGTTATCCTGCTCCAACTACTGGCCAGAAAGAGAAGGGAGCACAGGGTATCAAGGGAAAGCGGTTATAGTTTCCCTAAACCTTTCCAGGTGCTGCAACTGAAATCCATGTGAGCCATGAGTTGATCCTGACTGGTGAACACAGGAATGCTGTGAAGAGAGGTAGAATCCATTCATTTGATCTGGTGCCTATATTCTAAGTACTACATGGGTCAGATGCTGAATTGAAAATAAAAAAGGCAAACTCTTGCTTTCAAAGAATTCAGAATAAAGCCAGGTGTGGTGGGGCATGCCTATAATCCCAGGTGTGGTGGGCAAGCATATAATCCCAGGTGTGGAGGGGCATGCCTACAATTCCAGATGTGCTGGAGCATGCCTACAATCCCAGGTGTGGTGGGGCATGCCTACAATCCCAGGTGTGGTGGGGCATGCCTACAATCCCAGGTGTGCTGGGGCATGCCTACAATCCCAGGTGTGCTGGGGCATGCCTGCAATCCCAGGTGTGCTGGAGCATGCCTACAATTCCAGGTGTGGTGGGGCATGCCTACAATTCCAGGTGTGCTGGGGCATGCCTACAATCCCAGATGTGCTGGAGCATGCCTACAATTCCAGGTGTGCTGGGGCATGCCTACAATCCCAGGTGTGCTGGAGCATGCCTACAATCCCAGGTGTGCTGGAGCACGCCTACAATCCCAGGTGTGGTGGGGCATGCCTTCAATCCCAACACTCAGAAGGTGAAAGTAGGAGGTTCAAGAGATCAACCAAGGCTACAGGAAACAGTACCTCAAAAAAAAAAAAAAAAAAAAGGAAGGTGTAGTAGTAGATGTCTTTAATCCCAGCACCATTAATCCAGGCAGAGGCACCTGGATCTCTGTGAGTTCAAGTCCAGTGTGATCTACACTGTGAATTCCATACACTGTGAATTCCAGCCAGGGTTATATAGTGAGACCCTGTCTCAAAACAAAAAACAAAAACAGGGGCGGGAGAGATGGTTCAGTGATTAAGAGGATTGGCTGGGCCATACGTGGTGCTGCATGCCTTTAAACCTAGCACTTGGGAGGCAGAAGCAGGCGGATCTCTGTGAGTTCAAGGCCAGCCTGGTCTATATAGTGAGTTCCAGGACAGTTGGGGCTACAGGGAGACCCTGTCTCAAAAAAGAACAACAACAACAAAAAAAAGAAGATTTTCTGGTCTTACAGAGGACCCAGGTTCAGTTCCCAGTGCTCACATGGCGGCTAACTGCCCAGTTCAGGGGATTTGACATCTTCTTCTCACCTCCGTGGGCACTGCACAACACAGGTACACTTACATATTATCAGGCAATACACTCATACAGGTAAAATAAAAATAATAAATAAAATATTATTTATGGGTGTGGTGGCACATGTCTTTAACTCCAACACTTGGAGGCAGAGGGCAGGAGGATCTCTGTAAGATCTAAGGACAACCTGGCCACCACAGCGAGTTCTAGGCCAGCTGTGGCTACAGGGATACCCTGTCTCAAAAAGACCAACACCACCCCTCCCCAAACCCACAACAGAATAATGAAAGACACAACATCTGGGGCTCAGGGGAAACAGGAAATTTCTCCTTTTAAAATTAGGGGGTTAAGTGCCAGGCATGGTGGCACATGCCTTTAATCCCAGCACTTGGGAGGCAGAGGCAGGCAGACCTCTAGTTTGAGACCTCTAGTTTGAGGTCTACAGAGCGAGTTCCAGGCCAGCTGGGTCTACTGGGAGACCCTGTCTCAAAAAGACCATAAATAAATAAATAAATAAATAAATAAATAAATAAATAAATAAAATTAGGGATTGAATTTGTAACCAATTGAGAGGATTTGGGGGGTCTTAGGCTATTTGGCCAATTCTATCTCACCAAATGGAATTAAAAACCTAGTCCTGCTTCCAGGGGCACAGCCTTCTCCCTGGTCCTGATCATTGAGCTAAAGTTCAAAGGTTCAGCTGGAGGTTCAGGAGAGGAATATTTATAGTGGTTAAATTGAATCCTTTGCTCTCCTCTGAACTGTGTTTCTTTTGCTCATTTCAGAGCTACACTTGGGAGCTGATTTGCCTTTGCCTAATCCACTGAGGACTCTCTGCCCTGTTGAAAGCATCAGCTTTGCCACAGCTAATCCTTTGACAAGGGCCAGCTCTATCCTGGGAATCAGACAAATCTTTGCTCACCTGGAGAAGCTGCTGATTCAGCCCAACTTTATCTAAAGCCAAAGCCTCATTTAAGGCACTGAGCTTGACAGCTGCAGCTCGAAGATCAGCTACCTCTGCCTTCAGGCTGTTCTCAGAACTTGACAGCTCTGCAATGGACTGTTCTGCCTAAAAAAAAAAAAGGGGGTTAAAATGTTTCCTATATCCAGTTTTCCTGGAACAGTAAACAGTCACATTCCCAGCATGTTTTTTCATTTGTTTGCTTGTTTTTTGTAAACAATCACTCCATCTCTTCCCTTACATTCTAAAGTTTTTCATTCAGTCCTTTGCTCATTCATTCATTCTTTTGTTCATGAAAAGGGAGCTGACAACATAGAAACACAGAAAGATGTATAAACATCTACAGCTGTCACAACACTATAGACACTATAAGCACAAAGAATGTTGGTGTAGGAATGGCTTTTTTGGGAATGCCTTCTGTTACAAATATGGACATGCTTCTTCTTTTACGAAACAAGGGGGAACCATGGGAATGTCGTTTCCAGACAAGTGGAATCTTACCTAACCTTGAAACCAAAGTTAATCTTATATTTTAAGATCATATAACACTATCTCAGCTTGTTTATAATGTAAACAAACTTACTAGGCTTTGGGCTCCTCTTGTAACCTAAACATATAGCTTGAGTCCCTCATGATCCTTCCTTGCCCCGACCCAGAACAATATAAGTATGTGTGTGTATGTGTTGTGAAAATGCCAAGCACTGGGGCTGGAGAGATGGCTCAGTGGTTAAGGGCATGGGCTGCTCTGGAAGAGGACCCAGGTTCAGTTCCCAGAACCCACATCATGGCTAACACTGTAACTCCAGTTCCAGGGGATCCGACTCCTTCTTCTGGCCTCTGTGCATATGTTGACAAAATACTCATATACATAAAAAATAAATATAATAAACATCAAAGGCGAGAGCAGCTTGGGAGTAGCAAGTTACCTCATTTATGCTGCAAACAACAGGTGAGAATAGACAGATAGCATCTGCTTAAGGGTGTGCATAATTTTCTAGGTCAATAGGACTCAGAAAGGTTAAATCCTTCCCTGATAAGACAAGGTTATGCTTTTCCTTCCCCCATTTCATGCTGGATGTACTGCTTCAACAAAGAGAGAGCAAGGCCTTTATTCAGGAGCACAATTCTGGGAGAAAATTGAAAGGACAAGTTCTCAGAACAGATCAGGCCTCACTCTTCGTTTTAATGGATGCTAAGAGTTAGGCTGTTTTTATTCAAGCATCACCATAATTCTTCATCACACTGCCATACTCTGGGAACTCAAAGAAGGCATAAATTCAGTTTAGGAGAGTACAAAATGCTCGGTAGGGGAGTTGACAGTTGAGTGCTGACAGATGAGAAATGGTTCACAAAGTGTGGGAGGAAAGAAGCAGTCAAAGTTTAGAGAAAAGTATACACAATTCATTAAAGTCATGAAGAAACATGACCCAGCTGAGAATGCAAATGATCCTTTGTGGCAGGAGCAAAGGACATTGGGAGTGAGGGTAGGTTTGGGAAGGGGAGGCCAGAAACAGTTTGAGCAGATTTGAAGGGCTTTGAATGTGGTACTAGAGTTGAGCATCCAATGAATGGTTTTAGGAGACTGACATAACCAGAATTATACTTTAGAAAACTCATTTAATTCCAATATAGAGGGCGTGTTGCAAGAGAGAGGACCAGAAGCAGCCCAGTAATTAGGGACATAAACGTGAAGAATTGAGGTTTGAAGGGTGAAGAATGAGCCTGCATGACTGTTTTCTGCAAATCTGCCCAGCAAGTAAGGATGCCTCCATACCCTGGCCAACGCTGCTGCTACTTCAGTTTGCTCTTGCCTCAGTAACTCTCCTTCCAGGCGACTTGACTCCAGGGCTTCCCGAAGAGTGATCAGCTCACTTAGTGATTCTGACTGCTTGGCTTCCAGGCCCACCAATGTCTCCTGACTAAGAAGGAAGGAGAAAAATCTACAGGAAGTGTTTGAAATGGTCACACCCTAATAGGTATCAAGAACATAATTATTTTTCCTATGCACCTATGCAAAAAAATGTGGAAGGTTTCTAAAAATTGATTTGGAAAGTTCTCTAACACATCGCAAGTAAGAAAAATCAAAGCGTAGAACAGTAAATATACTGTGCTACCTTTTATGCAAAAAAGCAAGAGAAAGAATGCCTAAGTCTGCATGAAGTGGACTGGAAAGATCAGTAAGAAATTATTTTAAATGGTTACTTATACGAGGAAGGGCAATCAGAGAAAGCAAAGACAGAAATGAGGCTTTTCTGCACATATCTTTTTAAAGAGGTAGAATTTTTGTGTTTTGTTTTTTGAAACAAGGTCTTCTCTGTAGCCCTGGCTGGTCTGGAACTCATTATGTAGCCCAGGACAGTTTTGAACTCACACCAATCTTTCTGTTTCAGCCTCCAAAGTGTTAGGATATCAGGCATGATCCATAATAACCAGGTACCTTTTAAATAGCTTTGACTTTTGACTATATAGCTATATTATCAAGTCAGGTAAACTAAATTTTAAACAGATCATTATTTGTGTAGATTATCTGTCCTTCCCCTTGGTACAGGGCATGTCCTTTCTAGCACAAGGCATGACCCTTTTGGCAGTCCTTCAAGCTTCCTTAAGCCTCCACTGTTTGTGTTTATGAGGTGTAAGTAACTATGGCACAGGGAAGGAAGGGGAAATGCCAGCAGAGAAGGAATCTTTACCAGGCTCCATGCTGGCATTACAAAAATTCTTGGCTGGGTATGGTGGTGCACACCTTTAATCCCAGCATTCAGGAAGCAGAGGCAGGCGGATCTCTGTGAGTTTGAGGCCAGCCTGGTCTACACAGTGAGTTCTAGGCCAGCTGGGACTACAGGGAGACCCTGTCTCAAAAAGACAAAAGAAAATTATTTATTTACTTGTGTGAGGAGAGGGCCACAATATACATGTGGAGGTCAGAGGACAACCCACAGGAGTCAGTTTTCTCTTATCGTGTGGGTCCTGGGAATCAAACTCAGGTTATCAGGTTTGGCAATAAGCTCCTTTACCTACCAAACCATTTCAACAGCCCTACAGTGACATTTTCTGAAATACTGCCCTAATGCTTTCAACAACTTTTCAAATACCTTATTCCCACTTTGTAAATACACTTTGTAAAAAAAAATCTGTCAGGGTGCAGAGACACAACCTGCACCAAACTTTTGTCCCACTGTAAAATCCTTGTTCTTTCTGCAATATCATGTAGTAGAAGTTACAGGTGAGTGGGGCCACTAACCCTGGATTTCCCATCCTGACCAGTTATTTTCCATCACTTCCAAGCATGTCTTGTCTTTTAGCAGCTAACTTATTACTCGGAACATGCCACAAACCTTCTGCCTCCTTTTCTTTGCTATTCTGTCCCTTTGGCCCTTCTTTCTACAAATTAAAATAGGCCAAGGCCCACTCAAAATTACCCCTTCCTCCATAAAGTTGTTTCAGGCATTCAGTCATTAACTGTTGCTCCTGTGCTTCCAAAGTCTGAAGTGCTAGTGAGCTCATACTTCCTCTGGACTCATGTCACAGCTGACTGCTCGTCTGTCTTCTCATCAGACACATTGCTGTATTTCCCACAGTCCCTCATCCCTATATGTGCTCAATAAGATCTGGATGTACTTTCTGTACTCATTTTTCTGCAAAAAGAGCAGTAAGCTAATGTGAACCCACCACATGCAGGCTGTAGGTCTTCCACTAAGAGAGAAGAGCAGGTAGGGAAGGTGAAAGAAGGCCTGGCCCTGTGGCCCTGGTCACACTTACAGACGCTCCCTCTCTCGGACAGCTAGGTGCAGCTCCTCCTGCCGCTCCTGCTTCTCCCCCTGGGCAGAGTCCCCCTGCAGCTGCAGCTCCATGTTCACCCTTCTCAGGCGCCAGGCTTCCTGCTCCAGTACTTCCAGCTGCTGCTGCATCTCTCCCCTGGCCTTTTGCAGCAGCTCTCGCTCCCTGAAATGCAGATCAGAGATGAGCAGACCCAGGACCAAAAATCTTCACTGGAAGCAGACAATGGAGAGTCAAAGGGAAGAAAAGGCAGTTTCCTTTCGACTTAATATATATAAATTATTTATTACTATATATATTAGGCAGGAAATCATTTACTATGATCTTAAAGACCCCAAACCCAAATGGTTGTCCCACAGGAATTAGTAGAAAAAAAGCAAAGCAGCCTTGAGCATCTGTGCTCCAGAGATAGTTAAACAATTAATAGAAAGAGTTATCAAACATGACAGTGATGGGTAAGTAGCTAAATGAGGACAAAAATAAGACATGGGCCAGGGCTCAGTGGTATGGCGTGCTTGTCTAGCAAGCCTAAGGCTCTGTTTGAATTCTAATACCACAAAACAAAACCATCAAAGAACCACGCATGGAAGGGATGATGAGCCCGCCTGCTCACTTGCTGAGAGTCTCCACCTCTCCCTGAAGGCCCAAGGTCTGCCCTGACAGAACGTCCCGCTCCCGGGTGAGCTTCTGTAGCCTCTCTCTCAGGGCCTTGCCCTCTTCCTCCCACTGATCATGCTGCAGCTGCAAGAAGCTCATAGCCTCCTGGCAACCTGAAAGCTGCTGCCTGAGGTCCTGTGGAAAGAGAGCAACAGAAATGAGACGATGAACCCCGAGTCCAAAGGCAAGGAGGGATTTCAAGGCAAAGAGATTGGAGGTAGGTACAACAGTCAGCTGAGAATAGAGATGTAGCCAGTTTGGATGTCAGTGAATCAGAGGTTATCAAGCTCTGTGGCTCTAGAGTCTTAGAGCTCATCATCTTCAAATGCATAGTGGCATGAGGGAATGGTGTTTGGGGAACATCTACATTCTCTCAGGGTTCTTTGTTGAATGGTACGCAAAAATTATATGCATGTGATTAGCATAGAGAATGCACATACCTGATAGCCACAAGCACCACTGGGCAGACAGATTCTATTAGCAACTTTAAGATGTCAACTTAACGCCTTATAACTAGTCAGCTGAAAAGGGTAATCTAGGCCGGAGGGGCACCTGGGACACAGATTAGTTAAGACACCCTTCCCTGTGATTGAGGAGCAACCCTGGGGCTTCTTACCTGTACAGCCTGGTGTCTCTGAGTCAACACTGAACGCACCAGAGTAACAACCTTGTCTGGGTCCTGGGGATCAAACTGGGAGAATCCACCAGAGTCCAATTGCATTGCACTCTCATCATGAACAGAGCCTTGGGCCATACTGTCCTCTTCTTCCACCAAGGCCTGAAATCCAACCCAGCATCAAAGAGAGACGTAACACTGAGGTTTTTCCTTCTCAGGCCCTCTCCCTGGGGCAGGGCCAGGGATGGAGATCTAGGAGCAAGAATGGCTGGTTTCTACAACTCTCCATCTTTGGGCATCTAAGTCTAGAATTAGCAATCAGTCTAGAACCTTCTTTGGGACAATAATAAGTGAGGAATTTTAAAAGGGAGAAGTGGGTTGGAGAGATGGCTCAGTGGAGAGTGGGTTGGAGAGTGGCTCTTGAAGAGGACTCAAGTTCTGTTCCCAGCACCCACATGGTGGCTAACAACCATCCGTTAACTCCAGTTCCAGGGGATCCAGTACCCTCTTCTGGCCTCCATAGGCATTGCATGACAATTTACATACATACAGGCAAATATGTAAACACATAAAAAAAATATGTAACAAAAAAAGAGAAGAAAATGCAATAACAAAGACAGAATTCAGTCTATGGCCTGAGAATGCAGCAAGTAACAAGAGGACTGTCCACCACAGTGCCTGGCAATGAATACTGACCATGGTGCCTGACCATGAATGCTGGCCATGGTATCTGGCCATGAATGCTGACCATGGTGCCTGATCATGAATACTGACCATGGTGCTTGGCCATGTATGTTGACCATGGTGCCTGACCATGAATGGCTGACCATGGTGCCTGATCATGAATACTGACCATGGTGCCTGACCATGAATGCTGACCATGGTGGCCGGACATGAATGCTGACCATGGTGCCTGACCATGAATGCTGACCATGGTGCCCGGACATGAATGCTGACCTACCCTTAGGGTCCCAATCTTCATCTACACTAAGAGAACTGATCCTTACATGGCTCTAAACCCAAACCTCAGCCTAGAAATCAAGGCAGGCTGAGAGGACATGGAAGTCACATGGAGAAGAGCGAAGTACTCTCTGCTCAGTTATGTGACAAGAAGCTTACCAGTGCCTGTGTTATATCTTTAATCACATGTTGCAAAGACAACTTCTCCTCTTGGGCATTCCTACTAAGAGATGCTTCATGTTCAATTAACTCCGCATGATTTGTCTCCTGGTAAAGGAACAGAATACAGCCTAAGAATCAAACTTTCAAAACAAAATGCATAACCCTAGGAGAAATCAACTGCATTCTGTCTGTTCTGTTGACCCTATCTGAAGACACCATGAAATGGTGATAAAATATTCCAATTAAATGGCTAAAAGCTCCAAATCAGACTGCCTAGATTATGGTTCTTGCTCTATCACTGACCAGCTTAGTAACCTGAGGCAATTCCTCCTTTGAACTTCTTTTCTCTTAAAATAGGAATCATTAACAGCAACTGTGTTACAAATTTGTTTGGAGGCTTAAATGAAAAATGGCATGGAAATTATTCAACATACTGCCTAGTATAAAGCAAATGCTAAATAAATATGAGCTGGGCCAGCCATGGCAGCGCCCACCTTTAATTCCAGCAATCGAATTGGGAGCCAGAGACAGGTGGATCTCTGTGAGTTCAAGGTCAGCCTGGTCTACACAGTGAGTTCCAGGGCACCTGGGGCTGCAGGGAGACCCTGTCTCAAAAAGACAAAATAAAACAAAATAGGCACTGGAGAGAGGGCTCAGTGGATAAAAGCATTGGCTACTCTTGCAAAGGACCTAGGTTTGGTTTCCAGCACCCATATGGTGGCTAAGAATTGTCCCTAACTCCAGTTCCAGGGTATCTGACGTCCTCTTCTGACCTCCATGGACATCACAAGACACAGGTGCACTTACATACATGCAGGCAATATAGTCATACACATAAAATTAAAAAAAAAAAAATAAATAAATAAATAAAAGATTTTTTTGAAAAAGAAAAATCATGGGGCTGGAGAGATGGCTCAGTGGTTAAGAGGTCCTCTGGTCTTGCAGAGGACCCGGGACCCAGCACCCATATGGCAGCTAACAACGGTCTGTAATTCCAGTTCCAGGGGATCTGATGCATTCTTCTGACCTCCACAGGCACTGCATGACACCGATGCACTTACAAACATATAGGCAATACACTCATATACATAAAATTAAAATAAAAGTTTTTTAAAAAAGAAAACCCATTAAAAAAACTAAATAAATAAGAGCTGTTATTTGATGGGGCATAACTGCTGTCTTCAAATAGTAAACTGATGTCTGAGATCAAAGGCTAATAAAATAAGAGAAACCTCTAGCCCCAAAACTAGAAATAATCTTGAAGACTCAGATTACCTCTCTTCCTTCCTACTATGCTTCCATTAGTGAAGGTCTGAAGACACAGCCATGCAACTATGTTTCATTTGGTCTATACAAACTTTGAATCAATTTGTAAATTGAGAGATTTTTGTAATCCCAGCATGCAGGAGGCTCAAGCAGAGGGATCTCAAGTTCAAGAGCAGCCTGGACTACATAAGCAAGTTGGAGGCCAGCATGAGCTATATGGCAAGACCTCCACTGAGTTGAAGAATGGATGCCTCTGAGAGTAGACACTTATTCTTCCGTGTCTGACAATCCCTACCACACCTCACCGTTTCCTTCAGACTAAGCTCAAGTCCCCCACAGCAGTGAATACTGTCTATGAGAGCCCTGGAAAACCAGAATCTTTACACTCCAACTTCATTCCTTGTGTGATTTAAGTCTTGTGGATGTCTGAAACAGCAAATTTCTAATAAAAAGGAATCAAAAGGGCACAAACAAGTCTGGTTTCCAGAGGCTCCCAACGTGGATGAGGGAGTGCATGTGGCAGAGGTTTAGGAGCTGCCTAAAATCAGAGATCTGAAGATTTGTTGAGATGAAAGGAAACATGGAATCAAGCCAGGGATTCTGACATCTCATCTTCGAGACATCCTTGGCAGATGTTAGTCAGTGACTAAAACCTCACAGACTGTCCAAATGGACAGCTCTGGCTTGAGACAAAACCTACTACCCTATCTTTAACTTCTAGTCACTGATGTTGGTTCTGCCCTGGAACACATTAAACTGGTCAGCATCTTTTCCCCATCAACTCTGCTTTCCTCAATGCCAGACCTTCAGAGATGTAAAGACAGCCGTTCTTTCATAGCCTTTCTGCTCCAGGCTAAGCATTGGTATACCCCATGAGATTTCATTTTGAATCTCTCCACCTATCTCCTCCCTATTGCTTTGCTAAATTCATTCTCTCTCTCTCTCTCTCTCTCTCTCTCTCTCTCTCTCTCTCTCTCTTATTCCCTCCCTCCCTCCCTTTCTAATTTTTCTGAGACAAGGTTTCATGTAGCCCATATTGGCCTCAAATTCAGTATGACAAGTATACATTTTATACATGTGCTAATGTAATTTCCCCAGGAATATAGTAAGGATAGTAGTTACTAATACTTATTGAGTGGGTAAACAAATTAGTTAACTAATTTTCAGATTAGTTAAAATTTGTTTTTCGGCTTTGAAGGACTTCATCAAGGAACATTTAACTGGGATCCTGCACTATATGTCACCAAAGAGCAAGAAACCTGCAAATCACTCCAAGCTCCTTTCCAGCACAAAGGATCACATACCAGCATCTCCACTGTCTCTCTTAGAGCCTTTACCGTCTTTTCATAATCTTCATTTTGCTTCTGGGACTGGGTCAGCAGAGCAGAGAGCTCGGTCACCCTAAAGAGAAAAGCACAGCCCTATCACTTGGCTAGCCCAAGGATATGGACAGAGTCACACACAGCACACCTCAGCCCTACACGGCCACTCCCACTGCAGTCCACAAGAACCCCTTGATTACACCCAGCCCTTTGTACTCCTTGAATACCACATGATTCTATATCTTTGATCTGGCAGGGAAAGCCAAAAGTCACTCAGACACATGCAGGGATTTACCACATCTCAAGGCTGGAACACGTGTTTGGGGGCCCGAGAGCCGAAGGAAAGCCCTGGCCCAGGCCTTTCCAGGCCTTGCTTGATCGTGAAGTCAAGCACCCTGAAGCCAATAAGAACATCAGAATTGCCACAGGGCACAGTCACAAGTTTCCCCAAGCCCAAGGTTTTGCCTCTAATGGGAGAAAGGAGGGGTAACTTGGAAGACAATAGAGCTAGTGGTTTTGTCTAGCAAAACCACTGATCTTTTCTTAAAAATGCTTTTTTTAAAATTTTTATTTTTTATGTATATGAGTGTATTGCCTGCATGTATATAAGTGTACCCATGTTGTGGAGAGCCTGAAGAAGCCAGAAGAGGGCATCAAATCCCCTGAAACTGGAGTTATGGATGGTTGTTAGCCATCATGTGGGTGCTGAGAACCGAACCCAGGTCCTCTGCAAGAGCAGCCAGTGTTCTTAACCACTGAGCCATCTCCCCAGCCCCCACTGACATCTTTATCACTTAACACCACATCTTGGAGCTTAGTACATAGTATTACATGTATGGCTAAACAAATCTTTTTCTTTCTTTTTGATTTTTAGAACAGCTATGCTATGTAGCCCAGGCTAGCCTGGAACTCTGTATGCAATCTAGGCTGACCTTGAACTCAAAATCCTACTGCCTCAACCTCCCCAGTGCTAGGATTACAGGCACAAACCACTACACCTGGTTAACAAGTATTTCTTACATGAATGTTATCTAGGAGTTTAAATTTTTTCTTTGTTTTTAGAGAAATAGTATTCTATATAATTCTGACTAGACTGTAATCCAAGATGTCCTTGAACTAAAGAAATTATCTTTTTGTCTCACCCTCCCTGAGTGCTGGGATTACAGTTATGATCTTCTACCCTTGACTTTTGATAATTTTACTATGTATCATATCTAAGGGCCTAAGTCACTGTATGGTCATTTAATTGTATCTATTCAACAAATAATGATTGTCTAGTATGTGGAAGATAAAACACAAAGCACTAGAAATACAAACTTACTAAAACGTGAACTTTGTGCTCAGTGTCTTCAGAAGCAAAAAGAAAACATAATAGAAAATAGTCTTCTAACTTCTATATATCACCAACAGATAGAGATGGAGCCCTACCATGAGAGACTTTGCCCTGAGAGCCAGTGGGGCTCTGCCTGTGGCTGCATTCTCATCATCATTAAAAAATCCCATTTCACTATAATCCCAAAATTAAAATAGCCAAGGCAGGGGATCAGTAGTAGAATGTTTGGATAGCATGTGCAAGACCCTAGATTGAATCTGTAGCACTATGAAAACAAATAAGCCTACCCAAAAAAGAAAAAGAGAAAAAGGGGAGGTGGGGATACATAGAAACTAAATAATTAAAGAGATAATGAGAAATGGCTCAGTGGTTAAGAGCACTGCCTACTCTTCTAGAGGACCTGGGTTTGGCTCTCAGCACTCACATGGCGGCTAACAACCATCCATAACTCTAGGTCCAGGGGATCTGATGTTCTCTTCTGGCCTCCACGGGCTTTATATGACATAGGTATACTCACATACATGCAGGCAAAACACTCACACACATACAAAAGATCATGGGGCTGGCTAGATGGCTCAGAGGTTAAGAGCACAGATTGCTTTTGCAGAGGACCCACCCAAGTTTGGTTCCCAACACCCAAATATGGTAGCTCACAACTGCCTGTAACTCAAGTCCCAGGGGATCCAACACCTGCTGGACTTCATGGGCACCTGTATGCATGTGGTACATGCAGGTGCACACACATACACACTAAAAAAAATTTTTTTTTAAAGACCACAGGAGTGTAATACTGTAATTAGCTACTGAAGTCAAAGAAGACTTCATAGAAAAGGTGACATGTGAACTGTCTTCAAAGGACAAGGTATTGAGGAAAAGAGGAAAACATTCCAGGCTAAGTCCAGAATACACAAAGACAAATGTAGAAGAGTACGGCTACAAGCAGTCTGGTGTTAATAGGACAGCTAGTAATATAAGTCAACAGGAAAGAAGGTAGTCAGAGGTTGGTGACAGTGATAAGTCCCAGTGGAACTGGGTTTCTAACTAGGCTCTCCTGACACATATCCTTCTCCTCTCATGGCAGGAGTGTTTTTCACATCTCCTCTACCCACCCCCAATGCTCTAGGGGAGTTAGCTTTCCCCTAGTGAACTTCTCCTGAGTCCAGGCTATCTCACCGGTCCTGGAGCTCAGCTTTCTCCAGATCCCCTTGACTTTTCAGCTGTATTAACTCCTGGCTCTTCTTGTGGGCTTCCTTCTCCAGTGCCTGGGTTTTAGCTACTAGTAGCAGCAGCTGGGCTGGCTCTCTCTCATCCATTCTCCCAGATCCACTGGATTCCCAAGACTGCGCTCTCACAGTCAAGCGCAGACAACACGTCAGCAGGGACCCTGAAAGCCTTGCATGGTCAGCTTTCAACTCTGTCAGATCTCTAAGTAGAAGAAGAAAGATTGCAGTCTCCAAGAAACCAAGGAAGGGAGCTAGGCCATCAGGCCCCAAGGGCCTGAGGGGCAGGTCTGAGAAAATCATCTGAATTCAGTAACAGCAAGCCTCCCTCCCACCCCACCCCTACTACCATCCCTCTCTTCTTCAGCAGCCCAAGTCCAGTCAGTAGGAGCTAAACTCCTCTCTTACCACCACACTGACCTGTCAGTAGCTGACTTCATTTTCAGGAAGTGGCGTCGGAAGGTCACAACTTCTCGCCATAGACCAAGAAGACGACTGTGCTCACCTTTCAGATAGCCCTTGAAGAACTGTGTTCAGAAAACCAGGTCATACCCAAGGGAAGGGGACTATCTTGCACCTATGCAAGTCTTAGATTCCTCATGACTACCAGGGGAGGGGGTGAAGGGAGGATTTCAAGGAGATGGCTTAGGAATGGGTGTCTATATTCAGGTGATGCTCAAGGGTTTAATGAAGTTGGCAGTGGGATTCAGGAGGTCAAAGGGCCCTGAATGGTAAGTGGCCACCCTCTGGGCTTGATCAGAAAAGGGTATACTGTAGCTGCTTAACCAATGGGAACCACTACACAGACTTGGAAGAACTGTGCAATCTAACATTCAAATCACCTAGCACAAAGCAAAAGCTCAGGAAAAATGTTTTCTTTGGCTGGGATTAGAAAGCTCCTCAGAGCCCATAACTGCTTTTTCTCCTCTATTCAGTTTAGAAGCTACTTGCTTAGCGTCTGGCTCTGAAGACCTCCAAGTGAAGGCAATCAGCAGCGCTCAGATCCATTTGAAACCTGAGCTAGTCACTTTTGCAAGAGCTAAGTGTCACGCTACCCACTGGCAAAGCCTAGACAGGGCAGAAGGAAGAAGCCTGAAGCAGGGCACAGCTGTCAGCATGGGGACAGAGACTTGAAAAATGATGGCTCAGTTTCCACCCAGGTCCCAAGGCTAACCCTTTCCAGTACTGATAACAACAGCAGAGTGCACGGTTTTCTCATTCTTCCTACCTCCTGCTCCATCCGCCACTGGCTCTCCTTCCTCATTAACTCATCCCGGGCCCGACTCCAGTCCACTGTCAACTTTTCCACATCTTCCTGAAGGGCTTTATTCACAACATCAGCTTTTTCCACGTGCAGCCGAAGCTCAGTGTTCACCTCTACGAGACTCTCACACCTGCACTGGGAATGGCAAAAGCAAGTGCAAAATAAAGGTCTGGGCCAACCCTTGGACCTCTCAGAATAAGGTGACAGTGAGTGGAATTTTCCATTGCCAGGAATTAGAGGGCTAGGCCTGAAGTTCAGTTTAATATTGTTTGCCCTCAGGATAGAAGTTTCCCATGAGCCTGTTCTTTCTTTTCATTTTTCTTCTTTTTTTTCTTCCCCCTCTTTCTCTTCCTTTCTTCCCTCTCTCTCTTCTTTCCTGGTTTCTTCCTGCCTCGGATTAAGACATGAGCCACCACCCCAACATTCTTCTACCCACACATTCACCCTCAGGGCAGAAGTTTCCCATCAGCCTTTCCACCCACTAGTCAGTTATTCAGGACAGAAAATTAGAAAATTTAGGGTCCATCACCTCTGCTGTTCTTCCTCCAACCGGATTAGCAGCTGTTCCAGGTTTGGTTCTTCCACACTTTCCCACTGCTGAGGGATCAGTCCCTTTGTGAGACAGAGACAAGCCTTATATGACCTACACAAAGAGTATCACCTAGGCTGATTTCCTGATGCTTCCTACAGCACCCTCATTTCTTTTAATTCTTTCTCCCTCCTGTGAGCAATTTGCTTCTTTTCCCAATCACTGTCCTGAAAGCAAATCCTCTGCACTCTTCTTTCTAAAAGTGAACCATTACCTCTCCTGAAAGATGGCATCTGATGGTAAATGGCATTTAAGCCAAGAAGTATAAGATACGGCTTTCGCTAATGGTTTTCACTTCTAGTATACTAAGTTTGGACCTTGGGAGTCACTCAACTTCCCGATGCCACAATATATCTAGCTATATATGAAGGCAATGATCATTCATCTCAGAAAGTCAGTTTGCAAACTGACACAATATGACAAAATGCCTACTGGTGCCCTGACCTGCACAGAAGGTGCTCAATACATGTTGGTTCATCTGAGAGAACGTTTCCAAGGAGAATGAGAAAGTACCTGAAGGAACTGGAACAAAGAAAGACAGATGGAGTTTTCAAAGCCAGTTCTACCAGCCAACAGGATAAATGCACCCCTCTACTGCAGGCATGCCTTGCAGGCCTGCAGACGTGCAACACTGACACCTGCTGGGTGAGCGATGAATTCTGCTCAGTTCCTTGTCCTTAGAGAACCAAGGGTTGGACTCTCTCTGGCCAAGGATAGCTATCAGGTCCAAGGAAGATTGGATTGATAGAGCTCTCAGGAGCTGAAGAGAGACTTCTGGTAAACATCCAGTATCACTCCACCATACAAAGCCTAATGTTCTAGGAGTGCTCAGGGGGAACCCAGAACTCAATCTCACTTACTCCAGTGGCTTCTAGCCGCTTCTCCAGCTCTTGGCACCAGCTCCGGTACTGCAAGACCTGAGATGAAGAGAACAGGCCCTGAGCACAAATAAAGCTGGTATAAACAGCACAAACCCCAAAGGTCAGGGGGCTTAGGCAACAGGGTAGTGATGGTGAAGTAAGGCCACACAGCATGGCATCTTAGTGCTTCTATTTGGGTGTTTAAAGAATACTTTCTGAGCCATGCGTGGTGGCCCACGCCTGTAGTTCCAGCACTTGGGAGGCGGATCTCTGTGAGTTCAAGGCCAGCCTGGGCTACATAGTGAGTTCCAGGACAGCTGGGGCTACAGGGAGGCCCTGTCTCAATAAAAGACAAGAAACAAACAAACAAACAAACAAACAAACAAACCCTGCTCCTTCAAGAATACTTTCTGGGGAGATGGCTTCAGAAGTAAAGTACTTGCTATATAAGCATGAGGAACTGAATTCAGAACTCCAAAACCCATGTAAAACCAGGCATGGTTGCTGTAACAAGATGGGAGATGAAGACAGAAGAATCCCTGGAAGCCCCTGGACCAGACGGTCCGGTACACACAGTGGCAAACAAGAGATCCTGTCTCAAGAAGGTAGGAGGTGAGGACTGATACCTGGTATTATCCTCTGACCACTATAGGTACACCATGGCACATGCGTGCCTGTACTACACACACACACACACACACACACACACACACACACACACACAGAGACAGAGACAGAGACAGACAGAGAGATTAAAAGAATACTTTTGGGGTTGGAGAGATGGCACAGTGGTTAAGAGCACTGGCTGCTCTTGCAGAGGACCTGTGTTCTGTTCCCAGCACCCACATGGTGGCTAACAACCATCCATAACTCCAGCTCCAGGGGATTTGACACCCTCCGTGGGCTCTGTACAACACAGGTGCATTTATAGACATTCAGGCAATATACTCACACACAATAGAATAAAAGAAAGAATTCTTTCTAGGAGCTGGTGAGATGGCTCAGTCATTAAAGTGCTTGCTATGTAAGCAAGAGGACTCCAGTTCAGATCCCAAGCACCCATGTAAAAAGCCACAATGTCAGTGCTGAGGAGATGAGACAGGCAGGTCCTTGGAGCTCCCTGGCCAGTTAGCCAGGCTGCAATCAGTGAGCTCCAGGTTCACCAAGTGACCCTGTTTCAAAAAATAAGGTGGAGAGTGATAGAGAAAGACAGCTGACATTGACCTCTGACCTCCATACTCATGTGTTCACATGCACTTGCATACACACACACACACACACACACACGCATACAACAATACTTTAGATATTTTTTACTCTTTATTTTATGTGTATGAGTGTATTGCCTGCATATGTGTAAGTGCACCCGTGTTGTGCAGTGCCCTCAAAGGTCAGAAGAAGGCATCAGATCCCCTGGGAACTAGAGTTACAGATGGTTGTTACCTGCCATGTGGGTGCTGGGAATCCAACCTGGGTCCTCCTCTGTAAAAGCAGTCAGTGCTCTTAACCACTGAGCCATCTCTCCAGCCCAATTATACTTTCTATATGCCTGTGTATTGGAGAGGCAAAACCAGAAATCCTAGGATCTGTGCTTAGCTCTAGACTAACAGAATGATCCTGGGCAACTAATTTAACACTTGTGAATGCCATCTTTAGAAGGTATATAATTTATACTTCAGGGAGAAGCTGTGACCATCAAAGGAAAAGCTATAGGCAAAAGCTGGACTGTCTGGGCCAGCCTCACCAGGCTAGGTTGGGCCATTTCCCCCTACATAGTCTCCCCCTTCCAACCCTTATCCTGCTGTAGTACCCAGCTCTGGGCAGGTTTCTCTTTTTCCCTCTCCAGTAGGGTATCTGCCTCACCTTGGCCTGAAGCTTCCTTACAAGGGTTGCTTGCCTCTGCTGGGCCTCCTGGGAGTTCTTCAGTTTCTGCCAAGAGGCAGCCTGATTCTTTGCCATCTGTTGCTGCAGTGCCAACACCTGCTCCTCCAGCACCAGCTGCAGTGACTGGGGCTTCATGCTCAACCCAGAGCTTCCTGTCTCCATGGGCATCAGCAAGTCCTGAGTTTGCTACGCTGCCAGAGGCTAGTTGCTTGCAGCAGGGTCTCTAATCATTGCTGTGCCTCCTGGACCTTTGCATGAGCTGCGGACCAAAACATACAACACAATTGAAAAGACTAGATTACTCACATTTACTCATTGAACATTTATAAAACCTGGTAAAGGGGGGAGGGTGGATCAAGTAAATAGGTTCGTTTATTACAGGAGTCCTCAGAATTTTTTCAAGACTAGGGTGGACTCTAATGTCCAACAGGCAGGCTAATGATGAACATCACTTCCCAAATGCCCTGGACCATGAGACCTGCTCTCAGCATTACTGCTTCCAGGTATAGCTTTGGAACTCTGTACTACACTAAGAACTCCCAGTATGCCATTGCATCCCTAATATCTGGCACACCGACTAACAGAATTTGTTGAATGAATCACTGATGGGAATTAGCCTGGCAGAGAACACAGATGCATAAAATTAAGTGTAACATGGATGTGCAGTAATAGACACCAACAGGATAGCATGGGAAAACAAAGGAAGGCCATCACATTCAGTTTTCAGGGCATAAACCATGTGAATCAGTTATAGTTAATGCTTGCTGAGTACTTCTATGGGCTAGTCACTTTATTTATTTATTTAGTTACTTCCTTATTTACTTACTATTTTGGTCTGTGTGTCACTTTATTATCTGTCTGTGTGCTTATGCACATGTTCATGTGGAGGCCAGAGGTCAACCTTGGGTGTTGTTTCTTGGGAGTTGTCCACCTTGTTTGTTTGTTTTGAGACAAGGTCTTTTACTTGGACCCAAGACTCACCAATTAGGCTAGTCTAGCTAGCCAGCAAGCCCAGGGACCCTCATGTCTCCTCCTCTCCAGCACAGGAATTACAGGTACATGCAACCACACCTGGCTATGTGGGTGCAGAAATTGAGCTCAGGTCCTCATGCCACCATGGGAAGCACTTTACTGACTGCACTGAACCTTCTCCCTAGCCCCAAGTGAGACACTTTATTATTGAGTGCTTTCCCTGCATTACGTCACTTTTGTCCTCATGACAATGATGGAAACTTCCAGTGCCTTTCCATCACACTTTACTGTAGATACTATTACGACCCTTCATATGTAAGTGAAGAAAGAGGCTTAGAAAGGGTAGACAACTTGTTACATATTCACAAGGCTGGCATTGGCTGATGAGGGATTTGTACAAAATTAGTCTGACTTCTTGATGGACAAAAGGGGTAGCTGGCATTTCAGGCAAAGGATTCAAAAGAAAGAAGGAGCCAGCTGCAGCAGGATGGCGAGCCCTCCTCATCCATCAGAGCCAGGGCAAAGCAGGGCAGTGGCCACTGAAGATAGGGAGGGCAGCCTAACAGTGACCCTCAGAGATGTCCAGGAGAGGAAGAGGCATGGTAGCAAAGGAAAGTCCTGAGTGCTGAGTCAGGGCCAATCTGTCTCTGACGGGCTCTGCAACTTCAGTCATACCCCTTCCTTTTCAGTCTCCTCTTCCAAAAGTGAGAGCATCCAGCTATAGGACCTCCGACTTTGTCTCTGAAAAAAAAACTATTCTATAAACAGGGCAGGTAGGTGGCAGGAGAGTTCTTTCATGTAATTAGTCCCAAGATGCCACCCAGGAAGGTAAAAGGACAACTGTATTTCCAACTACCTATCAAGAAATCAACCTACCCAGCAAAAGTAAATATAACATTTGCACAAAGAGAAATCTCAAGAACTCCAAATCCTTTTCACTTTCACATACCAACTGTGATCTCTATCCTGGCTCAAAGGCTACTTCCTATCTTGTCCATGAAAAGTTCATTTTTACAGCTGTGCACTCATGCATGCGCGTGTGTGCACGCACACACACACACACACAGAGTCCCTCACTCTTACTCACATATTTATATATTAAAAATATGTATATTAGGGCTGGAGAGATAGTTCAGCTGTTACTGGCTGCTCTTGTAGAGGACCTGAGTTCGATTCCCAGAACCCACATGGCGGCTAACAACTGTCTGTAACTCCAGTTCCAAACAGGATTCTACACTCTCTTCTGACTTCGATGGGCATTGCGCAACATGGGTGTACTTACACACATGCAGACAATATACTCATACATGTAAAATAAAAAAAATAAAATATGGGGCTGGAGAGATGGCTCAGAGGTTAAAAACACTCGTTCTTGCAGAAGACCCAGGTTTGAATCCCAGCACCCACATGGCAGCTAACAACTGTCCGTAACTCCAGTCCCAGGGGATCAATCCAACAGCCTCTTCTGAGCTCTGCAGGCACGACATGGGTACACTTACCTACATGCAGGCAATACATGCATACATATAAAATAAATAGTAAACTTAAAAAAAACATACATACATCTAAAACTCAATAAAACAGACTAAAAAGGAAAGAAAAATTGTATCAGGGACCTTTCTAAAACTGAGCATTAGATTTGAGCTTCCTTGAGACAGAGCTTAGCACCCTTTTATTAATACTTTATCAGATAAGCCAGAGAATATACATACTAGCAAAGCTCCAAAAGAAATTTTTTTTTTTTTAAAAAAAAAAAAAAAAAAAAAAAAAAAAAAAAAAAAAAAAGGTCAGCAGCTGGCAAATGGAAACAGACTGGATTGCACTCAATATTTCTTTCACTTTGTAAAAGTTAACAACCTTACAGACATTATCATTACTGAAAATAAGGGAAAACATTCACTTCTTTTTTACTGGTTTATCCCACAGATCCTCATAAATTCCAGCTTGGTATCAGGAGTCTGTCACAGTGGTTCAGAAACAAGCCCTACTCCTTACTTTTGCTAGGAACCAGACTGGGAAGGACAGCAACCTCTGTAAAGCCCAACAGCCACCTGTGAACAGATACATGAGTAAAGTATTTACTCCTTCGTCATCTAAAAAACTTCCAAGAGTTTTTTTTGTTTGTTTGTTTTGGTTTTTTTTTTGAGACAGGGTCTCCCTGTAGTTCCAGCTGGCTTGGAACTTGCTTTGTAGACCAGGCTGGCCTTGAATGCACAGAGATCTGCCTGCCTCTGCCTCTGCCTCCCAAGCACTGGGATTAAAGGCGTGTGCCACTATGCCCAGCTTGTTTGTTTTTTGAGCCATTTTCACTATGTGAGCCTTAGCTGGCCTATAATTCCCTATGTGGACCACGTTGACTTCGAACTCACAAAGATCTGCTTGCCTCTGCCTCCCAATTGCTGGGATTAAAGGCATGCATACTAAAGGGTTTTTTTTCCGGGGGAAGTGCAGGGAGGGCTGATGAGATGGTTCAGTGGGTTAAAGTGCTTGCTGCCAAGGCTGATAACCTGAGTTTGATCTCTGGGACTCAAATGATGGAAAACCAACTCCCAAAAGTTATCCTCTGACCTCTTTATGCATGCTCAGGCACATGTACACCACTTCCTACACACGCACGCACACACACAGAGAGAAATAAATAAATGTAATTAAGATTTTTTTTTCCTTTGGTCTTTTTGAGACAGGGTCTCCCTGTAGCCCAGCTGGCCTTGAACTCACAGAGATCTGCCTGCCTCTGGTGGCACACGCCTTTAATCCCAGCACTCCAGAGACAGAGGCAGGCGGATCTGTCTCAAAAAGACCCAAAAAAATTTTTTTTAAAGTTTAAAAAACAAAACGTGTATGCATATCATATTCATATGTGCATGTAGATACACTCACCTGTGTGAGCAAGGCCAAGGTTGATGTTGGGCTGTCTTCCTCCTTCTCCTCCTAATATTTTGAGACAAGGTCTCTCAACGAATACAGAGCTTGCTATGTCAGCGAGACTAGCAAACCAGAAAGTCCCTGGGCTCCACCTAACCCTGCCCCTCAGATACATGCTGTCATATCCAGCTTTCAGGTAGGTTCTGGAGATCCAAACTCAGATCCTCATGCTTACACAGCAAGCACTTTATTCACTAAGCCATCTCTCCACCACCTAAAGTTTTAAAGAGGGGCAATACCACCTAATCTTGGAGGTATAATGTTATAAGGACTAAGACCTGGAATGGTGTTACTAAATGCAATTTAGCTCTTAGAGCAAAAAAGGAAAAATCCTTGAGGACACAAATATTATACCTGCAGAGATAAGACAGTAAGCAATATTTATGTGCAGACACCATTTCTGCTGCTTATTCCAGAAAAAAGTTAGCACACAGCTCCTTACATAATTCACATGTGTGGGAGCCTCTCCTCCCACCTCTCTTGGGATCCTTGCTGCCTCCTCATCTCTCCAGCATCTAAAGACTGGGGAGCCCAGGGCTCAGCCTTTCATCTCTTCTCTGTAAGTATTAGTTTCCTAGGTAATAAAAATGGATAGCTAGAATTGGTGAGTTCTGGATTTAAGTTAAAGCCCCACTTCAACATAAAAGGTGGAGAGAGATCAAGAGGGAAACTTAACATCAATCTCTGGCCTCCACACACAAGTGAACAGGCACACATGTTATAAAAACATAAGAAACCCCACCACTACTACCACCAAAACAAAAATGGAGCCTAAGTCAGACACAGTGTCACAGCCTGCAATCCTGGCACTCAGTAGGTAGAGATAGGAGGATCAGGAGTTTCAGGCCAGCCTGGGCTAGAACCTCTCAAAAAAAAAAAAAAAAGAAAGAAAGAAAAGCAAGACATGGTGGCACACCATTTAATCCCAATACTTGGGCAGTGGAGGCAGGAGGATCAGGAGTTCAGTCCTTCTCAGATACATAGCAAGTGCAAGGCCAGCTTGGGCTATGTGGGAAAAAAAAGTGGAGATTTTCTCCCTTTGAGTACAGGCTGGAATAAAGTAGAAATGACTTCAGAACCAAGCTCACCAAAGGTATTATGGCTTGTTGCCTGCTCATTCTCTGTGATCAATCTCTCTGGGGAAATACTTGCTCTTAGGACACAGGGATACCCTATGAAGTGGCCCAGGAGTTGGGGCCTTCTGCCAAGAGCCTTCTGAGTGAGCCATCTTGGAAGCAGCTTTTCCAGCCCCTGGTGGAAACCTTCAGATTACTGTCAGCCTTCACTACAGCCAAGGAAGAGATCCTAAGGCAGAAACACCTTGTCAATCTGCTCCAGATTTCTGATCAACAATGAATGTGTGAGATAATAAATGACTGTCATTTTAAACTAAATTTGGGGTAATTTCCTGCATAGCAAATTCACTGGCTCACTGTAAAAGCTTCCTAGATGGCAGTAATACCTTCTAAATTTAGGTTATTTTTTTTTCCCTTCCCTCAACAAAGCAGAGGATTCCTTTAAAACATAAAACAGGGCTGGTGATGGTTTAGCAGGTAAACAAACTTGCTATACTCCTGATTACTTGAGCTCAATCCCCAGAATCCAGAGTGGAAAGAGAGAAATTCCTGAAAGTTGTCCTCTGACTTCCACATGAGCACAGTAGAATACACATTGCCCCCCATGCCCTTCCCTACACAGTTAAAAAACAGAAAGCCACAAAATAGCCAGGCATGGTGGCACTTGTCTGTAATCCTAGCACTTGGGAAGCTGAGGCAGAATTGCTACAAGTTGGAGTCTTCCATGGGTTACACAGTGAATATGAAGCAGCCTGGGCTATATGTATTATATACAGAGACTCTGTCTTTTTTTAAAAAAATTAAAAGATATGTTTTATTATTTTTATGTGTATGGGTGTATTACCTGTATGTAGGTAAGTGCACCCATGTTGTACAATGCCTGTGGAGGACAGAAGAGGCTGTCGATCCCCTTGAACTGGAGTTATGGACAGTTGTTAGCTGCCATGTGGGTGCTGAGATTTGAATCTGGGGTCTTCTGCAGGAACAACCAGTGTTCTTAACCACTGAGCCATCTCTCCAGCCCCCCCAGAGAGTCTCTTATAAGATCTCTTTCTTTTCTCTCATGGTCTACACACACACACACACACACACACACATACACACACACACACACAGAGTAATGACAACCAAAGAAAGAGACACAACTGGTCAGAAGCAAAGAAGAAACTGAATTCCAATCTGATTCCAAACTCTATGCTGATTACGTTAGCTGCCTTGTAAGTCAGAACTATAGAAGCACATGACTGTGGATACTTCCTAATGGGTGTGAAATAAAGACATCCAAGCCTGCAGCTTTCTGAGAGGAAAGGAACAAAGAAAGACAGAATGTTTCTAAAGGAACATGGATAGGTGGATTAGAAGATCAGCCCCGATCTGGTTCTGGTTTTGTCATGAACTTACTCCAATTTGGGAACATCAGTTCTTTTAATAAATCTTCTCAGGACCTACTCAGGCCTGGTGATGCACGCTTGAAATCTCAGCTTCTTGGGAGGCTGAGACAGAAGTCAACCAAGTCCAGCATGGTTGACTTAGTGAGACCCTGTCTCAAAAAGAGAAGTGTTGTAATTCACTTGTAGAGCACTAGCTCTACAATTCACTTTGTAAAGCCTGGCATGCACAAAGCCCTGGGTTCGATTCTGAAGGAGAGTGCCCATCAGATCCCCTCCCTATCCTCTGAGAAAAAGCTGCCCTCTACCTGCTGGAAATCCCCTCCATTGTTCAAACCCTTTCCTGGTACATCTGTTTGTGGTTTCTATGGGAATGGTCTGGGGCAGAAGAGGAAGAACATTCTGCCCCAAGTAAGCTAGCCAATGGCTGTATAGGTTAAGGCTCTGGAAATCAGCCCTAGATTGTTCAAATCCTTTCCTGGTTATTCTGTGTATGGTTTCTATAAAAATTCCCTGCTCTGTGGTTTTTATGCTTAAAAGCCCTGTATTTTCACTGCTCGGGGTCACAGTACAGCTCCCAAGACTGTCTGTGTCCCAGCTGGTTGGCCTCAATAAAGCGCTTCTTTTTGCTGAGACTCAGTGTCTGAGTGGTCAATTCAGGGAATTTTTCAGACCCCGGACATTTTGGGGGGCTTGTCCAGGATTCCCTGCAAACCCTTGTTCTATTTTCCTGTCTTTTTCTGTCCTCCATCTGGCTCCTGGAGACTTCAGTTCTGATTCCTCCTCCCACAGTGAGTCTGTTTTGGTTTCTGTTCTGACTGTCCGGACTTCTAGAGGCTCAAGGAGAGAAACTGGATGCAGTATTGCTCTCCAAGCCTGAGGACAGGGGATGCCCCAACCCTCTATCTGAGTGGTTGACCGTTTGTGGCCTTCAGGCATTTGGCATCAACCCTAGTTGCTCCCACAGCAACCATCGAACACGCAGTGATTCCCCAATGTATAGCGCTTTCGTTCTGTGTCGTCCTGGTTTCAAGTCTTTGTTTCCTGTTTGTCTGGTTCTCATTGGTCTCTGTTTTGGATTAATCCTCTTCTTTTCCATTATGGGTCAGACTCCTTCACCTGAAGATACTCCCCTTGACCTAATTCTTTCTTATTTTAAAGATTTCCAGAAAGCAGCTGAAATCTCTGGAGATACTGTCTATTTGGGGAAATTCCAGACTCTCTCTGTTCTGTTGAATGGCCATCCTTTGATGTAGGATGGGCTTCTACTGGGATCCTTTGAGATTAACAAGCTTTCTTCTCTTCAGGCCATGATCTTTGGAAGCCCAGGACACCCGGATCAGGTTCCTTATGTCATGGCTTACTTTTACCTTTTGGACAAACCTCCCAAATGGTTGAGACCCTATTTATCTCCTTCTCCCTCAAAACCCTCCCTCTTGTCTCTGGGTCCTCAACAGACTCTTCCGTAGTCTCACCCACCTCCTGTCCTCCCCCCTTCAACTGAGAACTCTCTCTTGGATCCACCTCCTTACTCACATTCCCCAACCACTCCTCCTCCTTCCCCAGAGTCTCCTCCTTCCCCAACTTCTCCTCCTTCCCCAGTCACCCCTCCACTTCTCACCCCTCCACACACACATTCAGGACAGCCCTACAGGCCTGAGGTGACTCCTGCTGTCCTTCCCCTACATGTTATGGCCCCGCTGGATGCCTCTGGCCATAGTTTTCTTGTTTATACTCCCTTCTCAACTAGTGATCTTTATAATTGGAAATTGCAAAACCCCCCTTTCTCTGAAAAACCACAAGCCTTAATTGGGTTGTTGGAGACGATTTTTCTTACCCATCAGCCCACATGGGACGATGTCCAGCAACTCCTCCTCACTCTCTTGACTACTGAGGAACGTACCCGTATCCTCTCAGAGGCCCAGAAACAGTTGCCATCTGAGAACGGCCGATTTACTGAGGACCTGACAGAGACTGAGGATGCCTTTCCTCAACACCACCCCAGATGGGACCCCAACACCTCTGAAAGTAGGGAGGCACTCAGATTCTATTGCCAGATTCTTATGGGGGGGTCTCTGGGCTGCTGCCAAAAAGCCTACAAATTTGTCAAAAGTCAGTCAGGTTTTACAGGGATAGATGGACGCTCCAGCACAGTGTCTGGAAAGGCTTATGGAAGCTTATAGAGTCTACACTCCTATTGACCCTGAGGCACCGGAGAACCAACGAGCCATAAACATAGCCTTTGTGCTCAGTCAGCACCTGATGTCCGCAAAAAGTTGCAGAAGTTGGACGGTTTTGAAGGTAAGAGTCTCTCTGAATTGCTTGAAATAGCCCAAAAGGTTTTTAATAACCACAAGACCCAGGAGGAACGTGAGGAATGTCACAACTGAAAATTGGCTTGAGCTCTGGCACTAAGAGAAAGAGAACGCCCCCTGAGGAAATATCCTCCAGGGAAACAGAACTGGCAGACTGGACCACCTCCCAAAACTGGCCCTCTCAAGAGAGACCAATGTGCCTACTGCAAGGAGATGGGACACTGGATTCGGGGTTGCTCTCAATGTCATAAGGGAGCTCAAAAGGTACTGGAATTAAATAACTGAGGGGGTCAGGGCTCGTCTCCCCTCCCCGAGCCCCAGCTAACCCTAAAAGTGGGAGGGAGACCTATTGACTTTTTGGTTGATACTGGTGCCACCTTTTCTGTTTTAAAGAAGCCCCTTGGCCCCCTGGCCTCACAGTGGCACACCTACATTCAAGGAGTTGCAGGTAGCCACTCTTATCCTTGGACTACTCAGAGAACTGTCAATTTGGGCACAGGGCAGAGTCAATATTCCTTCATGGTTATCCCTGACTCTCCCTATCCACTGCTGGGCTGAGACTTGCTAAGTAAACACAGTGCCTCAATCCATTTTGACAAAGATAAGGTCAATGTAGAGACCACTGGATTTGTTCTCACCCTGTGAGCTGAGGATGAACACTGTCTTCATGAAGGGCCCTCTCTGGATCAATTGCCATCCCTAACTGCTAAATTGATACAGGAGATCCCTCAGGTCTGGGCCAAGGGAAACCCCCCAGGATTTGCAGCCCTCTGACCACCTGTGATGGTCTCCCTGGAAGCCACTGCTAGCTCAGTCCAGGTACAATAATACCCGATATCCTTTGAGCACGAGCCTCCAGGTGGGTTCACCTAAAAAGACTGCAGGAATCTGGCATCTTAGTCCCCTGCCAATCCCCTTGGAACACTCCCCTACTCCCCGTGAATAAACCAGGGACTAATGACTATAGACCCATGCAAGATCTGAGAAAGGTGAATAAGAGCATCATGGACATACACCCCAATGTGCTTAATCCTTACACCCTCCTGAGCTCCTTGGCCCCTGACAGGACGATTTATACTGTCCTGGATTTGAAAGACGCTTTTGTCAGTGTCCCCTTGGATAAGGGGAGCCAACCCATCTTTGCCTTTATGGCAAGCTCTTGAAGAAGGGTTCAGTGGCCAACTGACCTGGACAAGGCTTCCGCAAGGGTTTAAGAACTCTCCCACCATCTTTTATGAGGCCTTGCATGAAGACCTCTGAGGGTTCCAAACTGCCCACCCCCAAGTTTCTCTTCTACAATACATAGATGATTTGCTCCTCGCCACCTCTGACCACCCCTCTTGCCTAGAGGCTACAAAAGACTTGTTGAAGGAACTTCAATGCTTGGGGTACAAGGTGTCAGCTAAAAAGGCACAGATCTGCCAGGAGGAGGTACAGTATCTGGGGTTTCAATTGGAAGGGGGTATGCGCAGGTTCTCCTCTGCAAGGAAAAAGGCCATCCTGGACATCCCCATTCCCCGAAGTCAAAGACAAGTCAGAGAATTCCTGAGGTCAGCTGGATATTGTTGCCTATGGATACCTGGTTTTGCAGAGCTGGCCAGGCCTCTATACGAGGTAACAAGGTGGGGAACCCTCAGCATTTTCCTGGGGAGAAGAACAACAGCAGGCCTTTGACAACCTAAAATAGGCTCTCACTTCTGCACCAGCCCTAGTCCTACCTGACATCTCGAGGCTCTTCTATCTTTATGTAGATGAACGGTTTGGTATAGCAAAGAGCATACTTGCTCAAACTTTGGGCCCCTGGAAGAGACCGGTAGCCTACCTTTCAAAGAAATTAGACTCAGTAGTGGCTGGATGGCCAGCCTGTTTGAAGATCATAGCAGCCACTGCAGTCCTAGTTAAGGATGCTGATAAGCTCACCTTGGGACAGCAACTGATTGTGACCACCTCCTACGCTATTGAAGGGGTGCTGAGGGCACCACCTGATTGCTGGCTCACAAATGCAAGATTAACTCATTTCCAGTCTTTCCTGCAAGATGTGCCCTGCCTGACATATGCAGTGACCAGTGCCTTAAACCCTGCATCCCTGCTCCCTGAGACTGAGTCTGAGACAGCTATGCATCATGATTGCTCTGAACTGCTGCAGCATGTCCAGGGAAGCCGACCTGATCTCACCAACATACCATGGAAGAACCCTGACTTGGTGATGTACACAGACGGGAGTAGTTACATAAGAGATGGAGTCAGGTATGCTGGGGCGGCAGTAGTCACCCAGGAGGACATCCTATGGGCGGAAGTCCTGCCCATAGGAACATCTGCTCAAAAGGCCGAACTAATAGCCTTGATTCAGGCCCTAAGACTGGGAGAGGGTAAGACTGTCAACATTTACACTGACAGTAGATATGCTTTTGCCACTGTTCATGTACATGGAGCCATCTATCAAGAAAGAGGCCTCCTGACATCAGAAGGAAAGACTATCAAAAACAAATAAGAGATCATTGATTTGTTAAGAGTCATATGGATGCCAAAAAGGGTGGCAGTCATTCATTGCCCAGGATACCAAAAGAATAACACACCTGAGGCCTGAGGTGGATCAAGGTGGAAACCAAAAGGTGGATCAAGTTGCCAAGGAAATAACAGAAACCCCATCTGAACCTGCTCTCCTAGCCCTGCCAGATCCTACGTTACCTGAAAAGCCTTTATACACAGAAGAGGATGACAAATATTTCCAGACAATTCCAAATGGGTATGTCTCCTCAGAATGGAGACACACTTCAGATGACAAGGTCATCCTCCCCGGATGCCTGGGGGAAATGCTAGTGTGCCAGCTCCATGAAGGAACTCACATGGGGAAAGAAAAGATCAGGTTATTACTAACCAGAGGCTTCCAGTTTCCTTCCTCAACAGCTACTGTACAGGACATCACCTCCAGATGTATATGGCATGCCAGATGACTAATGCCTACCCGAAAAATGATAAATCCTCAGGAAAACGTGAAAGAGGGACTGCCCCGGAGTCCACTGAGAGGTAGATGTCACTGAGGTAAAGCTGGTACGGTTTGGATATAAATATTTACTGGTTTTTGTAGATACCTTTTCAGGATGGGTAGAAGCCTTTCCTACCAAAAAGGAAATGGCAACCACAGTTGCCAAGAAGTTGGATGAACTCATTCCCAGGTTTGGTGTGCCCTTAATGTTGGAGTCTGACAATGGACCATCATTCATCTCTCAGGTAATACTGTTAACAAAGCCCTGGGGACAGATTGGAAACTACATTGTGCATACCATCCCCAGAGTTCAGGACAGGTAGAGAGGATGAATCAGACCCTTAAGGAGACCTTGACTAAATTAACCTTAGAATCTGGCGCAGACTGGGTTACTCTCCCCCCTTTTGCCCTCCTCAGGGCTAGAAACTCCCCCTATATCCTGGGAATAACTCCTTTTGAGATTCTTTTCGGAAGACCCCCTCCCCTGGTCCCAAGATTACAGTCAGAACTTTTGGCTGAAATATCTAATCATGAAATCCTCCAGTCTACTAGGGCATTATAGGCTGTACAGAAGCACCTCCACCCCTTGATCCAGCAGGTGCATGAACTGCCTCCAGCTACTCCACATCCTTACCGACCTGAAGACATTGTCTGGATAAAACAACATCAGGAGACATTGGCCCCTCGGCAGAAAGGACCATTCACTGTGATCCTGATGACTCCCACGGCAGTAAAGGTGGACAGACTGCGCACCTGGATTCATCACTCACATGTCAAGCCTGCCCAGGTTGACCAAGAAAAATGGAAGGTCCAACCCCATCAGAAGACCCCCTAAAACTTCGACTGGTAAAATAAAGCCCATCTTCTACTGCCCCCCTATAATTATGACTCTGCTCTTCTTAACTCTACCCCTTGGGACTAATCCCCAGGGAATTTACCAACCCCAGACTTACGTTTGGAGATTATCTGATACACAACCAGGAAAAACTATTATGGAAGTAACACTTCCTAGCCCTCAGGTTGCTCCCCCATTTAAAACTGACCTATGTCCCTTATGGCCAACACTGGGCTCCCTAAAACAACTGATGGCCCACAGTGTCTATGGGGGATCAGTAGCAATAGCAATGTCAGGAACATCTGGACAAACATCCCTTCTTGCTACTGGATGCAGAGCAGGCACCATAGATGCAGAAAAGGCCTTGGGAATGGCCTTCTACTCATGCCCAGCAAACACTGGGACTGATTGTGATGATGAGGGCCGTTACTTCTGTGCCCACTGGGGATGTGAAACCTGGGCCCCAATGTTTTTTAAACAAAAAGATCCATACCTTAGTATCAGATTGGAAAAAAATAAGTCTTGCTCGGTTCCCAGGACCTGCAACCCACTTACTATAACCCTAAAGAGATGGACGTTTTTGCGGTAGACCAAAAATGGGACATGGGCTGCATGTGGGGACTAAGAGCCTATGTGTCTGGTATGGACCCTGGAACCTTATTCACAATTCAAAGATTCTCAAAAGCCAACCGCCCTCAACCCATAGGGCCTTTGGCAGAGCTTAAGCCGGATTTCCCTCCTCCCCCTTCAAGGACCTCTGGCTCATATACACCCCCAACTACAAGGCCGATATCTTTAAAAGATAAAGACTTCACCCCCCTTCTAGAAGGGGAGCCTCTTATAAATACCATAAAGTCTACTTTTCAATATTTGAATAACACACGCCCGGAGATGACCAGGGACTGTTGGCTCTGCCTAGATCCCCAACCACCCTATTATATAGGTTTTGCCCTTACTGTAGTAAAAAGAGAGTCAAAAATAGTGCCCATGAATGATACTGTCTCATGCCCCTGGGAAACCACTTTCACCCTAGGAGACCTACAGGGACAAGGGACCTGCTTCATGTCAAATGGGTATCCCTTAGCCACCTCTCCTTACCTTTAAATTTGTAATCAGTCCTATACCATGGATACCTGGCCTATAGGAAATACTCAACTACTTGCTACTCCCCGATCTACTTGGTTTGCTTGTTCCTCTGGCTTAACTCCTTGCCTACATCTGTTACTTCATGGGAAGACAAGAGTTTTGTGTCCTGGTACATGTCACGCCCCAGGTATATTACTATGGGGGAGATGCAGGTAGACATCATATGGGCTTCTCCAGGCCCCGCAGGGCAGCAACTGCTGCCATTCTAGTCCCCTTCTTGTGGGGACTTCTTGTGGGTCTGCCACCATCGGGACAGCAGCCTGGGTCACAAGTGACCAGAATTTAAAGATTTTGAGTGAACAAGTTGACAAAGATATCAGGAGACTGCATGCTACTGTGTCCTATTTAGAGCAAGAAGTAGACTCCTTAGCTGAAGTAGTCCTGCAAAATAGAAGGGACCTAGACCTACTTTTTCTTAAGGAGGGTGGACTCTGTATGGCTCTAGGAGAAGCATGTTGTTTTTATGCTATTCAGGTGTGACTAAGGACACCCTGGCTCAGGTAAAACAGAGCCTCTTAGAATGAGAAGAGCTTAGAAAAGGATCCCAGAACTGGTTCGAGTCCCCCTTCTCCTGGTCACCTTGGCTTACCACCCTTATCACTGCTCTGGCCGGTCCCCTCTTAATCCTTATAGCACTGTTAAACTTTGGACCCTGTATCTAGTCAAGTTTGTTAAACAAAGGGTTTCCGCTGTACAACTGATGGTTATGAGGGCCCATTACAATCCCCTAGGTGACACATATGAGTCAATGAGGGCCAATTAACAACCCCCTAGATGACACATGAATCAATGGTTTGATTCAAGATTTCCAAAAACAAAAGGGGGGAATGAAGGAGAGTGCCCCTCAGACCCCCCACCCCCCATCCTCTGAGAACAAGCTGCCCTCCACCTGACTCTGGAAATCCCCTCCATTGTTAAAACCCTTTCCTGGTACATCTGTTTATGGTTTCTAGGGGAATGGTCTGGGGCAGAAGATGAAGAACAGTCTGCCCTAGGTAAGCTAGCCAATGGCTGTATAGGTTAAGGCTCTGGAAATCAGGCCTAGATTGTTCAAATCCTTTCCTGGTCATTCTGTGTATGGTTTCTATAGAAATCCCCTGCTCTGTGGTTTTTAATGCTTAAATGCCCTGTGTTTTCACTGCTCACGTCACAGTACAGCTCCTGAGACTGTGTCCCCAGCAGGTTGGCCTCAATAAAGCGTTTCTTTTTACTGAGACTCAGTGTCGGAGTGGTCAGTTCAGGGAATTTTTCAGACCTTGAACAATTCCCAGTACACATTCACAAAAAGACCCTTTTAGTAAAATGTGAATTATAACTCTGGCCTCCATGACTCCAGAGCTGATGAATAAATAGCTATCTGATGACGTTATCAGGTGTGTGGGGGCACATTCCAGCCCCACTCCTTCTGGAACTCAGGCATTACTTTGATCTAAGTGCCTGTTTCTTCATGCATAAAATGTGACCATATAGAACCCATGTCATAAGTGATGCGTGGATTAAATAGGTCTTTACATATAATGCATTTGGTAGAGCCTGCCATTTGTGACTCAGCAAACATTAACTACTGTTATCATCATCATGGGATACAGAGATGAAAAGGGCAAGACACGATTTCTAACAAACAAGCTCAGAATGTGAAGGAGGACAAAACAGTGACTTCGGGCAGGGAGCGCAAAAACTAAGAAGCAAGAGTAGCTGAGCCTGGAGAAAACCAAGAAGTGGTCTTTGAGTTGGCTCCTGAAGAATCAGAGTTCTAAGGACTGGGCAGCCAGCTGGGGCTAGACTCTGGGGCAGATCTTGTGCAAAAGAGCAGCAGCCTCCAGACGTCCAGCGCGAGAGCCTCAGGGAAAGCAGCGACTTATCTCGCAGCCCCGGGTTCTAGTCGTGGACACCAAGACCTGAAGTTCTTTCTGCACCTACTCCAGCCAAGAGCGGTGGCTGCAGCAGGTCGCAGAGGCAGGCCGGCCCGGAGCCTTAGGTCCCAGCCCCTCCTTGGCCTTCGGCTTCTGGGGAAATGGGAAGCCGCTGCAAGGGAGAACCCTCAGGCACCCTGGCGGCGCACCCCGGGCCGTTAAGCTGGGCACCTCCCCCAGCCCTGGCCCCAACCCCACCTCACCACTTTCATCTTCCCGGGACTCCAGGAGCGCTCCGCGGCGACAGGTCGGCGACAGTCGCCCAACAGGGGCAGCCCTCAGTCTTGCCCCCGCCCCCTAGACTCCCGCCCTTTGCCAGGGCCCGCCCCACCAGCCACACGACCCTGACCACGAGTGTAGGGTCTCTCGCCATGTTGGATACGGGCAGACAACTTACTAGAGAGCCTGAAAAGGGAAAGGGGGTTATATTGAGACTCACGACCCCTCTCCAGAAATAGAGACCGTCAAAGTCTCTGAATTCTAAGCAAGGGACGTTCTGAGAGGAGAAAATACACTTGTCCTCAATCTTCCTCCTTCGGCTTCAGAGGTAGATAATGCGCACGCGCAAACCCACGGCTCTAGGCACGCCTGCGCACTGTTTTGCTTGCGGTCCACAACAATAACAACTACGAGGAAAAGGGTTCGGTTGTCAAGTCCGGTTGAAACTTTTAGGGCAATTAAGTACCGGGTTTTTGCACCTTCCGATTCCGAGCCTCCAAGGAGCCTCAGGCGACTCAGCTTCCACAACAAAATTACTTAGTGTCGTTTGGAGCACTCAGTACTCTACATGCCTTTGCACAGCGTTACTTTGCCTGAATGGTTTAAATGTGACTGAAGTGTGCAGTTTGTCCAATTTTCTGCGCAAGAATGGTGACCTCTAGATGACTGTTTCCTCTCTACCAACCAGGCGTTATTCTCATAGTACAGTGTGCATAGATTATTGACACATTTTCATAAGAGTTGAAATTCCATTTGGTTCTGGGTGATTTTCTTAATTTTCTGCGCAAGAATGGTGACCTCTAGATGACTGTTTCCTCTCTACCAACCAGGCGTTATTCTCATAGTACAGTGTGCATAGATTATTGACACATTTTCATAAGAGTTGAAATTCCATTTGGTTCTGGGTGATTTTTTTTTTTTTTTTTTTTTTTTTTTTTTTTTTTTTTTTTTTTGTGTGTTTTTCACTATGTAGCTCTAGCTGGCCTGGAGCTCGCTATGTAGACCAGAATGGCCTGGAACTCAGAGAGATCAGCCTGTCCCTGCCTCCTGAGTGCTGGGATTAAAGGCGTTTGCCACCATACCCTGCAAAGTCTGGTTTTAGTACAGACAGAAAACAAAAATCAAAGGTAAGGAACTTCTAAAATGTATATATTTAGATTCGGTACCCGAAGACAATACACCAAAGGTGATCTGCATGGTGGCAAATACCCTAGATGATTCTGATGCACTACAGGCACAATGGACATTACCTGAGACTGAGCTTCTTGATGGTACAGGCTGGCCATCTCTGACTCTAGCATCCAGTACAAGGCCTGATACAAAGCTGGTACACAGCCAGGCCTGATGGCTGACACCTTTAATCCTAGCACTCAGGAGGAAGAGGCAGACAGATCTCTGTGAGTTCCAGGCATCCTGTTCTATATAGTAAGACTATTTTTTTTAAATATTATTATTTTTATTTTATGTGTATGAGTGTATTGCCTGCATGTATGTGAGTACACCCGTGTCGTGCGGAGATCAGAAGAGGGCTTCGGATTCCCCTGGAGCTGGAGTTAAGGACGGTTCACAGCCGCCATGTGGATGCTGGGAATCAAACCCGGGTCCTCTGCAAGACCTCTGCAGTGCTCTTAACCGCTGAGCCATCTCTCCAGCCCAGTAAGACTCTATTTTAAACAAACAACCAAAAAAACTCCAGATGCCCAGCAAGTGTTGAGTGAACTAATGGGTAGATGGGCGAATACAAGTCTTCCATTCCACAAATGGGAATCTGAGAAAGGAGCATTTTTTTAAGAGCCTCACAACTTTTTTTTTACTTTATGTGTATGAGTGTATTGCCTACATGTAGGTAAGTGCACCCGTGTTGTGCAATGCCCTCAGAGGTCAGAAGAGGCTGTCAGATCCCCTGGAACTGGAGTTACAGACAGTTGTTAGCTGCCATGTGGGTGCTGGGGTTCGAACCCTGGTCTTCCACAAGAGCAACCAGTGATCTTAACCACTGAGCAATCTCTCCAGCTCCCATGCCTCACAACTTTTTATGTGAGTGCTACTGAACGAAGATCTTTATGCTTGCACAGCAAGCACTTGAACCCACTGAGCCAACTCCTCAGCCCCCTTACATACAAACTTTTAAAAATATTATTTTTATTTTATGTGTATGAATGTATTGCCTGCAAGTATGTAAGTGCACCTGTGTTGCACAATGCCCATGGAGGTTAGAAAAGGGCAATTCCCCTGGAACTGGAGTTACAGATGGTTGTTAGCCATCAAGTGGGTGTTGGGAATCTAACCAGGGTCCTCTGCAAGAGCAACCAGTGCTCTTAACCACTGAACCATCTCTCCAGCCCTCATATGAACTTTTTAATAGCTATTTTTATTATATAATTTTAAAATCCTTATTTATTTTATGTGTATGTGTGCTTTGCTTGCATGTATGAAAGTGCACCATGTGCATACAATGCTGGTAGAGGCCAGAAGAGGGCATTGAATCCCCTGGAACTGTTACAGACAGTTGTTACCTGACATTTGGGTGCTGGAAACTGAACCCAGGTCCTCTGCAAGAGCAGCCAGTGTGCTTAACTGCTGAGTCATCTCTCCAGCCCTATTTTTAATTATATTTTTTAAAGATCTTTTTATTTAAACATTAAAAAATATGGAGCTGGAGAGATGGCTCAACGGTTAAGAACACTGGTTGTTCTTGCAGAAGACCCAGGTTTGAATCCTAGCACCCACATAGCAGCTAGCAACTGTCCGTAACTCCAGTTCCAGGGGATTCAACAGCCTCTTCTGACCTCCACCGGCATTGCACAACACCGGTGCACTTACCTACATGCAGGCAATACACACATACACCTAAAATAAAAATAATAAAGATAATAAATAAAATTTTTTAAAAATTAAAAATATTTTCAAAAAATATTTTTATTATTTTTTTTATGTGTATGAGTGTATTGCCTGCTTGTATGTGAGTGCCCCCATGTCATGCAATGCCTTGGAGATTAGAAGAGGGCTTCGGATTCCCCTGGAACTGGAGTTAGGATGGTTCATGGCCGCCATGTGGGTGCTGGGAATCAAACCTGGGTCCTCTGCAAGAGCAGTCAGTTCTCTTAACCGCTGAGCCATCTCTCCAACCCCTAAAAATATTTATTATATATAGGTATGAGTATATTACCCACATGTATGTTAAGTGCACCCATGTCATGCACTATGCCTGTGGAGGTCAGAAGAGGGCGTTGAATTCCCCAGAACTAGAGTTAAAGACAGTTGTTAGCTGCCATGTGGCTGCTGGGAATTGAACCTGGATCCTCTGCAAGGTAGCCAGTGCTTTTAATCACTGAGCCATCTCTCCAGTCCCTATTTTAAAATTTTTAAATATTATTTATGTGTGTGGAGGGCAGAAGAAGGCATTGGATCCCTTGGGACTGGAGCTTAAAGGTTGTTGTGAATAGCCCACATAGCTGCTGGGACCTAAATTCTGGTCTTCTGAAAAAGCAGCAAGTGCTCTTAACAACTGAGCCATCTCTTAAGCCCTGATTTATTACATATTTAGTGTGTGTGTGTATGAGTGTGTGTACACCTGTGCCATGCATGTGGAGTTCAGAGGACAACTTGAGGGTGTAGGTTCTCTCTACCATGTGGATTCGAGAGATCCAACTTGGGTCAACTTGGTGGCAAATCCCTTTTCCCAGTAAGTTATCTTGCTGACCCTTTAATGACTACTTTGAGGGGGAGAAAGTGGAGAAAAATTGAGTGTTTTTGAAAAACAAGCTGTCTAGAGAGGAAAGAAGAAACATCTCCAGGCCCTGGAGAAAAAGATGTCAAAAATGAGTGGTGAGGAATCACTCCAGGGAAATAATCCCATAGCAAGTCCCGTGTGGGAATATTCTGTGCTACAATATTTAGAACAGAGGAAAACAAAGCAACCTAAATGATAAACATACCCAACTTTCCTGCCTCCAGGCCTTTGCACATATTTTGCCACCTACCTAGACAACTTCTCTCCCTCTTCCCTTTTCCCTGAGTCCTTGGCTTATGTGGTACTTCTTTTTAGATCTCACTAGGATCCCTTAACATGCTATCTAATGTAAAACTTGGGCAGACAAGATGGGTAAAAGCGCTTGCTGAGTTGGATCCCTGGAACCCACAGTAGAAGGAGAACTGAGTCCCAAAAGTTGCCTTCTGGCTCCCACATGAACACTGAAGCACTTCTTGTGCCCTCAATGATGCATACTAATAATCAATCAAAAATTTTTGAAAAATAAAACTTACCCTATCATCATAGTTCTATGTTTCTTTCATAGCATTTTTCCCTTATTTTATTTACTTACCTATTATTTTCACACTTCTGCCCTCTGAAATTTAAGCTTCATGAAGTTAGGAGACTGAATTATTCTGAGCACTTAGCATATAGACTGACAGGTGCTAAATCAGTATCCATTGGATGAATGAGTCGAGTAAGCCTTCATGCTACAAAAGTTATTGAGATAAAAATCTCTGGGTAAAGCCAGATGTGGTGGTGCACAACTTTAATCCCAGCACTCAGGAGGCAGAGACAGGCAGATCATTTGAGGTCATCTTGGTCTATATAGAAAATTCCAGGCTAGACAAGACTATATAGTGATACCCTGTCTCAAAAAAAAAAAAAAAATCCATCAGCTGGAGCTAGGGATGTGGCTCAGTTGGTAGCGTGCTTGCCTTGCATGCATGAAGCCCTGGGCTTGATAAAAACTTGGCATGGTGGCACAGACCCGTAATCCTAGCACTTGAAAGATAGAGATGAGAAAATCAGAAGGTCAAAGTCATCCTTGGCAACATAGAGAGTTTTGAGGTTAACCTGAGCTACAAGAGATCCTGTCTCAAAAATGAGAAACAAAACAAAATAAAAAAATCCATCAGCAAACTGACAACATGTTTTAGAGAGTAGATACTGGTTTCAGATTACCGAAACATTTCAGTAATGAAGTGAATGAAGTAAGAAATCAAAACCAAACAGTAATCTTTGTAAAGAAGGATTCATTCATGCCAGAATTCATTTATCCATTTATCAGCAAACATTTATTGAACATTTGCTGTACTCTTGTATGAAATGATAACACAATGTGTTAACAAAGTTGAAATTGTATTAAAAAATAATAAAGTGGCCAGGTGTGGTGGCACATGCCTGTAGTCCCAGCACTTGGGAGGCAGAAGCAGGCAGATCTCTGTGAGTTCAAGGCCAGCCTGGTCTACATAGTGAGTTCCAGGACAGCTGGGGCTACAAGGAGACCCTGTCTCAAAAAGACAAAAATAATAATAATAATAATAATAATAAAGTGGTATCACTGGGAATTGCCTGGGTCAAAGCAGGAAGTGGAGAGCCTACCGTGGAAAAACGAGTGACATTTTTCTCTAAAGGTTCTCTGGGCACACAGAGGGTATGTAAGCCTTCAAACATCCTGCTAAGTACCAGGAACATTTGGGACAACAAAAAGATACTTATAGTTTTGGGGTGTCCAAGAGTATATGGGAAAAGACTAAAGACTAAGCCAGATTGTGAATAGAGTCTCAGAAGCCAGACTAGAGCGAAGGTCTCAAAGGAAGGAGTAGAGAGAGGAGACGAGAGGAGGGAGAGAAATCGATCAGTTAAAATTAACCCCCAGCACTAGGGAGACAGAGGCAGGCAGATGTCTGTAAGTTGGATTCCCCTGGAACTGGAGTTACAGATGGTCGTTAGTCGCCATGTGGGTGCTAGGAATCAAACCTGAGTCCTATTCAAGAACAGCCAGTCTCTTAACTGCTGATCCATCTCTCCAGCCCCCACTGTTTTATGTTTTTCTTGCCCCATGCCAAGAGGCAGCCTAAACTAACTGACTGACTTTTCTTTCTGTAAATTATAAATGTGAAATTTAAAATGAGGTGCTATATTACAAAGTTCTTTAAAAAAAAAAAAAAAACTCGCCAGGCATGGTGGCGCAAGCCTATAGTCCCAGCACTTGGGAGGCAGAAGCAGGCAGATCTCTGTGAGTTCAAGGCCAGCCTGGTCTACAGAGCGAGTTTCAGGACAGCTGGGGCTACAGGGAGACCCTGCTTCAAAAAGCCAAAAACAAAACAAAACAAAACAAAACAAAAAAAACTCATCAAGGCAGATTTTACTTTTGCAAAAGGGTTTCTTGAGCGGTCAGTCAGATCTAGCAAGTACACACAGGACCTAGAAGCTTGGTGGGCTTTTATCCCTAATGCAAGAGAACTGTGTCTTTTCCCCATCAGCTGGGGTCTGACCTTACAGTTGTTCTTGGTTAACTATTTTAAAAGAATAAGTGCAAAGGGAGAAAAGCTCGACCACCCCAGATCATCAGACTGAGGAATGTGTCAGGGCCTTTCCTTAAACAAAAGTCTTACAGAGTATGGTGGGATTAAAAGATTAAAATTCCTTGTCATAAACCAAATTCCAAGTTTTACAGGGTTTGAAAGAAAAGATTAATATTTCTTACAAATCCCTCCTCTTTTTAAACATTCTTTTCTTCAAACTCATTAAGGAATTGGTTCTCTTTCTGTTATATTTTGGAATAAGAAACTGTTATAGGGAGGGGACATTCATTTGGAAAGAGCTTGACTCAATACGCCTGAGCTAGGTCTCTACCACATGGTGTAATACAGGATCAGGACACCCATTATGATTACCAAGGAAGTTAACATAGAGCCCATACGAACTCTTTATTTTCCAAACCATTCTTCCAGGAGGTCAGAGAGTTCCCAGATTTTTAGTTCTTTATTAAGTGCCTTAAGGCCTTGGAGTTACATTTGGAGCTGTGTTATTGGGGATGATATAAAACCTTGTTCTCTTAGCATAAACCTCATCTTTTTCGGCCCAAATCATGTCTAATCCTAACTTATTCTCCCAAGACACTTTGTAGAGCTGAATGGGGACATAAGGCATGACAGTCAAGGTACCCCTCCAGTAAGCCTATCTAAAAGGCTCCAAAAGTACATCAGTGGCTTTATTTGTATAACTGCAGGATAAAGGCAGGGAAGGAAGCCTTTAACTGATGACTAGAAAGAGATGTGAGGGAGGAAAAAAGGCAGGTGTCCTAAAGCCCCAGCTGGCCTGGAACTTGCTATGTAGATTAGGCTGGCCTTGAACTCAAAGATATTCATCTGCCTCTGCCTCCCAAGTGCTGGGATGAAAGGTGTGCACTACCACACCCAGTAGATTCAGGAGAATTTGATGGACTCACAAGAGCATCCATCCATTGGATTCTGCCTTGTTTTTCTTTTGGCTTCCAAGGCTGGACTCCAGGGTACCCTTTCAGGTACTTAGATAATTGTTGGAGTGGCTAGAATCACAGTATGGGACTTTATATGTTCTGAGGTAAACATTATAGAAAACATAAGACAAAAAATTTTTTTTTAAACTTTAGAGATTTTAATTTTTTTTTGTCTTTTTGAGACAGGGTCTCCCTGTAGCCCCAGCTGTCCTAGAACTAACTATGTAGACCAGGCTGGCCTTGAACTCACAGAGATCCTCCTGCCTCTGCCTCCCAAGTGCTGGGACTAAAGGCGTGCGCCACCACACCTGGCCTAGAGATTTTATTTTAGAGAATGGTTTATCGTTTTGATTTACTGTACATTTGCATTAGTCTGTGTTAGTGGCTTTCCTCATGCTATGACAAAATAGAACATCCAATTAGCTGTTTTTACTATAGATATCTTTGTATCATGAGATAAATAATAAAAACCTCTGTTGGAAATAGTTTATATGCATTTTTCCAGGTGAGTCTTCTCATCTGTGATAGGAACAGAGTGACAAGAGACAGAACATTCTATTTTAAGAGGTCACCTGGTATTTCTAAACTTGATGAAGCCATGGGTACGTGGCAGTGAGTACCCATGATCAAGCAGGATCAGGCTGACGGGAGTATCTGCCTTTACCAGTATCAAACCTGAGATCCTCCCTGGCTCTACTTGAGGTGACCAGATGCATGAAAACTTATACCCACAATTTGTTAGCTTATGTCTAATAATGGAGACAGACAACCTAAAAGACTTGCTCTGTGCACAGAGTTGCCTAGTCTTCATGGTGTTTTCTTGGGCCCTTCACCTACATTGCCACGAGACTTTCCCATCAGGTTCATTACCAATCCAGGAAGTTCCAAATGCCTAAGCCTTGGAGTTACCACAAAGCAGTGGGACATGTCTCCACATAGTTAGGGTTCTGAACTTCTTTTTAGATGGAATCAGAATCCAGATCTAGGTTCCTAAATTGTTAGAGATAAAATCCAAGGTCCAAGGACCCCATCAATACCACACAGAGAACATACAGACAAAGCAAAAGTAACTTGACATGGCCAGATTATACTTTTGCAAAAGGGTGCCTTATATGGTCAGTCAGATCCAGCAAGTGCACCTATCATGAAGTTCTTAAACTTCATATTCATGACTTCTAGGTTTCTTGGGAGTATTTTGCTTTGATTTTTAATTACATTGATTGATTAATTGACTGACCAACTGGTAACTATCAGGTTGTATTCCGTGGGTGCCTGCACTTAACATACGTGCACACATACACACATATTTAAAAAGAAACCCACAAACCAGGACTGATGATGAACCTGGAGGTGAGCAGAGGTGGTGGAACTGCTCTTGCCACATCCTGTGTGGGGACAGCCCAGGCCCTATACCCTAGGAAAAGTATAAGTGGAGGTTTAAGAACTCTGGGCCCCTCCTCCTGGCCAGCCTCTAACCTGTGGTCTGATCAATCAATCATTGCTATGGGAAGAGCCCTGGATTCAGAGTCAGGGGGTGGGTTGAGTCCTGGTATCATCATCATTATAGCTATGTGATCTCATGCTTGTCACTTAAATTCTCTGAGATTCAAAATTTTAATTTATGAAACAAAGGCAATATTAACAGTGCAATTAAAAAATTTAGGCATGCCGGGCGTGGTGGTGCACGCCTTTAATCCCAGCACTTGGGAGGCAGAGGCAGGCAGATCTCTGTGAGTTCAAGGCCAGCCTGGTCTAAATAGTGAGTTCCAGGACAGCTGGGGCTACAGGGAGACCCTGTCTCAAAAACACCGAAAAAATAAAAATAAAAAAAAATAAAATTTAGGCATGAGCCACCATGCCTCTAATCCTAGCACTTGGGAGGCAGAAGCAGGCAACTCTCCTTGAGATAGAAGCCAACCAGGTCTACATAGTGAATTTCAGACAAGTTAGGGCTACAGGGAGACCCTGTTTCAAAAAAAAGAAAAATCTTTGCGGGCATGGTGGCCCATCCTTTAATTCCAACACTTCAGGAGGCAGAGGCAGGTGGATCCCTGTGAGTTCTAGGCCTGCCTGGTCTACATAGTGAATTCCAGCTGGGGATACAGGGAAACCCTGTCTCAAAAAGGCAAAAAAAAATACAGAGAACCTACTGTATGTGTCATGAAAAGAAAGGGTTTATGTTTTTGTTTTTTGGGGTTTTTTAAAAATTATTTTTATGTGTATGTATGTATTGCCTGAATGTAGTCGGACAGTTGTTAGCTGCCATGTGGGTGTTGGGATTCGAACCCAGGTCTTCTGCAGACACAGCCAGTATTCTTAACTACTGAGCCATCTCTCCAGCCCCTGGCAGAATACACCTTTAATCCCAGTACTTAGAGGCAGATGCAAGTAGATCTCTATGAGATAGATGTTAGCCTGGTCTACATAGTGAGTTCTAGGCCAGGTAGACAAGAGGTCTACATAGTGAGTTCCAGACTAGCCAGGGTTACATAGTGAGACCCAGTGTCAAAAGATAAATAAACAGACAAGAAGCCGGTTAATCTATGTGAGTTCAACCAGCCTGGTCTACATAGTGAGTTCCAGGACAGCTGGGGCTACAGGAAGACCCTGTCTCACAAAGACCAAAAAAAAAAAAAAGATGTTTTTACATATATAAACACACTTACTTTATATAAGCACTTTGGGAAACAGCTATTTTTTTGGTGTGTGTACATGGTGTATGCACATATTCATGTGGGTGTATGCCTATGCACATTTATGTAAGTGCATATGGAGGACAAAGGTTGACATTGTTCATGTTTGCAAGGCCACACATGATGTGGTTCTGACACTATCTGATGTGATCTCCTGCCACTCCCTGGCTTACTCTGCAAAGCAGTTTTCCTGGTTTCTCATTTGTGCCCAGCACATTCCTACCTCGGAGCCTTTGTATTTGCTGCTCCCTCCATCTGGAATGATCCCCTCCCAGATCTCAGTATGGCTCATTCCCACACTATATCTAGGTCTCTGCTAAAATGTCACTCCACCTTAGTGAGGTATTCGTCACTAAAATAGATATTTCTTATTGTTTGGTTTTCTACACAGAACTTAGAAACCTCTCAAATTTTGTACTTGTCTCTTCCATCAGAATGTGAAAATAAACTTCTGTGACTTGTCTATTGTCATAAGCCAGTGCTCAGATCTGAGACCTCCCATAGGATAGGCCCTCACTAGATGCCTATTGGATAATTAGGCAAACAAATGAATGAATGCCCAAAGCTGCTCAGTTGGCAAGAGGCAGAGCTGGGATACAAACTGTGTTATTCAAGCTCTGAGTCTGTCTCTCAGCTACCGTGCTATTCGGGACTGACTGACAGAGATCTCAGGAGGTTGAGAGAGTAGAAGGCATAAGGAACATCTTTGAAACTTAAGTGCTTGAAAAAAGCCAGGGATTCTTCTTTGCGCTTTGTTCACCTAGTAATCCTTTGGCTGACTGAGTTTATAAGGATGTTTTGTGAGGTGACAATGAGATAATGGACAGGGAAATGTTTAAAGACGTTAAAGGCTCTACATAGTGGAAGAGCCTGTAAAGATTATTTCCATGCCAGTGGCTTCCCAAGGCTCCCATCCTCTACCTTAAGTTTGGCATTAATATTGCTGACAGGAATGGGGGAGGAAAGGAGCCACAGGGGAACCAGAGACTCTGTGTCCCAGTAATTAAACATGTCAGGACTGAAGCATAGCCAGCAGCAGCATCTGGTTGCAATTACCAGAGGGGACCAAAGTGATTAGTCACCTTTACAGTGAGAGCCAGGCAGGAACGCTGGGCTCTTCCCTGGAGAGGGCCTTCCATCCAAGTTCATAGTCTTTTTCCCTGCTCCTACTCAATTCCTGGGAGTTTCTTGGTCCTCATACAATAGCCCCTGTCTGAGACTCATCCATGTCCCCAAAGTTCTAGGCCATTAAGTGAGACCTTGGCTGAAAGTCAGAATTCCCCTAATGTCCCCCACCACCTTATCACTTTTATTCACATTCTGGAGTAGGGTTTGTGGTATAAAATGGTGAAAAGGGAGAGCAAGATGGCTCAGTGGGTAAGGGCTCCTGCCACCAACCTGTTGACCTGCATTCCATCCCCAGGATCCATATTATGGAAGGACAGAACCAACTTCCACCAGTTGTTCTCAGGTCTCTAGGCACCCTCAAAACACTACATGCATATAAATAAATAAAAATAATTTTTTAAATGTTGAGCTGGGCATGGTAGCACACACATTTAATCCCAGAACCCAAGAGGCAGAGGCAGGTGAATCTCTGTGAGTTTCAGGTCATCTGGGACTACTGGGAGATCCAGCCTCAAAAATAAACAAACAAACAAAAAGTTGAAAAAAGACTGGGTGTGGTGGTACACACCTGTAATCCTGGTACTCTGGGAATAGAGGCAGGAAGATTAAGAATTCAAGTTTATCCTTGGCAATTTATGAGTTTGAACTCAACCTGGACTACATGGGATTCTTTCTCAAAAAAGCAAAACAAAACAAAACAAACAGATGAACAAAAAAAAAATTAAAAAGAAGTAGAAAACTAAACTGCAACTGTAGCTTGGACTGGTGAGATGGCTCAGTGGGTAAAGGCACCTGCCTTGAAAGCCTGATGACCTGAGTTCAATCCCAAGAACCCAAGTAAAAATGGAAGATAGGAACCGAATCCTTAAAGTTGTTTTCTGATCTCCACATGTGTGTGTGGAGGTGCCCCTGTACCCATGCATGCACATACACAATAATAAGAGTAAGGTTGGGCCTAGAGGGATTAGGAGCACTTACTGCTCTTCTAGAGGACCTTCTAGAGGTTTATTTCCCAGAACCCATATAGTGGCTGACATTTGTCTGTAACTTCAGTTCCAGGTGATCAGACACCCTCTTCGGCCTCTGTGGTACTGCATGCACAGTGTACTTACATACATGCAAGCCAAACACTCATACATATAAAATAAAAATAAATCTTTTCAAAAATTAAAAAATATTGATGCTGGAGAGATGGCTTAGAGGTTAACAACACTGGCTGCTCTTGCAGAGGACCTGGGTTTGGTTCTCAGCACCCATGTGGTGGCTAACAATCACCCATAACTCCAGTTCCAGGGGATCTGATGCCCTCTTCTGACTTCTACAGGCATTGCATGACATGGGTGTATTTACATACATGCAGGCAATACACTCATACACATAAAATAAAACCAATGAATAAATTTTTTTTTGTCTTTTTGAGACAGGGTCTCCTTGTAGCCCCAGCTGTCCTGGAACTCATTATGTAGACCAGGCTGGCCTTGAACTCACAAAGATCCGCCTGCCTCTGGCTCCCAAGTGCTGGGATTAAAGGCGTGTGCCACCATGCCCGGTATAAAATATTTTTTAAAAATTTTAAAAAATATTGGTGCTAGAGAAATGGTTCAGCAGTTAAGAGCACTCGCGGCTCTTCCAGAGGACCTGAGTGGTCTACATAAGGAGCGCCAGGCCAGCCAGGGCTATATAGTCAGGCCCTATCTAAAAAAACAAACCAAAAGCTGGGTGTGTTGGTACATGCCTTTAATCCCAGCACTCTGGAGGCAGAGGCAGGCAGATCTCAGTGAGATTGAAGCCAGCCAGGTCTATATGGTGAGTTCTAAGCCGTTGGGGATACAGGGAGACCCTGTCTCAAAAAGACAAAAAATAAAACAAACAAAAAAATCAAACCAAAACAAAAAAAAAAAGTAATTTATCCATTTCAAATGTTGACTTATTTATCTGTAAAATGGGTGGTGGAGACTAAGAGAATCTTCACCAAATCCTTGTTAAGAGTTGGGGTGTGGGGGCTGGAGAGATGGCTCAGCAGTTGAGAACACTGACTGTTCTTGCAGAGGACCTGGGTTAGGTTCCCAGCACCCACATGGCAGCTATGAACTGTCCTTAACACCAGTTCCAGGGGAATCCAAAGCCCTCTTCTGACCTCCACAGCAATGCACAGCACAGGTGCACTCACATACATGCAGGCAATACACTCATACACATAAAATAAAGATAATAAAAAAATTTTTTTTAAATAAGAAGAGTGGGGGTGTGGAAGTGTAGGAGAATAGAGGGGTGGGAATGTCCAGAGGTCAACAGGACAACTTGTGGGAGTTGGTTCTCTCCTTCTACCATGTGGGTTCTGGGGCTAGAACTCAGGTTGTCAGACTTGGCAGAGGATGTCAGTTCTCACTTTCTACCTTACTGTGGGTTCTGGGGATCAAACTCAAGTCATCAGGCTTGGCAGCAGGTGCCTTTGTCCATTGAACCATCTCTCTAGCCCTTTTGTCAGGTTTTTAATAATTTACTCCACTGAAACCCACAAAAGCCCTGTGTGAGATAATTATTGTCAGTACCCTGCTCAGAGTTTCAGAAAAAGTTAAGAGATGTATAAAACAGCGGAACCACTATTCAAAAGCAGGTTTGTCTGCAAAAAGCAGGTTTGTCTAGAGAGGCCTTGCTCCTTATCAAACCATGTACTAATGCCTGCATTGACTTGTGCATGCTTAATTTATTCACTAGATGCAGCTTTAAAAAATACCTAGTAAGTAGCAAGACAGATTCCCTCTCTTTAAGGAACTCAAACCAGTAAGGTATGTTGAAAATGATGGTTTCTTTGACTCAGAAAGACAAATAGTATGTTTTCTTTCATATAGGGAATCTAGATTTTTTTAAGTTTTTTTTAAAAAAAGTTATTATTTTTATTTTATGTGTATGAGTGTATTGCCTGCATGTATTTAAGTGCATCTGTGTCCTGCAATGCCCAAGGAGGTCAGAAGAGGGCGTCAGAGCCCCTGGAACTGGAGTTACAGATGGTTGTGAGCCACCATGTGGGTGCTGGGAACCGAACCTGGGTCCTCTGCAAGTGCTCTTAACTGCTGAGCCATCTCTCCAATCTTGGAATCTAGATTTTCATATATGACATAAAAGTAGAAGGGGAACTAGGAGCTATTTGGGAGAGGAAAGGAACTGACAGGAGAGAAGTGGGAACAAGAAGGTAACGGGAGGGAGGAAAGACAAATATCACATTTTCTTTCACGTGCAGAATTAATATTTTTTCAAGAATTATTTTTATTATTTTTATTTTATTTGTCTGTGGGAGTGAATGTCATGTTGCAAGGGCACCCTTGGAGGCTAAAAGACTGTGTTGAATCCCTTGGAACTGAATTATAAGTGGCTGTGAGCCACCTAACATGGGTGCTGGGAACTGAACTTGGTCCCTCTGTAAGAGCAACAAGTGCTCTTAGCTGTCAAGCCATCTTTCTAGCCCTAGAATTTAGATTTAAAATATATAGAGAGGGCCGGGCATGGTGGCACATGCCTTTAAACCCAGCACTTGGGAGGCAGAGGCAGGCGGATCTTTGTGAGTTCAAGGCCAGCCTGGTCTACATAGTGAGTTCCAGGACAGCTGGGCTACAGGGAGACCCTGTCTCAAAAAAAAAAAAAGACAAAAAAATTATGGCTATCGATGAAAAATATATATATATAGAGAGAGATATAAAGCACTATGGCACAAGGGGTCCGTTTAGGTGGAGAAAAGGGGCCATCAGGGGGAGAAGGTGGGAGAAAAGGAGGTGAAGGGGAGGGAATATGAATAAACCATAGTGATATGCATACATGAAAATGTCATAATGAAGCCCGTTATTTGTACTCTCATTTAAAAAAATAATAAAAAAGAAAATGATGATGTTTCTATACACGGGCCAACTTGAGATCCACTCATTTGTACAATGCACACTGAGAATCCGCTATATGCTGGGCTCTGTGCCAAGCACTGGGAATAATTGAAAGACAAATACAGTACAGTCTAGTTATAATCTAATGGGATAGACAGGTATGTACATAAATTATGATAGTTATAAGGAATTCAGTTATAATAAAAATATGAAAAAAGCACACAGACTAGAAAAATTGAACTATGTTGGAGATGGGGGCAGTGGCAGAGACTGGATGTACTTTGAACTCTAGGAGCAGAAAGAAGTCCAGAAAATGTGTGGGGGCAGTATGGAAACTGTGTGTTTTCTAGGGGATAAGTGAAGGCTTTGTGAAAGAGATGGCATGGGGGGGGTCAGCATTTGTTCAGTGGGTTGAGATTGATCCTAGAGGCCAGGAAGCCAGCTGTAAGGAAATTATAGCAGGTCAAAGGGGAAGGAGGACAGGGACAGTGACAGAGACAGTAGGATGCAGTGGAAGGAGGATGCCAGAGAGGACTGGTTAAGGGTGTAAGTCAAATCAAAACCAAGAGTGATGAACTTGGATGACTTGAGGGATTGTAATAAGTTCAGGCCTTCCTTAAAACTCCCCAAAGAGAACAGGGTGGTGCCTTGGTCCTTTGAGGTGGGCTTTTTTGGATCTAGGAGCTATAGATAAACTTGGAGTAGCTGAACCATGTTACAAGGTTTGCACACTAGTGAACTTTAGAGCAACACTATGAAAAGACGGGCATGGGGCTAGAGATCTGGTTCAGTGGTTAAGGGCACTTGCTGTTCTAGTAGAAGACTGGAGTTCTTTTCCCAGGATTCATGTGGGTTGGCTCACAACTGTTCATAATGTAAAGTGAGGATTTTGTTCTGTGTTGTTTTGATGAGGACTTTGTACATGTTAACCATGCACTGGACCACTGAGTGACATGCTTAGTCCTCAGAGGTGAGTCTTGTGTGTGCTAGGCTGTGCTGAGAAACAATTTAGCACATTAATGGATCTGTTAGGGCTGCTCTAAGAGTCTCAGCTTAAGAAGGAAGGCTAGCCAGGAAGGTGGCTAAGAAGAAAGGTGGGTCATGCCTTTAGTCCCAGCACTCAGGAAACAGAGGGAGGCGGATCTCTGTGAGTTCAAGGCCAGCCTGGTCTACATAGTGAGTTCCAGGCCAGCTGGGGCTACAGGGAGACTCTGTCTCAAAAAACAAAACAAAACAAAAAAAAAACAAAAAAACAAAGGAAGGCTAGAGCAGGTGGTGCACATCTGTAATCCCAAATCTGTAGGAAGGAGGATCAGTAGTTCAAGGGCAGCCTCAGCTACAATAGCAAGTTGGAGGCTAGCTTTCACTATGTAAGACCCTGTCCCAAAAAACCAAAAGGAAGGGTACATGGGCTGGGGTGGAGCTCAATGGCAGAGTACTTGCTTAATATGTCTGAGGGAGGCCTGTTTCCATTCCCAGAAACACACTCACATATACATATACACACACAGAGGAAGATCATTCAAGAAGGAAGCTACCTGAAAGCTGCCTCTCCCACTGCCCCTCTCCCACAAGTGACAAGTGCTGTGCTGAAATGGAGGGGAGGGAGTCATTGGCTCTATCTGGGAATCAGAGAAGGCCTCCTAGAGGAGGTTAATTTTCTGCTAAACCTCCCAGGATAAGAACTTCTTCACAGCTGGGCTTGGTGGCACACGCCTTTAATCCCAGCACTAGGGAAGCAGAGGCAGGTGGATCTCAGTGAGTTCAAGGCCAGCAAACTAAGTTGCTCAGGGCTCTATAGGACAGGCTCTTCAAAGGAAGGGGGTTTAAGTACTTTAACAAGGCACTTGTAGCTAGATGGTGATGCATACCTGTAATCTCAGCACCTGGGAGGTGGAGGTTCAGAAATTCAAGGTCAGTCAAGGCTACATAGTGAGTCTGAGGCTAGTGTGAGATACATGAGACCTTATCTCAAGAAGAGGAAAAATGAGGAGGAGGAGGGGAAAGAAAGAAAAGAATTCTTTGAGTCCAGTAGGAATTCAATCTTCCCCCAGCTACGAGAAACACATCCTCTCAGAAATTGCTTTTCTAACCTCCTGCAGGGGTCGCTGCTGCCCTAGGCTGGGGCTGCTACCTCTGGACTCAGCCAATTTCTTCTAAGAAAACTGCCCGAGCAGTGGCGGAGTACCAAGGGGGCTGCAGGGTGGCAGCGCTTAGCCAATGGTATTTGCGGGGGGTGTAGTGGGCACTGATTTTTTTTGTTTCTGTTTCTGGGTCACAAGTTTATTAAAATAAAAGAAACTGTGGGTAAATGCTGCCATCTGTGCTGCCCCCCAACACACACACACACACACACACACACACACACACACACACCAAGTCAGGTCTCAGACTAGACAGACACAGGGATTGAAACTGCTTTACAGACACTCCAAGGACTTCACTGAAAACCCACACTCAAGTGCTTCATGTCTGCAAACCTCTGTGCTTACCCCTTAGCATCTCTCCTCAGGATGGTGAGGTGGGCCACTCTAGGAGGTAGAGGTGAAGACCCCTGAGTCTGCTCTGGGACAGGGAGGCCCCCTAAGCCTGAGTCCTGCTGTGGGGCTCCGTGCCAAGAGCCCCTATGAGCTGTGGCCTCAAAAGGGCAGCCGTGATTTTTTTCACATAAATATATCGCACTTAAATGAATTTAGACAGCATGACATCAGAGAGTAATTAAATTGGTTTGGGTTGGAATTCCGTTTCCAATTCCTGAGTTCAGGTTTGTAAAAAGATTTTTTTTGAGCACCTGCAGGCCTCTGTGTGTGTGTGTGTGTGTGTGTGTGTGTATGTGTGTGTGTGTGTGTGTGTATTTTCACTGGAAAGGATTCAAAATTAGAGGGAAAAAAACTGGAGCACACAGGCAGCATTACGCCATTCTTCCTTCTTGGAAAAATCCCTCAGCCTTATACAAGCCTCCTTCAAGCCCTCAGTCAGTTGTGCGGGAGAAAGGGGGCGGTCGGCTTTCTCCTTTCAAGAACGAGTTATTTTCAGCTGCTGACTGGAGACGGTGCACGTCTGGGTACGGGAGCATTTCCACTATGGGACTGGATACAGGCACACGCCCGGCGGACTTCAAGACGCTAAGACTGAGGAGAAAGCCCTTGCTGCTACTGCTGCCGCTGCTGCTTCTGAACATCCACTCCTTTCATGGTTTTTCCTGCCAAGCCAGAGGCACCTTCGCTGCTGCCGCCTTTCTCTGTGGTGTCATTCAGCGGCTGGCCAGAGGATGAGACTCCCCAAACTCCTCACTTTTTTGCTTTGGCACCTGGCTTGGCTGGACCTGGAATTCATCTGCACTGTGTTGGGTGCCCCCGACTTAGGCCAGAGACCCCCAGGAGCCAGGCCAGGGTTGGCTAAAGCAGAGGCTAAGGAGAGGACCCCCCTGGCACGGAATATCTTTAGGCCAGGGGGTCACAGCTATGGTGGGGGGGCCACCAATGCCAGGGCAAAGGGAGTCCCTGGAAAGACACAGGCCAAGAAGGATGAAACCAGAAAGATGCCCCCCAGAGCTGGTGGCCAGGAAACCAAGCCAGGACCCCCTCCCCAGACTAGACAGGCTGCAGCACGGACTGTAACCCCTAAAGGACAGCTTTCTGGGGGCAAGGCACCCCCAAAAGCAGGATCTGCCCCCAGCTCCTTCCTGCTGAAGAAGGCCAAGGAACCTGGGACCCCTAGAGAGCCCAAGGAGCTGTTCCGCCCACCCCCCATCACTCCCCATGAATACATGCTCTCACTGTACAGGACGCTGTCCGATGCTGACAGAAAGGGAGGCAACAGCAGCGTGAAGTTGGAGGCTGGCCTGGCCAACACCATCACCAGCTTTATTGACAAAGGGCAAGGTGAGGGGTTGGGGTGGTAGGGAGGGACATTTGCACACACCCAGGAGTTCCAAAGTCCTGAAGTGTGCAGGTGGGGTACAGTATATGTGTATCCAATTTAGGGTGGGCATATGGAATTGATCTCAAACATACCAGATCCAGGCTGTGGGCTCGTCAGTACTTGGGGAGGGAGTGCACCTAGGGATCACCAGATCTTGTTCCTGCCAGGTGCAGAGGGGGCACTAAAGCCCAGAGACAAGATCTACCAGTTGGTGGCAGTTGGAGACTAGAGTCCAAGACTCACTCTTGATTACTGAGTCAACCTCTCTGTACCTTGTGTGGGTTGACCACAATTTCCAAGCTCTAGGTTTTTCTCAGATAGCAAGGAGAAAAAGAAATCTTTAGGTTCCCATGGGTCTTCAACTTTACCCTCAGGTTAGGGGACCAAGGGGTGGGGGGCGGAGAATGTGTGAAGGCAGAGGGGGGCATATTTGGGAGTCATAGAAGGAGGCAGTTTGACCAGGGTCTAACTTACCACCGTGCCCCGGGGTCTATTTTCCCATATGTATACCTGCACGGGCATTGGACTGGATGATTTCTGAACCTTTCAAAGTGAAAACCTATCCTAATACTGTTGTTTCCATCAGTAACCTGGGAGAACACTTGGTTTTCCTTGCTTCTCCCTCTGTTCACCTAGTGTTACTGTCTTCTCTTCTCAGCTCACTGTGTTCTCAGCAAATCCCTTCCTCTTTCAGAGCCTTGGTTTCTCCATTGTGTGAAGAGATGGGTAGACTGCTGATGTAGCTTGCAGTTCATATGGAACTTTGGCTGGAAGGGTGGGGGAGGGGTCAGAGAGTGGGAGAGGCTCCTCATTAGAGCTGGTCTGTAGGGGAATGACAGGAGGTGGGGGAGGTACAGGAGGCAGCAGGTCTGGCTGAGGTGGGGGAGGTGGCCTGGCTGCCTGCCCAGCCAGGGAAAGCTGTGACCCCTTGAGGGCTCATAAAATAAGTCCTTATGTACCCCCCCCCAGCACTAAGAGAGCTTGGGGAGGGGGAGATGTGGAGTTTAAAGGCCTAATTAGTTACCTTCTAGAGAAATATATGAATGTTCTCTAATGGTAAATAGGCATTTAGGAAGGAGGGCATGCTGATTCAGATACTACTGAAGTTCACACACACACTCACATAGGAACACTCACACATACAGCCTTATATTTTATACACATGGTAAATGAATCACATACAAGCACACACATATCTTCTTATGTATTTGTATGGTGTCATACACACACACAGCATCATTCTTCAAGTACTCATTCAAACCCAAATGTACATACATATACCACTTACATATACATTAACATATACTCACAATTGAACCTCATGGCACATCCACATACAAACTGTGGAACATTCACACATTCAGTAATGGAAGACATGAACAACAAAATTATTAGACTGGGAAACCAAGCAAATTGGGTTTCAGACCAGCTTTGTTATTAATTTTTTGTGTCAAGTCAATTTACTACCCATCTCTGTGCCACGTCTATAACAAGAACACTAAGATCTTTAAGGTGTGAGAAGCTCAGCATGGGGTATAAAAATTCCAAGCTGCAGTTCTACCTCTGTTTTTTCTAGCTAGATGGCTTTGAGCAAGTCCTCCAATTTACTCTGAGCATTGGGTTTTTCCTCTTGAAATCTGAGTAATTTAAATGCACATACCACCTATCTTACATACTCAAGATATGCTAGATCATGGGTGGTGGTGGACATTGGTGGAAAGCAGTTATAAAGCTGATGGCTCTAATATATGTAGATCATTGAAACAAACACAAGAGTCACTCACACCTATCTTACATATTGGAGATATGCTAGATCATGGGTGGTGGTGGACATTGGTGGAAAGCAGTTATAAAGCTGATGGCTCTAAAATATGTAGATCATTGAAATAAACACAAGAGTCACTCAAATCATACATGGCTACACTCCAATTTGGTTGGCTGTGTAAGAAGCATCCTCATTTGGAAAAGGGCTCTTGGTGGTTGGGGTGTTGGTTTCTGTCACAATGGGGAAGAGGTTAAAGAGATCTCTTTTGAATGGGAGAGAGCTGGGTCCTCCCTGGAGGCCCAGAGGTTGGCAGGCTCCCTTGGTGAGGTGACAGGAATTGACTTCTGACTGCTCTCTTTAGATGACCGAGGTCCCGTGGTCAGGAAGCAGAGGTACGTGTTTGACATTAGTGCCCTGGAGAAGGACGGGCTGCTGGGGGCTGAACTGAGGATCTTACGGAAGAAGCCTTTAGACACAGCCAAGCCAGTGGTCCCCAGTGGCGGGCGGGCTGTCCAGCTGAAGCTGTCCAGCTGCCCCAGCAGCAGGCAGCCGGCAGCCTTGCTGGATGTGCGCTCTGTGCCAGGCCTGGATGGGTATGGCTGGGAGGTGTTCGATATCTGGAAGCTCTTCCGAAACTTTAAGAACTCAGCCCAGCTGTGCCTGGAGCTGGAGGCCTGGGAGCGGGGCCGGGTCGTGGATCTCCGTGGCCTGGGCTTTGAACGGGCTGCCCGACAGGTCCACGAGAAGGCCCTGTTCTTGGTGTTTGGTCGAACCAAGAAACGAGACCTGTTCTTTAATGAGATTAAGGCCCGCTCTGGCCAGGATGATAAGACTGTGTATGAGTACCTGTTCAGTCAGCGGCGGAAAAGGAGGGCCCCACTGGCCACTCGCCAGGGCAAGCGACCCAACAAGAACCTCAAAGCTCGTTGCAGTAGAAAGGCCTTGCATGTCAACTTCAAGGACATGGGCTGGGACGACTGGATCATTGCACCCCTGGAGTACGAGGCCTTCCACTGTGAGGGACTGTGTGAGTTCCCCTTGCGCTCCCACCTAGAGCCTACAAACCATGCTGTCATCCAGACCCTGATGAACTCTATGGACCCTGAGTCCACACCACCCACCTGCTGTGTGCCCACACGGCTGAGTCCCATTAGCATCCTTTTCATCGACTCTGCCAACAACGTGGTGTATAAGCAGTATGAGGACATGGTTGTGGAGTCTTGTGGCTGTAGGTAGCAGCACTGGCCCTCTGTCTTCCAGGATGGCACATCCTGAGAACCCCTCCTCACACTCCTGGGATCACAGAGGGGTTGTAAAACTGCAGCTGGAAGCATCAGTACAGACTGCAGGAAAGGGGACTTCAGCAGCCTTGCTTATTCTCTAAGTGCAATTTGAGCTAAAGATCCCCTTCCATCTGCAAGTGCCCCATCTGAGGAGTCCAGTCCTTCTGCTCCTCTGACTGGCAGGGATAGCTCCAGCAGACAGAGTTTGAATGGGACTGAGACCCAGGAGAGATGTTCTTCAATGAGACTTAGCCCACCATCTTTCCTCATCTGGGCTTCCTCAGTCTCCAAACTGTCCCGAGGGGCTGGTGCTAGCCTAAGCACTTCCTGGGAGAGCCATAGGTGCCATCTCCTCTTTGAATCACCTTTGTGCCTGGACCAAGGAGGGAGAGGGGGAGAAAGTTTGGACAAGGGTAAAGGATGTCAGCCTATTAAACTGCTACATTAAAATGTACATTGATGAGATAAAAAAGCAAATCATGCCTAAAATTGCGGCAGATTTCATATCGTGTTTACTCCAGGGAACCCATGACTCCTCAAAGAATTGCTGACCCAGAGAGGGAAGGTAGATGCCTCAGGTATAAACTATTTCCCAGGCTTAGGCCCCACCCCCACTCCTGGGAACTGGAGCAGAATGGGGCAGAGTACAGCTGGTCAGGGCCAGTGCTCACCTCTAACCCCATTCCTGATCCTTCCAAAGGCCTATTGGTCCCCAGCTCCTTCTGTTCCATTGGGGCCTAGCAAAGGCTTAGCGTTTTACATTCCTTAGTCAAGTTCACTGTTTCCCAAATGAACTCTTAGTGGAAAGGGATATTGGGAGACTTGATTTCCTTTAAAATCACCTCTACTTCATTCACTAGCAGCTGTCCTATCCCCTGTCCCTTACTCCTCCAAATTACAGAATTGATTGGGCCCCATTTAGAAGACTCTGTACTTTTCCACTGGGGGATCTGAACTGCCACGGGTCTCTGCCTCCCTATGGTGGCATCTTGTTTTTGCCGTGACCACTGTTCCTCACATGGTCTGGTCTGTGACTCTGCTGTTCTCCAGCCCAGCATCATCAGAGCTCTTCACTGCTCACTTATTACCTCCCACAGCTTCAGAGTCCCTTCACATTTCACATTATAGAAGTGCATAATTACACATGAGTCTTCCGGCTGACCTCAGACAGACTGATAATGCCAGGCACATCCTAACAATGCTTCCTGCTTGGAGCATGGCCCAGAGTAAATGCTCACTTCTTTTTCTTAGCCAGAATCTTTGTGGAGGTATGGGACAACAGCTATTGGGGAGGAGAGTCTCCTGGTGGGGAATTTAGGTACCTGGATCCTTGAGCTGAGGCTCAAGGCCAGGTTCTACCTGGCTGAAGAAAGACATAAAGACCAGGAGAAGTCCAAGCCTTTGGTTCCCACCCAGAGGGCCTCAAAATTTTCCCCACCTCTCTCCAGCTGGGTCTTTGATTCCCAGGGCTCCCAGCCAAAGCTGTCTCAATAGTAGGGATCCCTGCCCAACAATGGGCAGATTTTGTGTCCTTTCCCTCTGAGTTGTCAAGACCTGAAGTAAGAGCCCAGTGCAGGGGCAGCCTACTTTTGAACTGCCTCCTTGGTTTGGAGGCCATTACCTGTCCCAGAGGAGCCAGATGGAGTTTGGAACTGAGTTCTCCCTGGCTAGGCTTCGTTGTGTTTGGCTGGTGGTGAGCCTGGGAGTTCTGGAAGTAAACAAAGGAGCTACCACAGCAGACAGAGGCCTGGTGTGTGAGAGAGGAGAATGAGCCTGAAGGAAGGTACTAGCAAGGCCAAGGAGACAACTATAGATACAGAGAGAGCTGTGTAGGAATTAGGTGGCTGCAAAACCCAGGGCAGGGAGACGGGATGAAGGGGTCACAGTGGTACTGGCTACCCCATGTGCTTATTTCCTGGGCTGTGCATCTCTCATTTCTTGGAAAGTTCTCCCTGCCTTAGCCCCAGCAGAGCACCAACTGAATCACGTGCTTTTCTTGCTGAAGGGTTAGGCTTTGGATGAATGGTCACAGCTCTTAGGAACTTCCTCTTCCACCCCAAACTGCTCTGAACTCTCTTTCACAAAGGAGCCACTCAGACTGTGCACCCCTCTTAGCCTAACTCTAGAGATCTAGGGATGTGAGTGGGACAGGCCCTTCCAAACCCAACCTTCAGATCTGGGCAATGGCCTCCTTGGAGAACTCTCTGGCCAGTCACAAGAAGCAGTATACTTGTGTAATAGATTCTTGCTCAAAGAAGGCTTATCCAGGCTGAGGAGATGGATCAAGCTGGTAAAGTGCTTACCACATAAGCATGAGGACATGAGCTTGGATTCTCAGAACCCATGTAAAAGGCCAGGCACAGCAGCCTGTGTCTGTAATCCCAGTGCTGGGAAGAAGAGATAGGTAGTTCCTCAAAATTTGCTGGCCAGCCAGTCTAGGTGAATTTTTAAGTTCCATGTTCAGTAAGAGATCTTATCTCAAAAAATAAGATGGAGAATGACTGAGGAAGATACCATCGAACTCTAGCCACCACATGTATGTACACAAATGTGCACATGTACACACAAAGAACAAAAGGCTTATGTCCATACTCTCCTATCCACAGTTTCCCAGTTCTGAAGGGTTCAAAAGGCTGTACAGTTTCAAACTTCATTTCTGTCTTCTATCGTTTAAAGTTACAGGTCTTGGACAAGAAATGGGTCTTGCCATGTAGCCAAGCTAACCTCTAACTCACTACACAGTTGAGGCCGGCCTGGAATTTGGAATCCTCTGTCTCAGTGTTTGAGCTTGCAGGAAATCACCGTCATGTCCAGCTTGGTTTCTCATTTGAGGAAGGAAGGAAGGAAGGAAAGGAAGGAAGGAGGGAGAGAGGGAAGGAGAGAGGGAAAGGAGGAGGGACGGAAGGAAAGAAAAAAATGCAGATAAACAATATACCTATTAACTATTTCATAAAGCTGTGAGGATGTGAAAGGCACTGAACTTAGGTGATAGAAGGTGGCATTCAGTAAATATTAGCTATTGTCATTGGTGTTGTGCCTCAAATTGTCTTAAGAAGCAGGCAGGATGAGAACTACTGCCTCCTGTCACTTTCTTTTCTTTTTCTTTCTTTCTTTTTTCTTTTTCTTTTCTTCTTTTTGAGACCAGGTCTCCCTGTAGCTTCATCTGGCCTGGAACTCCCTATATAGACTAGGCTGACCTCGAACTCACAAAGATCCACCTGCCTCTGCCTCCCGAGTGCTGGGATTAAAGGCGCGTACTTCCATGCCCAGTTCTGCCTCCTGTCATTTTTACAGATAGGAAGCTGATACCCAGGGAGGAGTTGCAGAGTGGCAACCACAGATCTCCTGAAGACCCCCTCATCCTTCATACCTACTCTTCTGGGCCCCTGAATCTACTGACCCTTGTCTTGGCAAGCAATTGAGTCACCTCCCTGGCCCTTGTCTCCCTGGCCCCAAAAGTATCTCCTTGGGGATATACCATGTTGTTAGTTCCTTGGGAAAAATAGCAGAGCAGAGTTTAGGGCAGGAAACATGAGAGGCCCAGAGGGGGAGGAAAGCAGGGAGGCATCCAGCACTCTGTTCCCCATCTCTTGGCCCTTTCCACATCCTGTGTCCCAGGGTCATAACAGGAGAAATAACTTCTCTAGGGCTTGGGACATACAACCTTGGAAAGCCTTATAGCCTTTATTCTGACTCCGCAACTGGCTCTTCTGATTGAAACACAGATGAGGAAGCACAGCAAGACAGGGTTAGTCACAGGAGTCAGGTGGTTGTAGCCCTGGTTCTACTACTTTGCAGCTGAGTCAAGTTAGGTAACCTCTCTAAACCTCAGTCTCCCTGTCTGTAAAAGAGGGTTAATATTCCTTTAATCCCAGCACTCTGGAAGCAGAGCCAGGTTGTTCTCTGATTTTGAGGCCAGCCTGGTCTCCAGAGCAAATCCAGGCCAGCTGTGGCTGCAGAGGGACCCTGTCTCAAACAAACAAACAAACAAACAAACAAACAAACAAACAAAAAAGAGAGATAATATAAAATGTATGAATCCTTAGATTCAGGATATGAGGTTCATTTATTGCATCAATCTTTGATCTAGTCACTCATTCATTAATCAATGGGTATTTATTGAAGGTCTATTCAGGAACAGATGCTGTGCTGTTGGGATGATGATAAATACAACTTGTTCATGTTTGCCAAGGGCTTGTCATGTGTCAGGTTCTTGTACTTAGCACTTTATGGGAATTTCCCTACTTTACCATGTTCTTAAGTTTTATGAATAAATGGCAAAGTAAATAAAGAACCCAAAGGAAGCTGGAGATAAGGAAGGTTGAATGAGAGTAGATGAAATAAAACAGGTAAAAAGTCAAATTATCTATTTAAATTCATAAGAACAACTGCACAAGTATGGGATATGAAAAAAATGTGATTTTACAACTTCAGATCAGAAAGGAATGGTGTTGTAGGTGGCTGTGAACCAGCGGAGTTAACAGACTATGCTATGGCTGCCTAAATGCTAATACAAGGGCGAGCGTCAGGACTGGGGAGATAGTTCATAGTTCAGTGGCAGATTGCTTGCCTAGGATGTGCAAGACCCTGGGATTGAACCCCAGCACTGCAAGAAGAAAAAAAGAAAAAGAAAAAGCAATCAGGAAAAATGTGGGTTTCATTAACAAGTTAGGTGGCATAGAAACTCAAAGGCATTGCTTCCACTGTTTCTTTTCTTTTCTCTCTCTCTCCCTCCCTCCCACTCTCCCTCCCTCTAGCCCTCTCTCTTGCCTCCATTTCTCATTTTTTTGTTTGTTTGAGACAGGGTTCCATATAGCCCAATCTGGCCTCAAAACTTGCTATGTAGCTAATGATGGCCTTGAACTCTTGATCCTCCTGCCTCCACCTCCCAAGTCTTGGATTATAGGAGCATGCCCCAGATCTGGCTTTATTTAGTGGTTTTCTCACTTTGCCTAAGCCATTATGGAGGGAATAGAGGAGGGTATAATCATGAGAGGTCTAAAAATACTGTCTTAAGAGATTCAGGTGGAGAAACTAAGGCTACAAAGTTAGAGGAGGGAGAGGAGCAGGAGATCAGCAGGCGTTTAGAAGAAACATGATCACAGCAGTCAGGAACTGAAGGACTACTATAGGTAGAAGAGACTCCACCAGAATGTCTGATTCCAGAGGATAGGGCATTGAATAAAGAGATTCATATCCAATTGCCTCTGTGTTTCATGCTGTTCCAGGCACTGTGCTAAATGCTCTCACTCATTTAAAGAATCATATTGTTTATTTACTATATGTGCACATATGTTAATGTGCAAATTATGTGAATGTGAGTACAGGTGCCTGAGGCAGCCTGAAGAGGGTGCTGGAGCCTCTGGGTCTGGAGTTACAGGTGGTTATGAGACTCCTGACATGAGTGGTGGAAGAGCAGTGTAGAAGAGCAGCACACACTCTTAACCACTGCTGAGCTGTCTCTCTAGCCCCTTCATTCACTATTGTAATCATCCCAGAACTTAGCTGCTATAACCCTTAGAGGCGAGTTACTATCCTATACAGCTTCCTAGGCAGATTTCAGATGAATTTAAAGGACAGATTTTTTTTTTACACTTATAAATTGTTTAGTTCTGAAATTAAAAAAATTATGTGTATGAGTGCTTTGCCTGCATGTAAGTGTACCACGGGCATGTAACGCCTGCAGAGATTGAGAGAAAGTGTTGGATCACCTGGAAATAGAGTTGCAGGCAGTTGTGAGCTGCCATATGGGTGCTGGGAACTGAACCTGGGTCCCTTGCAAGAACAGCCAGTATGCTTAACCAGTAAGTCATTTCTCCAGCCCCTAGTTCTGACTTTTTTTGTTTGTTTTTTGAGACAGGCTCTGCCTGCAGCTGTTCTGGAACTCATTATCCAGAACACCATGCTAACCTAGATCTCACAGAGATCCTCCTGCCTCTGCCTCCCCTCTCCTGGGATTAAAGCTGTGTGCCACCAAGCTCAGCTATTTCTGAAAATTTTTAATTGGTATACATGCATGATACACAATCCTGGGTTTCATAAGGACATTTTCATACAAGTGTAATATCAATCCCTCCTCCTTCGTTTTCCCTTTGTGTTTTTGAGACAAGATCTCAGCCTGTAGCCCAGGCTGGCCTGGAGCTCAAAGCAATATCCTGTATCAGCTTCCTGAGAGTTAGGATTATAGGCACATGCAACTACCACTGGCTTAAAGCACAGCTCCTTAAGACTAAAGATAGTTGAAGCAAAACATCCATCTCCTATAGTCAAGAAGAGCTTGAATAATTACTTGGGAAACTGGGGATAAGATCTGAGCAACTTTAAGGGTGAAAGAAAGTGGCAGTACAGGAAATGGAAGTTGACTAAACATTAGAGTTCTCCCAAATCATGTACATTGAACATAGGTCAGAGCTCTGGTGTAACAATGCCAGAAATAAAATGCTAGCCTTGCCCCTTTCCTAGCTGTAAGACCTTGGACCAAGGCCACTACATCTTTCTCTTTTCAAGTCCTGTCAAATTTGAAAGGGTTATATATAAAGCATTTAAACAATCCTTTGAATAATGTCTGGCCTGTAGTAAGCATTCAGCAAACATTAGCAATGGCTATTATTATTATTTAAATATTTTATTTATTATACAATTATTTTTTAAATTTTATGTGTATGGTATGAGTATATTGCCTGCATGTATGTGAGTGTACCCATGTCATGCAATGCTGCGGAGGTCAGAAGAGGGCTTCAGATTCCCCTGGAACTGGAGTTAAGGATGGTTCGTAGCGGTCATGTGGGTGCTGGGAATCAAACTTGGGTCCTCTGCAAGAGCAGTCAGTGCTCTTAACTGCTGAGCCTCTTATTATTATTATTATTTTATTATTATTATCATCATTATTATTGTTGTTATGTTTTTTGTGGTGCTTGGGATTGAACCCAGGGCCTTGAAAATGCTAGGCAATGACTATCAAGGAATTGCATCACCAGCCTGAGCTACAGTTGTTGATAATGGGAGACTCAAGGCCTACAAACATTAAATAATTTGTACAATATGCAATAACATGAGAGGAATTATGTGAGGGCCAGTGAGATTGGTAAAGGTATTTTCTGCCCATTCTGACAACCCGAATTTGATATCTGGAACCTGTGGTAGAAGGAGAGAACCAGCTCCTGCAAGTTATCCTCTGACTTCCACGTGTTGCACAGTAGCACATGCGTATCCACACACATACACACACCACGTGGATGTAAAAATATTATGTAAGAAGCATATAATTTAACTCAAGAAAATAAGAAAAAGAGGGTAAGGTGCTGAAGAGATGGATCAGCAGCTAAGAGCACAGGCTGCTCTTTCAAAGGACCCATGTGGCAGCTCACAACCATCTGTAACTCCAGTTCCAGGGACTCCAATGTCATCCTCTGGCTTCCACAGGCACCAACTACACATGTGATTAAGGCAAAACACTCATACACATAATAAAATAAAAAATGAATTTACAAAAGAGAAAGGAGGGCATTGAATGTCTGTGATGAATGAATGAACAGGAAAGGATGGTAGGAGACTTCATGTGGACATGGGATTTGATTGAATCCTGAAGGTTGAATGAAATTCGGATATGGGTTTAAGGACCACATTTCTCAGCAGAGGGACTACATGAACAAATGAATGTGCTTACAAAGCAGAGAAGGCATATTCTTCCATTCCTAAAATCATGCCATGTTGGTGATGGTTCTACTGACTGTGAGGGTTGGTTTTGGTTGCTGCTAGACTCCTTAAGTATGGGTATTTGAGGCTGTCCACCTGCCTTGGAGAACAGAGAAAACCAAGAAGCCAGACCACAAAGGTCAAGAACATCATTGGCGAGTTGTTGGTACCAGGAACTCCATGATTATATATATTCCCTGCTTTCCCTCACACACAGAAGCAATGGTAAGCCAAAAGATCTCTGAAACTCCATTTTTTGTTCATTTGTTTCTTTTTTGTCTTTTTGAGACAGGATCTCTCTGCAGCCCCAGATGGCCTGGAACTTGGTATGTAGACCAAGCTGGCCCCAAATTCACGGAGATCTGCCTGTCTCTGCATCCCAAGTGCTGGGATTAAAGGCATGTGCCACCATGCCTAGCTAACGTTTATTTTATTTTTAATTATATATATCATGTACATATATACATATATATGCATATATATTTCTGTATGTGAGTATGTGCACATGAGTGCAGGTGCCCCCTGTAGCCAGAGGTGTTGGATCCCCTGGAACTGGAGTTATAGACAGTTATTAGCTGCCATGTGGTACTGGGAACCAAACTGAAGTGCTCTGTAAAAACAGCAAGTACTCTTAACCACTGAGCCATTTCTTCAGTCCACTATGAAAATACTTTAAAGATTAGCTGGGCATGGTGGTGCATGCCTTTAGTCCCAGCACTTGGAAGGCAGAGGCAGGTGAGTCTCTGTGCGTTCAAGGCCAGCCTGGTCTCCATAGCAAATCCAGGCCAGCTGTGGCTATAGGGAGACCCTTTCTCAAAAATACCAAAAGAAAAAAAAAGAAAGAGAAGAAAAGAAAATGCTTTAAATATTACATTTTCTCTTCTCTTGACAATTCAACATGACCATTTCTCCCTCAATATCATAGCAGTTTGTTTGACTAATGTCCACATAAGGAGTCAGCTTGTATGTAAGGGCTATGTTGTACAGATAATGTTTAAGTTTAAATGAGAAAATCACATTTAGCCAGGAATAGGTACATATTGTAAAGAGCAAGGAACCAAGATAAGATGAAGGATCAGCAGATTCACACTCCTATTTCAAAAGGGCATAATGGGGGCTAGAGAGATGACTGAGCAGGTAAGAGCACTGGCTGCTCTTGCAGAGGACCCAGGTTCAGTTCCCAGCATCCACATGGCAGCTAACAACTATCCATAACTCCAGTTCCAGGGGATCCACTGCCCTCTTATGGCCTCCACAGGCATAACACACATGGTGCACTTACATACATGCAGACAAAGCACTCATACACATAGAATAATTTTTTTTTTAATTTAAAAGGGCATAATGAAATGTACTATCTTAACCATTTACAATTTTTATCACTACTATTTTATTTTTATTTTTTTAATTGGCCTTTTAAAATTTCATACAATATTTCCTACTCACATCCAGACCCCCTCCCCCATCTATGCTTCTTCTCCCCAAACCCTATCCACTCTGTCATACATGCCAAGTCCTATTCATTCAGGCGTTTGTACCCAAATGTCTTTCAGTATCACTACTATTTTTTGTGTGTGTATATAATGTGTGTGTGGGTACATGTGCCACGCTATGCATGTGGCGGTCAGAGGACAACTTTGTGGAGTCTGTTCTCTCCTTCCACCTTTATGTGGGTTCTGGGGATTGAAATCAGTTTGCCAGGTTTGTGTGGGAAGTGTCTTTACCTGCTGAGTCATGCCATGCCAGCAAACCATACATCCAATATGATATTAATATCCAAACTATATGAAGAACTCAATTTAATAGCAACAAAATAAATAATTTGATTTAGGTACAGGCAAAGGGACTGGGGATGTAACTCTGTGGTCGAGTTCTTGCCTAGTATTCACAAGGCTATGGGTTTGATAGCACTGCAAAAAAAATGACAAAAACCAATCAACTAAAACAAACACCCTCCCCAATAATGAGCAAAAGATCTTTGAAAACAGTAATTTGTCTCCAAATGATATATAAATGGCCAGGACTGTAGAGATGGCTCAGTGGTTAAGAGTACTGGCTGCTCTTACAGAAGACCTGGGTTCAAATCCCAGCACCCACATGGTAGCTAACAACTGGACCCTAACTCCAGTTCCAGGAGATCCAATGCTCTCTTCTGACAGGGCACTACATGACACAAGTGCACTTACATACAGGCAGGTATAACATTCATACACATAAAATAAAAAACAAAACAAAAGATATATACATGGTCAACAGACATAAGGAAAAAAAACCCTCCATCATTAATCATCAGGGAAATGCAAATTAAATCCACAATGAGATATCACATTTGTGAGATATTATAACAAGTGTTGATGAGGAAGTGGAGAAAAAAAATTGCAATACTATGGATAACGGCTGTAAATTAGTTCAGCCATTATGGAAACAGAATGGAAACTCCCCATGCAAAAAATAAAAAATAAAAAAATAGAACTATTATATAATCTAGTGATCCTACTAATGGGTGTATAGCTACAGGATATGAAATCAGTATTCACATGTTCATGTGGCATTAATCACAACCGCTAACATATAAAATAAATACAAGTGTCCATCAACAGATGGGTAAAGAAAATGTTTATATTTATAATGGAATGCTGTTCAGCCTTAATAAAGGAAGAAATTCTGTCTCTTGGGACAAAATGGGTGAAGCTGGAGGATATTATGTTAAGTGAAGTAAATCAGGCACAGAAAGACAAACACTGCATCTAAAAATGTTTTACTCATAGAAATGAACAGTGGAATGGTGGCTACCAGGAGCTGAGAAAGAGGCTGAGATGCTGGGCAAAGAATATCAATTTTTAGATAGGAAGACTAGGTTCAAGAGCTCTATTGTATAGAGCTCTACTGTATAGTATGGTGACTATAGTTAATAACAATGTATTATATTTTTTTGATCCTTTTGAGACAGGGTCTCCTTGTAGCCACAGCTGGCCTGGAACTTGCTATGTAGACCAGGCTGGCCTCAATCTCACAGAGCTCTTCCTTTGCCTGCTGACCACTGGATTTGAAGGTGTGTGTCACTACGACTGGCTGTATTATATTCTCGAATACCATTTAGAGAGTACATATTAAGTGTTCTCACCACAAAAAACAAATGAAACTATATATGCTAGTTGGCTTAGTTTAGCTATTTCACAATGTAAACATTTAAAAAACATAAATATATAGGATTTTTACTTGCCAACTAAAAAATTAACTTACATTTTAAAAAAAAGAATTGCAAGGGCAAGCGTGGTGGTACATATCTATATCCCAGCATTTGGGAGATGGAAGCAAGGGATCAGGACTCCAAGGCCAGTTTCAACTACATACATGAGTCTGAGGCCAGCCTAGGCTACATGAAATTTTGTCTCAAAAAAAAAAAAAAAAAAAAAAGGATGGAGGGTAGGTAGGGACATGTGAACTCACTTCCCAGGGACACCTCATCCTGGATCTCATCTTACTTGCTACTTCCTCAGACACTCACACTGGCTTTATCTAGCTATGCTGGAAGTTGCCCATGATATTGTTTATATTAGCTATATATTGGCTCCTTCATAGCACATCATAGTTTTTATTTATTTTTTTCCATGGGTTGACTAGACTTGCCTGTACTTCCCCCACCAGCCAATGAGCTCCACAGAGGTCCCACATTAGCCTTGTGTCCAAGACATAGTGAATTCTTAATGGGTCTTTATTGACTTGAAGGAAGTGTTTCAACATCCCGGCTTTTGCTCCCAGTCAATCCCTGAAGCAATATCCTCTCTTTTCTACTTCTCCTGGGTCAAGACCGTTCTTTTCACATTTCCCCAGAACACTCTCATCCTTCTTCCTCTTGTGTGATCATTTGCTAACTTTTTCTTATCAATATTCAACCCCTAAACACCTTCTCTTCTGCCATGCTTCGGGTCAGCCTGTGACTGAGGAGCATCTTTCCAGGACTGTGCTGCCTTAGGGTATTAGACTCTTAGGCACTCCTTAATTATTAGGATTGGGGCTGGGGAGATGGCTCAGTGGTTAGAAGCACTAGCTGTTCCTGCAGAAGCCTTGGGTTTGATTCCCAGCAACCCACATGGTGGCCATCAACAATCTGTAACTCCAGTACCAGGGGATGCAATGCCTTCTGACCTCCGCAGGCATTACATGACATGAGTGCACTTATATACAAGCAGTCAATACATGGGTGCACTTACACACATGCAGGCAATACATTCATATAAAATAAAAATAAAATATTTTAAAAAGGTATTGGGGTTCCTTCCCCTCCTGTTCTTCGGTGCTCCATTTCTCCTGGGAGGTGCAGTCAGGATGCAAGGGGCTATTGCAGGGAGGCTAGAGAGGTCGGGGTCTCGGAGGCTGCCTGGGGGGAAGAACTTGGGCCATTGTGACGTGCACAGGGACAGGAGCAGCGGGGGACCTCCGCGCCTGCGCCGCCGGACTACCCTCAGCTAAAGACCGGGTAGGGAAGGGGTGGTGACAACGGGATCCCGGAAGCCCACCCTTCACCCGGAAATGATCACGGACGAACATGGCGTTGCTGGTGCGAGTCCTTGTGAGTGCAGGAGTTCCTCTGTGTAGACGCCTGCGGGGCTCCGTGCTGGGATGCGCAGGGTGGGGCGGGGGCTGCCGGAAGACGTGGGGAGACCGTGCCGAGCTGGGCCCCGTGGGCGCTCTTCCTTGGGGAAACTGAGACATCGCCCCCTTCTGACCCTCGTTTGGCCTTAGCCGCCCTCTCTTTCTAGAAGAGCGTGACATGGGATCCTTAGGTGATGAGGTTTGCTTGTCCTCCCTGGCCGCTGGAGAGGCCGTGGGGCTGTGGGCCCCAGGCGGTGCCTGTCACATGACCTTGGATGAGACACCTAGGGCCCACAGTTTCATGTGGAAATGGCATTTATCTCCCTGCGGTCCCTGTGCATTCTGAGGTTCTTTGGGTCAATTCTGACCTGAATAGTTAAGTGGAATGAATAGATGGTCAGATCGAAAGCTGCAGGAGAAATGACCGCGTGGTTTTCACTCTTAACCTAGTGTTTGGCACGGCCTAGTACTTGTTGAATGTCAATGAAGAAACTATCAAACTGTAACCCGTCTGGGGAGCTATGTACATGTCCCTCCCAGATGGGGTTTTAAGTCATCTTGAGATTCACTCCTAGCGTAGTGACCTCTAGGAATTAAGAGGAAACAAAACAGCTTAAGAAAACCACAGAACTTGGTTCCAGTCCTGGAGGAATGGGACAGTTTTTCATTTTAGTTAGGTCTTTCAAAAACCAGGTCAAGGGCACTTTTTCACAGCAGACACTGTTTATTCCTGCGTTTGACATAAAAAAATAATTTTTACGTGTATGAGTGTATTGCCTGCATGTATGTAAGTGCACCCGTGTCATGCAGTGCGCCAGAAGAGAGTGTAGGAATCCCTTGGAACTGGAGTTATGGATGGTTGTTAGCTGCCATGTGGGTGCTGGGAATCGAACCTGGGTCTTTTGCAGGAGCAGTCAGTGCTCTTTAACCTTTGAGCCATCTCTCCAGCCCCTTGACTCTTTTTGAATTGTTCTGTTACATTGGTGTTTTTAATACTTTTCTCTGTGACTTACTGCAGATTTTACTTCTGGTGTTCTTTACCATGAAAGCAAAATGTAGAACCCTCAGTTACTGCTCAGAATTTTAAGGAGTGTTTGTGTAACCTAGAGAAGCATCCATTTGCTGAAGTAATTACAGATGCTGAAGCAGAAATTAAGATCTGAGGTTGACTGGGGAAGTGGCAGCCAATCTTAAAAAAAATTATTTGTGTGTGTGTGTGTTGTTTGGTGTTGAAGATCCAGGCCCTCATGCATGTGAGGTAAGGGCTCTACTGCTGAGCTATAACCCTAGACCTAAATTAGTTTTCAAGATGGATATTTTGGGAAATACAAGAAAAATTTATTGAGCTAGAGACCTGAAATGAACATTTTAATAAGCCTTGGAAATCAGTGGCTGCTCCAACTACTGAATTTTACAAGTGGAGGTTAGAGGATAACATGTGGGAGTTGGTTCACTCCTTCCACCCACATGGATGCTGGGGATAAAACTCAGGTCATCAGTGGTGGGGCAAGTGCATTTACCCACTGAGCCATCTTGCTGGTCCCAGATTTTCTTAATCAGTAATGTTGTTATGTTTTATCAGAGAATCAACTAACAAAAATTAGTTTAATTTCTTTGTCGTTGCCATTTTGTTGTGTTTTTAAAAAATATTTATTATTTTTATTTTGTGTGTATGAATGTATTGCCTGCAGGTATGTGAGTGCACCCATGTCGTGCAATGCCATGGAGGTCAGAAGAGGGCTTCGGATTCCCCTGGAACTGGAGTTAAGGACAGTTCGTAGCCACCATGTGGGTGCTGGGAATCGAACCCCGGTCCTCTGCAAGAGCAGTCAGTGCTCTTAACTGCTGAGCCATCTCTCCAGCCCCTGTTGTTGGGTTGTTTTTTTTTTTAAAGAATATCTTTATTTTATATGTTTGAGTGTATTGCCTACATGTGGGTAGGTGCACTCATGTTGTACAATGCCTGTGGAGGTCAGAAGAGGGTGTTGGATCCCCTGGAACAGGAGTTACAGATGGTCATTAGCTACCATGTGGGTGCTGGGACTTGAACCCGGGTCTTCTGCAAGAGCAACCACTGCTCTTAATTGCTGAACCATCTCTCCAGCCCCATGGTTTTTTTGAGACAGGGTCTCATTATATAGCACTGACTGGCCTGGTACTCTCTATGTAGACCAGGCTAGCCTTGAACTCACAGAGATCTGCCAGCCTCTGCCTTCCGAGTGCTGGAATAATGGTATGACCCACCACCACTGGCTTTGTCTTCTTTTTGAGACAGTCTTATATGGCCCAGGCTAGCCTTGAATTCAAGGATGACCTTGAACTTCTGATACCTCCTGAGTGCTGGGATTATAGACATGTATCACCATTTCTGGTTTATGTGGTGCTAGGGATGGAACTCAGGGCTTTGCATATGCTAGACAGAGGACTACATCCCCTGCATTTAAATTTTTGAAGAACTTCCAAATCACCTCCAATAGCAGGTGTGCAGTTTCAGTGTCTTGACAGTCTTTATTGGCCATTTGACCACCTGTATATCTTTAGAGAAATGTCCAAGTTGCTTGGTTGTTGGTTTTTCCTTTGGGGATAGAACGATAGTCTCATTATATAGGTCTGGGTGGCCTGAAACTTGCATTGATCCTCCTGAGTGCTGGGATTACAGGCGTGTGCTACCATGCTTGGCCTTTTGTGCTTGTTTTTTGTTTTTTGGGGGACAGAGGCTGTAGTAGCTGAGGCTGACCTTGAACTCCATATATAGCTAAGACTGGCCTCAACTATCTCGCCATACTAGGAAAGTACTCTACTACTGAGTTACAGGACCAGGCACATGGTTAAAGGCTTTACTGTTTTTTTGTTCTTTGTTTTTTCTTTTTTTTAACTAGTTTTGGTGGTTACTCTAGAGATATAACTAACACCCTAGTTTATCACAATTTAGTTTGGGTTAATGTAGCTTGTTTTCAGTGATATATAAAAACTCTGCTTCTGCTGGGCGTGGTGGCACACACCTTTAATCTCAGCAGAGGCAGAGGCAGGCCTCTGTGAGTTCAAGGCCAGCCTGGTCTACATAGTTCCAGGACAGCTGGGGCTACAGGGAGACCCTGTCTCAAAAAGACTAAAAAAAAACCAAAACAAAACTCTGCTCTGTGCAACTGTGTTCTGTTTCTTATAATGCTACTGTTATTCGGAACCCAGATTTCTGCATTATATGTATATCAACAGGTCTATAATTGTCTTTTGTAGTTATCTGCTTAATTACAAAATTAAAAGGGACATAAACGCTGTATTTTTACCAGTGTACTTTATTTCTTCATATAGATTTGACTTACTGTCTTGTATCCTTTCATCTTGAAGGGTATCTCAGTTTTTTGAGTTTTTTTTTTTGGTCTTTTTTGAGACAGGGTCTCCCTGTAGCCCCAGCTGGCCTGGAACTCACTATGTAGACCAGGCTGGCCTCGAACTCACAGAGATCCGCCTGCCTCAGCCTCCCTAGTGCTGGGATTCAAGGCGTGTGCCACCACACCCAGCCAAGTTTTTTTTTTTTAACTTATTTTTTAGTATTTTTGTATGTCTGCTGTCTGCAGATTTATAGATTATCTCAGTTTTCGTTTATCTGGGAAGTTTGCATTTTATCTTGTTTTACCTTTAAATGATAGTTTTGCTGGATATAGAATTCTTTTTTTTTTGTTTTTTTTGAG
>NW_008344592.1:265200-267220 GCF_000622305.1 Nannospalax galili | reverse complement strand
TTGTGCAATGCCCGCAGAGGTCAGAAGAGGCTGTCGGATACCCTGGGACTGGAGTTATGAACAGTTGTTAGCTGCCATGGGGGTGCTGGGATTCAAACCTGGGTCTTCTGCAAGAAACCAGTGTTCTTAACACTGAGCCATCTCTCCAGCCCCACCTCCATCAGTTTTAATAAAACAAAACATGAAGGCCATGTACAGCTTTAATCTCAGCACTCTGGAGGCAGAGGCAAATAGATCTCAGTGAGTTCCAGACAAACAAATAAAAAAAATCCCCCCAAACCCCAAACACGAGTAACTGTCTTATTTGGAAACCATTTTAACAGATCAAATGTAATACCTAGCTTGAGGCACAGAGGAATTCCACATAGTGATGGTCGAATTAGGAGTCCTTTATTAACTGTGGTCAGAGAGGGGGCTAATGCCCAAAAGCACTCTGAACCCCAAGGGAGGCAGAATGAGGGTTATAAAACTTAAAACCACAATTACATCATGCCAGGTGCAAAGCCAATAACTATAGTTACATCAGATCACCGTAGTTACACCAAACTGGGGCAGGCTAGTTAACAAACAGGTTTTCAGTTAACAAAAAGTTTCAGTTAGGAAAAACAACTCTCTCAGAATTTCAGAGACAATGGGCTCCATGAAGATGCAGGTACAGCTGGGTGGGAGGACATGCTGCCTAGCTACTTGTAAGTTTCCCAGTATTGTAGAAACAATGTACCCCCTGAAACTACAGGTGCTCTTCATGGCTGGCTGGCTACAGTGGGAATGGCTGGGCAAAAACACAGGGTAAAGCAAAAGTCAGCTAGAACAAAATGTAGTTTTGCCATTTCACAAATCTCAGTTGAAATAAAATATTTTTAACTCTATTTGGAAACAGTCTCACTTTGTGGTCCAGGCTTGCCTGGAACTCATGATGGTTTTTCCTTAGGCTCCCTGTTAGAGCTGTGATCAAAGGAGTGTATCACCACGCCTGGCTTCTACTTTTCATTTCAAATACAAGGTTCTGTGAATGAAGTTTTTAAAATTTTATTTTATATGTATGAGTATTTTGCTTGCATGTACGTAAGTGCACTGGTGGTGTGCGGTGTCCACAGAGGCCAGAAGTGAGCATTGGATCCCCTGGAACATTACCGCCACGTGGGTGCTGGGGATGGAACTTGGGTCCTTTGCAAAAGCAGCCACTGTTCTTAACTGCTGAGCTATTTCTCTAGCCCCTATGAATGACCTTTTAAAAACAATTACATAGTGTGTACCTGTAGGTTTAAAATTACTATTTTAATTTTTTTGAGCCATGGTCCCCACTGTGGTCCCCCTATGGCCCTCCTATGGTTCCAGCTGGCCTGGAATTCACTGTGTAGACCAGACTGGCCTTGATCTTACAGAGATCTGCTTGCTTCTGCCTCCCAGTGCTGGGATTAAAGGTGTACCATCATGCCTGGCCTAGGTTTAATGTTTTTCTCCACCCTACCCATGACTCTCCCACCCTTATGGAAATGGAGATTAGATTCAGTTTAATACTGCAAGGTACATTTGTTAATTTTTTAAATGATAAGTATGGATTTTATTTTTATTTTATAGAAGAGGCAATCAAACCTCAGTTTATTTTTAATTTTTATTTATTTATTTGTGTGTGTGTGTGTGTGTGTGTGTGTGTGTGCATGTGCCTGTGGAGGCCATAAGGGAGCATCAGATAACTGTGGAGCAGGGGTTCCAGAGGTTATGAGCAGCCTGATATGGGTGCTGGGAACTGAATTCTGGTCTACTGAGCCATCTCTTCAGACCCCAGTGTTTATTATCTAATATGTGACTTATGAATAAAGAATCAATGGATGCTTTCTGACTCCAAGAGCCAAGTCCATGGCTCTTTCCCTGATATACTACTTCTTTTAAACTTAAAAAAAATTAGTGATGGCCTGGTGTGGGTGCACGCCTTTAATCCCAGTACTTGGGAGGCAGAGGCAGGTGGATCTCTGTGAGTTCAAGGCCAGCCTGGTCTACATAGTGAGTTCCAGGACAG
>NW_008344592.1:243601-264868 GCF_000622305.1 Nannospalax galili | reverse complement strand
CAGCTGGAGCTACAGGGAGACCCTGTCTCAAAAAGACCAAAAAAAGAAATTAGTGTGTGTGTGTTAGTGTAGGCTCTTGTGGAGGTCAAAGGGACAACTCCTAGGAATTGGTTCTTTCCTGCCACCTTGTGAGATCCTGGGATCACACCCAATTCGTCAAGCCTTTCTTGGTATACTACCCTCTGGCCATCTTGCTGGCCCACAGTATACTGCTTTAATTGGTTCAAGATTCTACCAGTGGTTCTGCCTGCATTGTTAGAACTAAAGGGACCTTGGAGACACTCCCTTTACCCTTTCATCTCATAAATGAGGATTAATTTCAATTCCAGAGTTGGCTGCCTAGGTTCCAGGTCCAAATCCTAAACCTATTTATTAACTGTGATGTTGGGAAGTTGTTGATATCATATAGATCATGTATTTCCCTGTATAAATGGGTTACAGCAGTGTTCCTAGGTCACTCAGTGGTGATTGAGGTTTAAGTGGTTGGTTCCTCTGCCATTCAACCAGTCTTCCATCCCTTAAGAGTTACTTCATTAACATAAACTCTGGTAAAGTTGAAAGGTGTTATAAATAATGAAACACTCATATCAGAATTCCAAGGGTTTTAGGCGCTCTTAAGGGACTAGACTTGAAGGCCAAATAGGTATTTTTTGCTATTCTACAATGTCACAGGAACACTCTGTAGCGTGCATATGGGGGCCAGTCTAGATTCCTAACAATGTTTTTCTTTTTCTAGAGGAACCAGAGTAGCATCTCCCAGTGGGTTCCAATATGTAGCCAACTGGTACCAGTGTCTCCTACACAAAGACAGTGGGGCAGGACTCTGTCCAGCACTTCCCAGGTAATGTTTGTAGATCCCTTGCTTGATATGAAACCTTAGTGTTTACATGCAAGTGTCATGTATTATAGATCAGCCAACTAAATTGTATAATGAAAAAAACTCCATGAGACCACTTTGAGCTTCCATGGGACCAGCTCAAGACTGATTCCTTCAGTATGGTGTCTAGGGCGTTGCTTCTAAATACCCCAGCAGTGAAACTTAGCCTAGGATACCATGTTATATCTGATGGTTTTTATTGTTAAGGAGTTTTTCCAGATATTCATCTCAAAAAGTTAACTTTTTAGTTTTCTTTTTGAAACTACTTTATGCTATTTTTCTTTAAGTTGAGAAATGTTTTTGTTTTTCTTTTCCCTTTTTATAAACATAAAATACAAAAACAATTATTTGAGGCCCAAGTTTACTATTGACAACATCATTTATTGTACTTGTAGGTAACCTTTGGCTCTTTAAAGGGGTTTATTTTCTTGATTTTTGTTAGCTGTATAATACTTTAGTAATAAAGGAAATAAAAATCACTTATGACTTCAAATCTGAAAATAACAGTATTTTCATCTCTGTTGACTCTCTTCCAGCCTTTATGGATCTGTCTGCATACTAATTTTCCCCTTAAGTACCTTAACAAAGGGCTGGGGATAAAGCTCAGTACCTTGTGTGCATGAAGAACTGGGTTTAGTCTTCAGCACTTTAAAAAAAATTGTCAAGTACTTTAACAAATACCAAACAGCCATAGAATTTTATATTCCAGTGTCTTTTCACTTATAGAGTACACATTATTCATGTTTAGATAGCTCTTGCTATTGAAATTGTAAATTTGTTCTTTTTTTTTTTTTTGGCCCCCTCTTCCCTTCCTCCCTCCCTCCCTCCTTTCCTTTATTCAAGGTCTCACTCTATAACCTTGGTTGGCCTGGAACTCACTCTGTAGACCAGACTGGCTTCCAAGTCCGGAATTTTCTTGCTTCTGCCTCCCAAGTGCTGGGATTAAAGGTGTGCACCACCACAGCTTTCTTCTGTTTATTGATTTATTTTTGTTCTTTTTTAGACAGGGTCTCCCTATAGCCCCAGCCAACCTGGAGCTCACTATGTAGACCATGCTGCCCTTCAACTCATGGAGATCCACCTGTTTCTGCCTCTCAGCCTTCTTTTCTTTTTGGTCTTTTTGAGACAGGGTGTCCTTGTAGCCCCAGCTGTCCTGGAACTCACTATGTAGACCAGTCTGGCCTCGAACTCACAAAGATCCACCCACCTCTGCCTCCTAAGTGCTGGGATTAAAGGCGTGTGCCACTTTATTTATTTTTATTTATTATTATTATTTTTTAATTTTATGTGTATGAGTGTATTGCCTGATATATGTGAGTGCACCCGTGTTGTGCAATGCTGCAGAAGTTAGAAGAGGGCTTTGGATTCCCTTGGAACTGGAGTTAAGGATGGTACGTAGCCACCATGTGGGTGCTGGAAATCGAACCTGGGTCCTCTACAAGAGCAGTCAATGCTTTTAACCGCTGAGCCATCTCTTCAGCCCCCAGCCCTCTTTTTTTTTAAAAAAAAAAAATTTTATTTATAGCACATGTCTTTAATCCTAGCACTTGGGAGACAGGTGAATCTCTTTGAGTTCAAGACCAGCCTGTCTACATAGCAAATTTCAGGTCAGCTGGGGCTATAAGGAGACCCTGTCTTAAAAAGATAAAAAAAAAAAAATCTTATTATTTTTACGTGTTTGAGTATATTGCCTGCATGTATGTAAGTGTACTGGTGGTGTACATTGCCCATGGAGGTCAGAAGAGGACATTGGAGCTATGGATGATTTATTGTTAGCTGCCGTATGGGTGCTGGGAACCAAACTCAGGTCTTCTGCAAGAGCAGCTAGTGTTCTTAACTGCTGAGCACTCTCTCCCACTCCTTTTTAATAGGGAGTTTAATTACTCTGTCATCAAAATGGAGTCAAGTAGTTTTGACTGGCTTATTTCACTTAGCCTAAGATCATCAAGGTTCATCCACATTGCAGCATGTAACAGGATTTTTTCTCTTGAAAGCTGGCATAATGTTCCAGTGCATACATACCATATTTTCTTTATTCATGTGATTCATTGGACATTTGGGTTGCTTCCACTTCTTGGTTGTGGATAATTTGTAGTGAGCATGGAAGTGCAATGATCTCTTTGAGACCCTCTTTTGAATGCTTTTGAATAAATGTTCAGAATTGGATTGCTAGATTATGTGATAATTCTGTTGATGGTTCTTTTTGTTGTTGTTGTTTTGTTTGTTTGTTTGAAAGGGGTCTTCCTGTAACTCCAGCTAGCCTGGAACTCCTAAGTAAACCAGGCTGGCCTTGAATGTCTACCTGTGCCTCCCGAATGCTGAGATTAAAGTACTCTTGATGGTTCTTAATAGAGTTTTTTGCCTTGTAGTGATTTTCCTTTCCTGACAATCCTACATTTATTGACTGAGATTCTTATTTATTTATTTATTTATTGAGACAAGATCTCACTATGAGATTCACCTGCCTCCTGAGTGATGGGATTAAAGGCATGTACCATCACACCTGGCATTGAGATTCTTTTGTAAGGAAGAGCTGTGATTTCTTTTATATCAGATTAGCTCATGAATATTTCTTTCTTTCTATGAATTATAATCCATTTTCTTATTAGTTATTTGTTGATTAAATTGTCCCAGTTTTGGCTCTTGGAAACACCTTCAAATTCCTCTCTGTGTGCCTCCATCAGTTTTTGAAATGTCCACTTATTTTCTGGCACCCCAAAGATTTTCAGGTTCATATTATATTTTCTTTGCTCTAGCCTAGATTCAATCACTTCTTTATGGAGCCCTCATTCCTTTTATTGGAGAAAGGGGAGGCATAGTGATAAACTTAGCAAACCAGGACCCCTCTTGGCTTGAGCTACATACATACCCCTTTCCTATGCATTCAGCAACCTGGAACCCCAACTGCATCAAGCTGCATACGCAATCCTCTCCAAATAAAACAGTTGGGTTACCCTGTCTTATAGCTCCCTAGAAACCCTTTGTAACTCCCCTGGCTGGCCAAACAGCCTGAAACATAACCTGGAACTAAGGTCAGTAGGCCAATCAATGCAGCCTGGACTCATTTTGTGTACATTCAGCAGCAAAAAGGCAAATTGTGTCTTCTTGGTGTACTTTTAGGGGGAAAAAAATCCCATATTTACCGGCTTATGCCTATGCATGATTAGGCATGCACATGATTCAAGCCTAATGGTCATGAGAATGGACATATGCATTAAACAGAGGTTTACATATCCCAAGCCTAGCCATCAGAACAGAAAACCACCAATACTGCCTCTGGCAACTAACTTCTCCTGGACCCATAAAAGGAAGCCCTGGGCAGTAACCAGGTATTTTTTTGAGCTGTGTGCTTGCTCAGGACTCGATGCTCTTTTGCAGTATATCTGTTCTGTATTTTTGCTTTGCTTCTGAATAAAATCCCTTGCTTCTTTGCTATACATATGAGCTCTTCAGGTTTTTTTTTAATTGTTGTTTTTGGGGGGGTCTTTTTGAGATAGGGTCTCCCTGTAGCCCCAGCTGTCCTGGAACTCACTATGTAGACCAGGCTGGCCTTGAACTCACAGAGATCTGCCTGCCTCTGCCTCCCAAGTGCTGGGACTACAGGCGTGGGCTTCCATGCCTGGCTTTGAACAAGATGCCAAGAACCCGGAAATGCCATCCAGACCCAGACCACTGATAACAGTAGTATTTAGAAATCAAGATTTGAGGGCTGGGTGTGTAGCTTAGTGGTAAAGCACTTGCTTAGCTTGTGCAAAGCCCTGTATTTGAACCCGAGTACCGGACAAAATGAAAAGCAAGAAAGCAAGCAAACAAAACAAACAAATCAAGATCTGGGTACCAAGTGCACCTGAAATCTACTCAGGTTTTTGAAGGTAGCTTGATACAGGGGATAGACATAGCTTTAAATATATGCCTTTCTGGGCTGGAGAGATGGCTCAGCAGTTAAGAACACTGACTGTTCTTGCAGAAGACCCAGGTTCAAATCACAGCACCTACATGGCAGCTAACAACTGTCCATAACTCTGGTTCTAGGAGATCTGACAGCCTCTTCTGTCCTCCATGGGCATTGCATGACACAGGTATATCATACACATTAAAAATAATAAAATATTAAAAAAATACATGCCCTTCTCCCTAGTGAACATGACCACGTTGAGCCTAGGTGTCCTAATTCCTAAAATGGAAAAAACCCAACAGGTGGAACACGAAGCCTGTTGCTACTGGGCTCTAGAAAAACTTTAGTGAGTTATGGTTGCAGTTTTTATTTATGCTTACGCTATGTGAGTAAATTTTCCTCCATTGTATGAAGCAAAATTAAATATTGTCCTAAACCACCCTCAAGTTGCAGCCTCTCCCTTGGTTTTAGTTTCCTCATCTATGAAGTGAAAAAGTTGGACTGGAAGACCTCAGAAATTTCTTCCAGCACAAGTGTTGTTATTCTAAATTACTCCTTAATTCTTCAGTTGCCTTTTATCCAAGCTAAACAGCTTCAGTTCATTTTAACCTTTCCACTAGGACCTTTTATTCCTCCCTTTGATCATTCCTGTGGTTCCTTTTTGGATCCTCTCCAGGTTGTCCTTCTCTTTGAACAAAATAAAAAAAAAAAAAGCTACCTAGTTTTTATTGAATAGATTCCATGCCCAGAATGGTGTTGAGCATTGGGATAGAGAATAAAAAATATAAATGAGCTGTGCCCTGGTGGAGCTTACAGTTTTGCTAAACTATATACCCATGACATTCAAGACTGCTCGAGTCTATCCCAGCCCCCTGCCTCCTCTGTCCCTCTGTCCTGTGCTTTCCCTGCCCCCACATCAAGGAGATATCTTCACTTTCTAAACCTTTTTAATTTTTTTATTTATTGAGACTTGTATTTCCCAGAGTTGCCTTGAATTCTCTCTGTAGATGAGGATGATTTGAATGTTTGATCTGCCTATGTTCACCTTCTCTGAGTGCCATAGTGCTGGGGTCAGAACCCATGCTAAGCACTCATCCCTAGCCCTCAGAACTTTTAGGAAACAAAAAATAAGTGTGAAAATTGTTTATTATGTGTGTGTGTGTGTGTGTGTGTGTGTAAGTGCAGATGTGCATATGCCACATTATGAGTGTGAAGGTCAGAGGGCAACTCTGGGGAATTGGTTCTCTCTTTGTGGGATCTTGGGATTGAACTCAGGTCTTTAGGCCTGTGTACACATGCCTCTGTCTCATCCTCCCATGTGTGAAATCTTAACATTCTTTTTAACAAGGGCTTATATGCAAGAGTTTATCACTATAGTTGTCTAGAATAAACCTATGTATTTTTGCATTGTAGTTTGCATATATCTCTCGCATACATGATTTTTTTTTTTTTTTAGGGGGTGGTGGTGATTCTTAAAGTGTTTGTGAGGCAGACAGAGCTGGGGCTTCAGCCTAAGTCTCTGTGTTTGTTTTTTCACTCCATCCTGGTTCCTCACCTGTCTTCTCATTTTACCTTCTTCCTTTCCTGTCCTCTTCTATGAGGCATTTTCTAATGATTCCAGGTCATTGTTTCTAGTTCTAAATTTACACTCCCTATTCCAAATCTTTATGTGTTTTATATATCTTATTGAGATACAAGAAAAACAGAAAAAGGCACATATCATAAATGTACAGCTTAACAAATTATTACAAGATAAATATATTCAGCATCCAGACCAAGAAATAGGACATGGGCTGGGGATATAGTTCAATAGGTGGTGTGCTCTTCTAACATTTATAAAGCTCTGAGTTCAGTTTATAGCACTGTATAAACCAGGCATGGTGGCACATGCCTGTAATCCTAGCACTTAAATTCAAGGTCATCTTCAGCTACATAGTACAAATAAGGCCAGCCTGGGCTACCTGAGACTGTCTCAAAAAAAAACCACACTACCAAGCTGGGCATGGTAGCACATGCCTTTAATCCCAGCAGAGGCAGGTGGATCTCTGAGATGGAGGCTAGCCTGGTTTCCTTAGTGAGCTAGGTCAGGTGGAGCTAAGAAAGACCCTGTCTCAAACAAAACAAAACAAAAAAACAAAACAATAGAACACAATACAAAACAAACAAAAAAAAACCCCAACAACAAGAAACAAAACACATTACCAAGATTGCAGAAGTCTCCTCGATTAAAGTGACTAAAGTGTCCATTTTAGTCACTAACCACACCAAGGTTTACTACAGTCTTTACTTTCAGTTCCATTGATTAGTATACCATTTATTTATTTATTTATTTATTTATTTATTTATTTATTTATTATTTATTTATTTATCTTTTTGAGTCAGGGTCTCCCTGTAGCCCCAGCTGTCCTGGAACTCACTATGTAGACCATGTTGGCCTTGAACTCACAGAGATCCACCTGCCTCTGTTGGAATTATAGGCGTGCGACACCACGCCCAGCTAGTATACCTTTTAAACATCCAGTATATAATCTCTTGTGTTTGTCTGCTGACATTCAGCCTTGCTGTAGAGATTAAATATGTGCTCTTTGTTGTAACAGTATATTAATTCTCACATAGTGTTTTACCTTTTTGGTCCAGGGGATTGGTCATAGTATTTTATCTGTTCTCCTGCTGATTGATGTTTGAATTGTTTCCATTTGGGAGTTTTATGACTAGTGCTGCTGTGAGCATTTTCCACATGTTTTGATAAACATCCATATTACATATTCACTTCTTTTGAGGTATTTATCTAGAATTTCTGAGTCTTGCAATGCATTGATCTTGACTAGATACTATCAAATATCATTTCCAAGTGACTGTTACATTTTATTCCCACTGTCACTGTAAGAAAGTGCTAGCTAACTCATTTCTTTCCTAATACTGGAGGGTTTTGTTTTCTTGTGGTGGATGACAAGTTCAAATGTGGTGCTTGGATCCATTTCTTTATGTCAAATTCTTTTTTTCCCCTTTCTTCATAAAATTATGAGCTCCTCTTAGACAGATCTGTATCTATCCCAAAACCTGTACAAGAACTGGTGTTTAATAGAGGTTGGGTAAATAAAGCATGCATATATGGTATGTATGTGATCAAATATAGGGAAGAAATAACTGGCAGTAAGAATTGTACCGATGGTACAAATATTGAAGAGTTTCCCATGTGCAGTGCTTGACTCTGGCAATAAAGCTAGGTCTTACTTTCATGTATCTTTTTTGGCAGTAGTGATTGAAAATAAGTAAATATATATATAAATAATAATTGCACGCTATAATGACTGTTATGATGCTAGAGAATGATGGGTGTAAGAACCTATTTTTCCATAAGGCAGTTAGAAAAGGCCTCTTCCAAGGACCGGGGATGTAGCTCAGTTAGATAGTGAGTGTTGGCCTGGCATGCACAGAGCCCTGGGTTTGATCCTCAGCTCCACATGAAACTGGGTATGGTGGTGTGTGCCCATAATCTCAGCACTTGGGAGGTGGAAGCAGGAGGATCAGAAGTACAAGATTATCCTCTGCTACAGTGAGTTCAAGGCTAGCCTGGGTTACATGAAAAAAGAGCAACAAAAACAACCACCAAAAGAGAGAGACCGAAAGGGGGGTGGTGGGCCTTTTTGAAAAAGTGACACTTGAGTATTTCAGGGTACTTTTGTCTCAGACAAAAAAATAATGCCTCTTCAGTCTGAACAGATGAAAAATTGAGGTCCTTCAGTAGATGAATTTGCACTGAGGGATATCAGGGGACACTAACTTGACATGATAGGCCTTAACACAAATGACAGAATCTATGAATTCAGTGGTGGGAGGGAGCTATGGGCGGGGCCAGTGGGGATGGGGATATAAAGATGATTACGATGTTCTATATGAAATACACAAAAATTCAATAAAAATTAAAAACAAGGGCAAAAGTGGGTGGTCCCCAAAGTAAATGTATGTATTTATAGATAAACAAAGAAGTGGGAAAACTAGATGATGCCCTGGTACCATGTGTGTACTTCAGTTGTTCAGTGCAGTAGAAGGAATCCATTGATTGCTCCTGGAGCTATGGGGAAAGAGGAAGGTCGTATAACCTAATAGGCGATCTCAGCCCAATGCGCAACGTGTTGAAACTACAGTTGCTTGTATTCCTTGAACCAGTTTAAGTGCTTTGTGTTCTAGATGGACCATTACATTGATGTATGTGATGTCATGGGAGGTGTTATGTGTTTAGTCTGTGTTTTACAAAGCCTGCTTGGTACTTGAGAATTAAAGTGTTAAGTGTCTCCGGGACTGACCAGAAGAATTCTGACTAATCTTTTAATATCCTTGTTTGGAAAGAAATATAAATAGTAATATTCCACAATTAGAAGTTCTAGTTTTCCTTCATTGAGATTAAAGAGGAAATCGTTGCTATTCCATTTATCACATCTCTTTTTGGAATAAGCCAGAACTGAAAGACTAACTCTCTTCTTAACGCCCCCCCCCTTTTTATTGTAAAGACAATAAAACATTCCTGGGAATTTGGACACTAAATTTCTAAACTTACAAATAATTCTTGCTTCCCTTCCCTCCCACCTCTATCCCCTCTCTCTTTCTCTTTTGGTACAGAAGATCAAATCTAAGACCTTGCCCATGCTAGGCCAAGTGCTCTACCACTGAGGATAGTGCTCTACCACTAAGGATAACCCATTATCCTTAATTCCAATTTCACCAAATGACCCTCTCATTTCTGTGTGTTGCTTCCTAGATTTACCTATATGCATTCATGTTTTTATATATATTTTTACCTATATTGTTTTTAAATTTAAATTTTTTGCTCATTTCATAAGCTTTTTTATTTTTAATTTTTTAAATAAGCATTTTGTGTGTGTCTGTGTGTGTCTCTGTCTGTGTCTGTGTAGTGATATGTCAAGATAGATTCATTGTGAATGTACTACTCTGATGTGGGATATCGATAGTGGGAGAGGCCGCGCCTATGGAGAGAGGGGGTATGCTTTCTGTTCAGTTTTGCTATGAACCTAAAACTGTTGCCCAAAACCCTATTAAAAATAACACTTTAGAAAACTTGGCATTGGTGGGGAACATCTTTAATCCCAGCACTTGGGAGGCAGAAGCAGGCAGATCTCTGTGAGTTTGAGGCTAACCTGGTCTGTATAGCAGAGTTCCAGACCAGCTAGGGCTGCATACTAAGATCTTGTCTGAAACCCAACCCCTAAAACACAAACAAAAAACCCCAAAACCTGTAATCTTGGCACTTGGGGAATGGATGTAGAAGGCCACCCTCAGCAACATAGTGAGTTAGAGGCCAGCCTGGGTGGCATGGAATCCTACCTCAAAAAAACCCAAAAAATAAATAAATAAAACAAAATGTCAGCTGGGTACAATCACACAGCCTGGGCAACATAGCAAGACCCTGACACTGAAAAAAATATAGCAGATTTTGAAGATTTAATCTAGTAGCAGAGTGGTTTCCTAGCAAGTACAAGGTCCTAGGTACAATTTCTTATTTAATACATACATGTATCAAAAATAAATGAAAAAGTAACCTAATAATTGCAGTGAAGATTAAAGGAGGAAATATATGTAAGGTATTTAGCATAGCCCTGCTGCATAATGATAATTGACTATTACATTGCATTTTATTTATTTATTTATTTATTTTTTGGTGTTTTTGAGACAGGGTCTCCCTGTAGCCCCAGCTGTCCTGGAACTCACTATGTAGACCAGGCTGGCCTTGAACTCACAGAAATCTGCCTGCCTCTGCCTCCCAAGTGCTGGGATTAAAGGAGTGCGCCACCACGCCCACATTTTATTTTTAAGATAGGGTCTCACTGTGTAGCTCTGGGTGGCCTAGAAGTCACTATGTAGACCAGGCTAGTCTCAAATTCAACAGAGATCCACCTGCCTCTACCTCCCAAGTGCTGAGATAAAAAATGTATGCCACTGCTCCCAGGTGCAGGTTTTTTTTTTTTTTTTTTTGGTCCTTTTTGAGACAGGGTCTCCCTGTAGTGGCGTTGGCCTGGAACTCACTACGTAGACCAGGTTGGCCTTAAACTCACAGAGATTTGCCTGGCTCTGCCTCTGCTTCCCAAGTGCTCAGATTAAGGGTATGTGCCATGGCAGGTTTTTTTTTTTTTTAAGACAGAGTCTCACTATGTATCATGTCTGGCCAGGCTGTCCTCAAAACCACAGAGATCCACCTGCCTCTGCCTCCCAAGTGTTGGGACTAAAGGCATGCACCCACCACGTCTGACACAAAATTGTTTTTAAGGCAGTGTTTATATAAAAGGAAGACAATTGTAATCTGATGGTGATGGAAATTGATTTTATTTATTGAAAACCTATTTTGTAAGATGGACTTTATGTGATTTTTTTCCTTCAAGCCTCACTATAACTGAAATGCAGAAAGTTGTTGATGGCCACCAAACTTTTAGGTGGCAGCAGCACGTTTTAAACTGAATTGGTGTCTCCCCATTCCCACACAGAACCATCATCAGTATTTCAATCGAAACTTACTGTAATCCTCTTTCTATTATAATTTTTTTCTCTGACTCAGATTTAGTCCTTTTTTCTAGGGCTAAATCCTTTTATTCAAGAATTAATTAGGGGCTGGAGAGATGGCTCAGAGGTTAAGAACTCATCCTGCTTGTGTACTGCTCTTGCAGAGGACCCGAGCGTTGTTCCCAGCACTCACATCAGGTGGCTTACAGTCTCCAGGGTGCTGATGCTTTTGACCTCCAAAGACACCTGAACTCATATGCATACACCCCCAACACAGGCAATCAGACATACATGTGTGAGCCACCAAATCCAGCTTCAAATATTTAATATATATACATTGAGCACCTATTGTGTACCAGACAGCATTCCAGGTGCTGGTCTTGGGTATTCTTGGAGAACACATCACCGTGATTTGGCCTAAGTAAGGTTGGATAGATCTAGCCAGATCAGCTCAATGTTGCTTATATCTGTTTATTTATCTTCCAGGGGCCCCAGATGAATCAACCGCCAGTCTGTGCTAGAACTGAACCAGTTGTTGGAATAGACTTACCACAGAGAAGGGGATATCACACCACAAATAAGGTGAGTGCTCTCTGCTTCCAGAGCTTTCAGACAGACGATCCTATATGTATCGCAATAAACTTGTTGGTTAAGTGAAGCAAGGAGTTTAAGTGGATGTAGAAGGTGAGGCTTAGGGATTTGAAGTGATTTACCCAAGGTTCCAAAGGAGGGTAAATGACAAACCAGCTGAATGTTTGAACCTGAGCTTTCTGAGCTTCATCTTGTGTTCCTTCCACTGTATTCTCTTGTCTAGAAACACTTTAGAATTCTGTACAAGTTAAAAACGGTTGTCTATAACTTTGAATAGAAATTCAAAAATAGAAATACTGGGTGAACAGTCTGTCTTAGCCTTAGAGCAGTTTTTTCTTGGGATTTATTCCCTCCTTTCTCCTACCTCTCCTCTCCTTCCTTAATCTTTTCCCCTTCTCTCTACCTCTCCCTTTCCCTTCTCCTTCCCTTCCTCTTTCCCCTTCCTTTCCCTTTTAAAAGTACTGTTTTTGAGGCTTAGAGAGATGACTCAGTGGTTAGGAACATGTACTGCTCTTACAGAGGACCTGAGTTTGGTTCCTAGCACCCACATCAGGAGGTTCACAATTACCTATAACTCCATCTCTGAGGCTTTGATGTTTCTGGTCTCCATGTGCACCTGCATCACTCATGTGCATATACCCCCACACAGACACATGTAAACACATAATTAAAAATAATAGAAATAGGCTGGGCGTGGTGGCACACACCTTTAATCCCAGCACTCAGGAGGTAGTAGCAGGTGGATCTCAGTGAGTTCAAGGCCAGCCTGGTCTCCATAGTGAGTTCAGGCCAGCTGGGACTATGGGAGACCCTGTCTGAAAAAGACAAAAAAAAATCCATAGAAATTAAAAAAATTTTAAGTACTCTTTTTCATGGAACTTTTATTCTAATATCCCAGTCTTATATCCTAATCATAGGTTCAAAGACATATGGTTAGTGAGGTGGGCATGTCTTGCTTTGTAATTTGGAAGATGTCTATTAGATACCATTTCTGATGTGTTTGAACATCTAGGTGAGGGCTTTGAGTGTGGCTTCATAGGGCACTTGTTTAGCATGTGTGAGGCCCTGAGTTTGATCCCCAGTACTATGCTAAAACATAACAAAACAAAACAAATTCGCCAAAGATCATTTAAAAAAAAAAATTCAAGGTGAAAAGAAATTGTAAGCCATAAAAATGTCCTTAGAACTAAGAAGGACCAAAAGCATTCTGTTTATAAAAAGTTTTTGTAACTAATTTTGATTTCTTTTTCTTTGGTTAAGCAGCTTCCTACTACCAAAGATTCCCCACAGCCTGTAGAGGAGAAGGTTGGTGTCGTCACGAAGATAATAGAAGCCATGGGATTTACTGGACCTTTGAAATACAGTAAATGGGTAAAGTCTTTTAAGTTCTGTTTCCTTTTCTGTTGCTCATAGAAGATTTTAAAAAGCCTCTGCTTTGAAGGCGGGGTGTGGTGGCACATGCCTTTAATCCTAGCACTCAGGAGGCAAAGGATCTCTGTGAGATCAAGGCCAGCCTGGATTCACTTGGTGAGTATCAGCCAGCTGGGGCTATAGGGAAACCTTGTCTCAAAAAAAACCAAAGAAAAGGGTCTGGAGAGATGGCTCAACTATTAAGAGCACATAAAAAATAATTAAAAAAAATTTTTTTTAAAGAAGCTTTTGCTGCTGGGCGTGGTGGTGCACGCCTTTAGTCTCAGCACTTGGGAGGCAGAGGCAGGTGGATCTTTGTGAGTTCAAGGCCAGCCTGGTCTACATAGTGAGTTCAGGTCAGCTGGGGCTACAGGGAGACTCTGTCTCAAAAAGATCAAAAAAAAAAAAAAGCTTTTGCTTGAAATTCATTGAGATTTAAAATGCATCCTTCTACCTTCTGGTTCCTAGTCAGATTTCTTTTATATTTTATTATTTTTATGTGTATGAGTGTATTGCCTACATGTATGCAAGTGCACCTGTTTTGTGCAGTGCTTGTGGAGGTCAGAAGAAGGTATATCCCCTGGAACTAGAGTTATGGATGGTTATTAGTCACCATGTGGGTGCTGGGAATTGAACCTGGGTCCTCTGCAAGAACAATCATTGCTTTTAACCGCTGAGCCATCTTTAGAGCCCCCTAGTCAGATTTCCATAGCATGTGAGGCTAAAATACTCCTTTAGCCTAATTCCTTGAGCATATCTCCAGTTGCAGACAGGACAGTACGACTGAACTTTTCAGGTTCTTGCTTCATTTCATGATACACTATATAGATGTGTTCTAAAGGGTCAGGAGGGCCTGCTGTTCTGATGGGTACATTCTTAAGGAAGCATTGCTCTCCAATGAATTCGTTTTCATAAGTGATCTCTTTTCTAGATAATTTTAGTGGCTTTCTTTAAAATTCTATGAATAAGTATCTTTTTATTAAAATTGATCTCATGACTTACTGTATTATGGAGGGACATTTTCTAGCTGTGTCACTCCTAGTCAACTTGTGGCCTAGCACATTATCTGTTATATAGTAGTTACTATAAATGAATGAGTATCCTTCTGATGTAGCAATGAAACTGCTTTCTTAGCCTATTTATCAGTTGTCACCTATTGTTAACATTTTCCTCTATCATTGTGGAAGAGTGTCTTTTAATGCCTTTCAGGGTTGCTAAAATATTGGGATAAACTTAATAATTCTTAAGTTACAAATCAACAGCATGCCACTGCAAAGAAGTAAAGAAGACTTTTCTAGAAAATTTCATAACTGCTCAAGACAACCAAGTAAAATGCCAGATACACCATTTTAACAAGTTGGATTCAGGTTAGAATTTCAGTGTTAAAATAGACTCTACTTTTGATTTCTTCTTCCTCCCCTTCCTCCTTCTCCCTCTTCCTCTCCTTTTCCTTCCCCCCTTTCCTCCCCCTCCTCCCCTTCCTCTTCCTTACCCCTCCTCCTCTTCCTCTTCCCCCTCCTCCCCTTCCTCTCCCCCTCCTCCCCTTCCTCTTCCTTACCCCTCCTCCTCTTCCTCCTCATTTTCCCCTTCCTCTTCCCCCTCCTCCTCCTCCTCCTCCTCCCTCCTCCTTTTTTATTGTTTGAGACAAGGTCTCACTATGTAGCCCTGGCTGGCCTGGAACTTGCTGTGTTGACCAGGCTAGGCTTGAACTCGCAGAGATCTGCCTGCTTCTGCCTCCCAAGGCATGTGCCACCATGCCCAGTTTTTGAGATGGGATCTTCCAGGCAAAGTAGAGTTTTCTGTAGCTTAGGTCTTGAACTCTTGATCTTCATGTCTACTCCCAAAAGTGCTAGAACTATAGGCATGTGACACTGTCTGACTACTTTTGGTTTCTTCTTAAATGGATTCTCTTCTCAACAATTCTCTTGACAGTAAATACAGGCTACTTTCTGTCTGCAGTGTCTCTTCACAGGAATTATGAAAAGTCAATAGTGATTCTACAAACATCTTGTTAATAAGGGCTTTTAAATATATAGAGAGCATAAATGTTAAGCAGTAGTGATATTCTTTGAGACCCTGTGATCCCTTCTAAATCACCTGGAAGATAGTTATTTTCATTCATGATAAATATTTGTTGACAGTTCTTGGCAATTGATAAATTATTTATTTGGTAATGTTACTAACCAGACTCTTTCCTTTCATTTTTTTCTTTTACTATTTTTCTTTTATTAATTTTTTAAAAATTTTGAGATAGGGCCTCATTCTGTAGATCAGGCTGCCCTAGAACTCACAACAGTCCTCTGCCTCAGCCTCTCAAGTGTTGGGATTATAGGTGTGCACTAACATACCCAGCTTTCCCCCCTATTTTATAATTTTCATTATATATTTGTGTGTGTGTGTGTGTGTGTGTGTGTGTGTGTGTGTGTGTGTGGTATGTAGAGGTCAGAGGACAATTTGCAGAACTTGATTCTCTCCACCATGTGGGTTCTGGGGATTGAGTTCAGACTGTCAAGTTTGGTGGCAAGCGCCTTTACCCTCTGAGTCATCTTGATGGCCCTCCCCCTTATTTATATATTAAAAAAGCTGTGATTATGACATTTGTGTATAAAAATGTTAAAATATTGGTGTTGTTTAAAAAAATAGAAACTAAGAGTGAAAAGGAAGCAGAATGACTAGAGGGAAGAAAAAGTCACTGTTTACTTGTTTCTGGTGATTGGGCTCCACCTGGCTGCTTCCGGATGCTTTGCCTATTTTTTATGATTCCGGGGGGGGGGAACCTTGGCTACCGTTTGGAGAATTATGAGATCACTGGAAAAATTCCTTCACTCTTTTAGCTTAGGTTAGCCTCTGACTTTTCTTAGTTCCCTTTGTGACCTCAACTAAATGTTTGTATATATATATATAAAACCTGTCATGTGGCAGTTTCTACTTTTTATAGCCTTTCTTTTTAAATTTGTGACACTGCAATACCAAAGTATGACATTGTTATGATTTGGGCGGAAAAATGTAAGTATAATTTTCCATTTTGAAAGGCTTATATAGACACCCCTTTGCAGCAATGTTTACACAGATATCTGTAGCCAGATACATCTATTGGTTTCCATTGACAAAATTCTTTGTTTTGTGTTTTCACATGTATTTGATTAGGGAGCAAATATCTACTTTTCTGTTGATGGTGGCATGGTCAGCTGTTTTTTTCTCTATATTTTTCTTTAATGTTTTCGTGTGGTGTTTTCATTTTTCCTATAGAATCATATTTAGAATTTATTGCTGCTGAAGAGCTAACTGTAGACATGAAATTTACTATTGAGCAATGTCCCCAGCCCCAGATTTAGGATTTAAAATATAGCTTTGTCTTACCTATTTGATGGTACTGAAGTAATTTTTTTGGCTGGGGGGTGGGGAGGGATGGACAGGGTCTCTCTGTGCAGCCCTGCCTGGCCTGAAACTCTGTGAAATCCAGGCTGGCCTTAAATTTGTGGCAATCTTACGGCCTCCATGCCTCAAGTGCTGAGAGTAGTTATAAGTGTACCACCATGTCCAGCTCTGAAATAACCTTTTTCCCATTATGCTTATATAGCAGCATCATGTAAGGAAAGGAAAGCATTTACCAGATTAGCCATGTGTTATAGAATAGGTCATTTCTATATTTGTAGTAATTTAAAAAATTGGTAATAAATAGAAACTCATCTGTGTTAAAGGATGCTGACAGACTGGAATGTATAAAGAAGTGGCAGTGAGCCTTGTAAAAGCTCCAAAAACTGATGAATAAGAATGGTTAGCACATGCCTTTAATCCCAGTACTTGGCAGGCAGAGGCAGGTGAATGTTTGTGAGTTTTAGGCCAACCTGGTCTACATAGCAAGTTCTAGACCAGCCAGGGGGACATAGTGAGACCTGTCTTAAAAAAAAAGAACTGCCGGGTGTGGTGGCACACGCCTTTAATCCCAGCCCTTGGGAGGCAGAGGCAGGCGGGTCTTGGTGAGTTCAAGGCCAAGGCCAGCCTCGTCTACATAGTGAGTTCCAGGACACCTGTCTCAAAAAGACCGAGAAAAAAAAAAAAAGAACCAAAAACATTCTGCTTGAAGAAAATAGGGATGCTTAGTCTGGAAAAGAAGAGGGTATGATGAACCTTCTCAGTATTTGAGGGTGTCCTGGTTTGTTTCTCCATTGCTGTGACAAAACACTCTGACCACTACCAACTTTGGGAGGAAAGGGTTTATTTAGCTTACAACTCCCAGGTTGCAGTTCATCAGGGAGCCCAAGGTAGGAACTCAGGGCAGGAACCTGGAAGCAGGAACTGGAGCACAGGCCATGGAGGAACGCTGCTTACTGGCTTGCTCCCTTGGCCCCTGCTCAGCCTGCTTTCTTATGCAACACAGGCCCACCTGCCCAGGGGTGGCACCACCCACAGTAGGCTGGGCCCTCCCACATCACTCATCAAGAAGATGCCCTTCAGTCATGGCCACAGGCCAGTCCAATAGAGGCAATTCCCTGATTGAGGCTCCCTCAACCCAGGTGTGTCTAGTTGACACTAAAGCTATCCAGCACAGAGGGACAAAACAAAAAATGAATGAAGAGATGTTATCTGAAGTATTTGCAGTAGTAGATGATGAATGTTATGTGATGCATATTCAAGTTCAGTGAAACAAGGATCTAACAAGAATAGTCCTCCACTGGATAGGTAGCCTTACAAGGTCATTGATCTTGTTTGCACAGGGGCCCAGATTGTTGACCATGAGTCAAGAATGCTGTAAAGGAATTCCAGAACAGAATAGGAGGTTCAAGTGACAAAAAAGCCCCTTGCAGCTCGAACAGCTGTTAGTACAAGCCTGTTACCACATTCACGTTTCATCTTGGAGGGGAACACAAATGTACCGGTTCATGGGAAAGCAGACCTAGGTGCTTCTATCATAGACAAGTGGCATGCTGAAGTCTCCCAAAGGGAGAATGAAATAAACATGAAGTCATCCAAAGATCAGAACAACTTGTATTGACTGAGTGGAAATTTAGCCTACCTACCTCTGTAACTTACATTAATGCATGATTCTTAAAGAGGTTCTTTCCAGTTGTTATTTCCACTCCCTGTGTGATGGTCCTCAAAGACTTGCTTTAGAGATTTGTCCAGGAAAATGGCTCACCCAAGTCTAAAGGCTTGGCTTTGCCACAGGAAAAGTGGAGAACTATAAAATGTTCGTGATTGCCACAGTATGAACACTGTATAAATGTGCTGGCCAGTCTAGTCCAGTGTTCATTATTTGTAATGAATGCTTTTTCGTTTTTTTTTTTTTTTGGTCGTTTTGAGACAGGGTCTCCCTGTAGCCTCAGCTGACCTGGAACTCACCATGTAGACCAGGCTGGCCATGGTCTCACAGGGATCCTCCTGCCTCTGCCTCCTGAGTGCTGGGATTAAAGGATGTGCCACTGTGCCTGGCTTGTAATGAATGCTTTTTCATGGCTGTATTTGTAGGAGCCTTGGGCCTTGGAGGCAAGTCTGCTTTCCCAGGGCAGAGTGATAAGTTGTGACTTAAGAGGACTTTATATAGAAGAACCTAAAGGAAAGTGCAGACATTAAGAAATAAAAATAAAGGGGCTGGAGAGATGGCTCAGTGGTTAAGAGCGCTGACTGCTCTTGCAGTAGACCTGGGTTCAATTCCCAGTACCCACATGGCAACTAACAACCATCTATAACTCCAGTTCCAGGGAATCCAATGCCCTATTCTAACCTCCATGGCATTGCATGACACGGTGTACTCACATACATGCAGGCAATACACTTATACACATAAAATAAAAATAAAATAGTTAAAAAAAAACAAAATAAAAATTTTGAAATAGGAAGTTTATTTATTTTGGAGTTTTTTGAGACAGGGTCTCACTATGTAGTCCTTGTTGGCCTGGAACTCACTATATAGACCACTTTAGCCTTTAACTCACAGAGATCTGCCTGCCTCTACCTCCCAATTGCTGGGATCAAAGGCATGTGCCACTACACCCAGTGTAGCTAGGAATTTTTGTTAAAATTTTGAATTTGTCTACAGTTGAACTGTATATATTTTTATTTATGTATATCTGTGTGACTATGTGAGTATATATCACATATAGTTCAACTATAGACAAATATATATGGCTCATAAGACCCAGGAGGGCAGGAATTTTTGTCAGTTTACCACTCTATCCACAGTACCCAGACCAATGCCAGGAACTTAGTTTGGTACTCAATAAATTATGTGTTAAACAAAGTGAAGTGCTAAGGGGTACCATAAGATTCCTGTCTCAAGGATAGGAGTAGGCCTACCAAGATCAAAAATATTTGAATAATGGTATCATTAGGTTGGTGATGGTACAGATAGAAGCTTCCTAAAATCTCTTCTGTAGTTCAGTATTTCTAAAAATTGCAGTTCTTAACAAAGTTTAGACAGACAACTCCCTCCTCCTCCTCCTCTTCTTCTTCTTCCTCTTCCTCTTCTTCCTGCTCCTTTTTTTCCCTCTTCCCTTCTTTGGAGAAATTTGCCAGTGAATATTGCATTTCTGGATAATTGTGATCATGATGTTTATTATTTGTTATATTTAAATATTGAATTCCATTTGTGGGATTCCATTTTTGGTCTTTTGAGACAGCGTCTCCCTGTAGCCCCAGCTGGCCTAGAACTCACTATGTAGACCAGGCTGGCCTTGAACTCACAGAGACCCGCCTGCCTCTGCCTCTGCCTCCTGAATGCTGGGACTAAAGGTATATGCCACCATACCCAGCAAGTTTTGTGTTTTTAAAAATATTTTTGAGATAGAATTTCTTTTTAAAAGATTTTATTATTTGTATGTGTATGAGTGTATTGCCTGCGTGTATGTAGGTGCACCCATGTCATGCAATGCCCTTGGAGGTCAGAAGAGGGCTTTGGATTCCCCTGGAACTGGAGTTAGGGATGGTTGTTAGCTGTCATGTGTATTCTGGGAATTGAATCCTCTGTCCTCTTAACCAATGGCCATCTCTCCAGCCCCAGAGATAGAATTTCTTATACCTGAGACTGGCCTTGAACTTCTGATCCTTCCGTCTCAGCTTCCCAAGTGCTGGGCTTATAGGCATGAGCCACCACACCAAGCTTGTTTACTTTGTTTTTGTTATTGTTGTTGTTTTTTTTTGTTTTTTTTTTTTTTTTTTTAGACAGGGTCTCCCTGTAGCCCCAGCTGGCTTGGAACTCACTGTGTAGACCCAGGCTGGCCTTGAACTCACAGAGATCTGCCTGCCTCTGCCTCCCTAGTGCTGGGATTAAAGGCGTGTGCCACCACGCCCAGCATCTTTGGTGTTTTGAGACCAAGTATCACACTATAGTTCAGGCTGGCCTAGAATTTTTTACCTAGACCAGATTGATCTTGAATTCTGTTGCTGGGATTATAGCCATGGGCCACTAACTATATCTAGCTTGCCCTGCTATTTTAGGAAATAAAAATAGGGGCTGGAGAGATGGCTCAGCAGTTAAGAACACTGTTCTTTCAGAGGACCTGGGTTCGATTCCCAGTACCCACATGGCAGCTAACAACCATCCATAACTCCAATTCCAGGGAATCTAACATCGTCTTCTGGCCTTTGTGGGCATTGCACATACTGTTGCACTTACATATAGGCAGGCAGAACACTCATACACATAAAATAAAAATAATGGGGCACATGCCTCTAATCCCAGCACTTGGGAGGCAGAGGTAGACGGAGCTCTGTGAGTTTAGGGCTAGCCTGGTCTATGTAGCAGTTCTAGGCCAGCAGGGGCTACAGGAAGACCCTGTTGGCCTTTGTGGGCATTGCACATACTGTTGCACTTACATATAGGCAGGCAGAACACTCATACACATAAAATAAAAATAATGGGGCACATGCCTCTAATCCCAGCACTTGGGAGGCAGAGGTAGACGGAGCTCTGTGAGTTTAGGGCTAGCCTGGTCTATGTAGCAGTTCTAGGCCAGCAGGGGCTACAGGAAGACCCTGTTGC
>NW_008344592.1:236836-243480 GCF_000622305.1 Nannospalax galili | reverse complement strand
ATAAAAAATACTTATTACTCACCTCTTCAGAATTCTTAAAGATTTTTTTTAAATTTTTTCAGTTTGTTATATTAAGGTATAATTTACATACAGTGATATACACAATTGTTAAGGATACAGCTTAGTGAATCATCAATTAAAACCACCACTCATATCAAAACCCTAAGAAATTTCTTTTGTGTGTGTGTATGTGTGCATGTGTATTTTATATACTTCATGCTTAGTACTTTAGGGAATTGTAATAAGTATTTTTTATTATTAGAAATTTTTATTTATGCATATAGGTTCTGTGAATCTGCAAAAAAGACATGTGCCTATTCCCAGCCCCCAATGTTCATAAACTAATTAGTAGAGGAAAGATGAAAGGCTTTCAGATTTTATTTATTTATTTATTTTTGGTCTTTTTGTGACAGGGTGTCCCTGTAGCCCCAGACAGCCTAGAACTCGTTATGTAGACAGGCTGGCCTTGAGCTCACAGAGCTCTGTCTGCCTCTGCCTCTACGCTGAGACTAAACATGTGTGCCACCATGCCCAACCGGATTTTATTTATTTTTAAAGTTTAAAATCTTTAGTTTTAAACTTTGCGTATGTATGTATGTCTATGTGAGTGTATGCAGCCTTTGTGCCAGAAGAGGGCATCAGATCCCCTGGAACTGGAGTTATAGGCAGTTGTGAACCACCTGACATGGGTGCTGGGAACTAAACTTGGGTCCTCTAGAAGAGCACCAAGTGCTCTTAACCTCTGAGCCTTCTCTCCATCCCTAGCTTTCAGGTTTTTGTTTAATTTTGGTATGAAAAATGAAGAATTTTTTTTAATTGTCATTTTTTAAATGTGTGTTTGTATGTGAATATGTGTGCATCATGGCATACATGTGGAAGTCAGAGAACAATTTTTGGGAGTTGGTTTTTTCCTTCTGCCAACATGTGGGTTCTGAGGTTCAAACTCAGGTCATCAGTTTGGCAGCAAGCATCTTTACCCATTGAACCATCTTGCTGGCCCAAGAATGAGTAATTTTTTTTTTAATATAAAAGATTTCAGACTATAAACAGTTACTATGATAGTGCTAAATAGTAGTTTAGAGGCTCAAATGTGATGAGCTGAGTTGAAATGAAAGGGAAGATTTCATTTAAATTTTGGAAAAACCTTTTTTGCCTTTTCATGCTGAAATCATTAAATGTGAACATTGTATATATAGTCTGTAAGAATGACTAAATTTAAGAAAAGACAAAATCATCAATATTTCTTTAAATTGTCTAGAAAGCTAAACATGATGGCACAGGCCTGTAGTCTCAGCACTGGAGAGGTGGGGAAACAAGATCTAGAGTTTGAGACCAGCTGAGCTGCAGAACAAGTTCCAGGTCAACATGGGCTACATGAGACCTTGTCTCAAAAATGAATAAGTAAATAATTGCCTACCGGCAGGCAGTTTTTTAACTACCTCCTAGTTAAAAAAAATAAGATCTGTTTTATGACACTCAAATGTCTACCTGGTCATGTCTTGAGTTTGTTTTTTTTTTTCTCTTTGTCTAGAAGATTAAAATTGCAGCCCTACGCATGTATACAAGCTGTGTGGAGAAAACTGACTTTGAGGAATTCTTTCTAAGTAAGTTACTCTTTGATTGTTCAGGAAAAGGAAAATGGATCTACTGATCTGTTCCTTTTAATGGTTGTGGATATCTTTTTTAACATTTATTTGTGTGTGTGTGTGAGTTTGTGCATGAGTGCCATGGTGCATACATGTGTGGAGGTCAGAGGACAGCTTTTGGGAATTGGTTCTTTCTTTCCATCACATGGATTTTGGGGGTTGAGCTCAGGTTGTTGGGTTTGACAGCAAGAACCTCCATCTGCCAACTTGCCTGCCCATGATTGGGATTTTTTTTTTTTTTTTTTTCCCAGTCTTTTTGAGACAGGGTTTCCCTGTAGCCCCAGCTGTCCTGGAACTCACTATGTAGACCAGGCTGGCCTTGAACTCACAGAGATCTGCCTGCCTCTGCCTCCTGAGTGCTGGGATTAAAGGTGTGCGCCACCATGCTTGGCAACCATGATTGGATTTTAATAGGATAATGACTTTTTAAAAAGTTGCTAATTGTCTATATAAAGTGCTACAGCTATTTTTGTCTCTTACTAGAAAGAGTCATATAAGTAAATCATTTTAACAAGTTTGAAAAAAACTATAAATTTGTTTGGTATTTTGACATTATCATCCATTTTGTACATGTTTGTATCTTCTTATGTCAAAACTCACAGTAAACATACCTGTTTCACATTCAGAATGTTTTTTTATTTAGCCTGTTTTCTAAATGCTTCTGTATGGAGGGTGTGTATGTGAGTGTGTGTGTGTGTGTGTGTGTGTGTGTGCCTATGTCTGTGTATCTGTGTGTCTATGTGTATCTGTATGTAGGCCAGAGGTCAGTCTTGGGTGTTACCCTCAGGACCGTTGTCCATTTCCTTTGAGACAGAGCCTCTCTTTGGCTTGGAGGTGTCCTGTTAGGCTAGACTAGCTGATTAGTGAGCCTCAGGGATCTTCCTGTCTCTGTCTCCCCAGTGCTGGGATTACAAGCCACCATGTATTTTACATGGGCTCTGGGGATCAAACTCCGGTCCTCATGCTTCCACAGTGAGCATTTTGCTGACTGAACCATTTCCCCAGCCCTTTAAGGAATTTTTTGAGGCAGGGTCTCATGTAACTCAGGCTAGCCTGGAACTTTCTGTGTAGCTAAGGATAACCTTGAATTCCTTCTCCTTTTCCTTCTGCCTTCTAAGTGCTTGGTTTACAAGCCTCTGCCACGATGCCAGCTCTTAGCATCTAACATGCATGTTTTGTTAATCATTTCGTTTTTGTTTCTAGTTTATAATTGCTTTAGTTGATTCTGAAATAGACTTCACAATTTTTCCTTTATCTATTAGCAGACTATTGGCCCAAAAAGACTTATATAATTTGATTACTTATATCACATTGATGAATTGCTTTCCAAAAGGATTTTACTGGTTTAGACCACTGATAGCAGTTGATTGTATCAATACAATATTCATTTTGACGCTGTAAACTATAGTTATTAACAAAGTTAATTAAAATAGATATTTTTAAGGTCATTGGGAAAATTTAAGCCATTTCCGTGTCCACAGATTTGAGAAGGAAATGTGTTCTGTGCACTATATGGCAACAGCCAGATCCTCAAAGTAGAAGACACTGACATGTTAATACAGCTGCTGCTCTCCCTACAACACATATTTTTTTGTTGTTTTGTTTTTTGGTATTTTTGAGACAGGGTGTCCCTGTAGCCCCAGCTGTCCTGGAACTCACTATGTAGACCAGGCTGGCCTTGAACTCACAGATCCACCTGCCTCTGCCTCCTGAGTGCTGGGATTAAAGGCATGCACCACCACGCCCATCCGACAACACATATTTATACATTAACTATAAAGAAAGCTAGATGCAGTTTTGATTGTTTAGTAACTTTTTGCTTTTTAAATTTTAGGTTGTTTTATTTCACTATTTCAGCAGATTCATATTAAGAACTTAAACTATACTGAATTGTAATTATAATTTTTAACTTTATTCTTCCCCTAGCCCCTCCCTCTCCCTCCCTCCCTCCTTCCTTTCTTCCTTTCTTCCTTTCTTTCTGTCTCTTTTGTTCTTTCTTTCTCTCCTTTTCTTTCTTTTCTCTTCCCTCCCTCCCTCCCTTCCTTTCTTTCTTTATTTCTTTCAAGTCAGGTCTCACTGGGTAACCCCAGCTGGCTTGGAACTTACTATGTAGAACAGGTTGTGCTCAAACTCAAAGAGATTCACTTGCCTCTGCCTCCTGAGTGCTCGTATTAAAGGTGTGTGGCACCACACACCTAATTTATCTTTTATTTTCTATTTTCTTTTTTAAAAAAAATATTTTATTATTTTTATATGTTTGAGTTTATTGCCTACATGTGTATAAGTGCACCCGTATCATGCAATGCCTACAGAGGTCAGAAGAGGGTGTTGGATCCACTGGAGTTATGGCCGCTTGTTAGCCACCATTTGGGTGCTGGGAATTGAACCCGGGTCCTCTGCAAGAGCAGTCAGTGCTCTTAACCGTTGAGCCATCTCTCCAACTCCAACCTTCTATTTTCTTACTTATTTGTCAGGAAAGAAAAATTCCCTATTCCTTTGTAAGCTAGCTTTTTTTTTCTGTTTTTCTTTTTATTTAGAAAATTATTTACATTTATTTTATTTAGTGTGTGTGTGTTGTGTATGTTGTGTATACCATGGCGCCTGTGTGCAGGTCAGATGACAGCTTTCAGGCTTGATTCTCTCTACATGTGGGTTCTGGGAATCAGACTCAGGTAGTTAGGCTTGGCAGAAAGCACCTTTTCCCACAGAGCCATCTTTCCAGCCTTAAACTAACAATTTCTTACTTTAGGAGAAATTACTCCAAAAGGAGAAAATACCCTTTCTTTACATGATAAAGAAAGCATTAAGACATGTTTTATTTTTCCTTAAGTGGTTTCTTAAATCCATGTGCTTAAGTTATTTCTTACCAGGTCTTTTTTTCTTTTTTTTTTCCAGTTTACTTGATGTTAACATAATTTTAATTTAGAAGGCCTGGTAGTGCACACCTTTAATCCCAGCACTCAGGAGGCAGAGGCAGGTGGATCTCTGTGAGTTCAAGGCTAGTGTGGTCTACATGGTGAATTCCAGGACAGCTGGGGCTACAGGGCTAGAGAGATGCCTCAGCGGTTAAGAGCTCTTGCAGAGGACCTGGGTTCGAGTCCCAGCACCCACATGGCGGCTATGAACTGTACTTAACTCCAGTTCCAGGGGAATCTGAAGCCCTCTTTTACCTCCGCAGCATTGCACAACACGGGTGTACTCACATACATGCAGGCAATACACTCGTACACATTAAAAAAAATTTAAAAATTTAAATTAAAAAAAAACAACAACCCATATCCACCAGATCTTATTTATTTATTTATTTATTTATTTTTGTGTTTCTGGGGATTGAACCCAGAGTCTTAAACATGCTAGCCACTGCTGAATTTATCTTCAGCCTCCCACCAGTCCTGTTATCATCAGGACTGGGACGATGGCTCGGGGTAAGACTACTTTACTGTGCAGCATGTGGACCCGAGTTTGAATTGGAAAAAGCTCGGCTTTGTATGCTTATAAATCAGCACTGGAGGTAGGACAGGTAGATCCTGGGAACTTGCTGGCATCCATCTTAACTAAAATGTTTAGCTTCTAGTTTAGTGGGAGACCCCGTCTCAAAACAAGACAAAGAGCCATAGGGGAAGACACCCAGTATTTTGCTCTGGCTTCTGCATGTCCACATTAATGGACTTTCTCATACATTCATGTGCATGCATCACCTACAAACATACCATACACCCATACACATACACACACACACACACACTCAAAAAAAAAAAAAAACGAAAAACAAAAATCCTTATCTCTAGATAGTTAATGCTTGATTCAATTAATTACTCAGAAATTATAATTATTTTAGATGAATGCTTCCTTTGCCATAGTTCCTCATTGTTGAATGTTCTTGAGTTAGTATTACTATTAGAGTATCAAATAAGATTGTTATTACATCTTATAGATCTTAGTTAATGTTCATGTTTCCATTCATAACTTGTTATAAATTACAGACTTAAACATTTATGGAAGTTATAATTATTACATATTAATAGCTCACATTTACACTGTTTGCTTTTTGATTTGTCTCCTTTAGGAGTTTCCCAATCTTGTGGGATAGTAGGTGCTTGTGTTATTGTTTATTTTGTTTTGTGTTTAGAGACAGTTGAGGCTTAAAAAGGCTAAGTGACTTGCCCAAGAATGTCTAGCCAAGCCTTGCACCTGCGTTGCCTGGCTTGAAACTTAGGGATTTTCCCACTGTAACATGCTGCCTGCGAGTGAATGTAACCACAAGTTAGAAATTGTAATGCATCTCAATAATTTCTGCTTTATTGTATTTAGATGAGCTCCCTTGGTGAGATGTTGTATTAGTATTGGGAGCTGATGTTTATGTTCAAATCGTGTGTAGAGCTCAGTGAGTTTTTCCTAGCTTTGATTTCAATGTAGTTGGCAGTGAGTTTTTCAGTGACACTACTCGCTTCAGATTTTCTGAGACTCTATTAGGAAATTGCCCGTTAAAACTTATAGCTTAAGTGGGCACAGTGGTGCATACCTACCTGTAATTCAGTACTCAGAAGACAGAAGCAGGAGGATTGCCTCAAGTTTAAGACCAACCTATTCTACATACTGAGTTCCAGGCCAGCCAGGATATATAGCAAAACCCCGTCACAAACAACAAACAGATCTACATATTTGCATGTTTATTTGCTCTGTTGTAGTCCATTTTTAATAATTTTTTTGCTAGATGTACATTTTATTTAATTTTTAAAAAATTTATCTTTAGGTGTATGAGTGTTTTGCCTACAAGTGCATCATGTGTATGCAATGCCTGTGAAGGCCAAAAGAGGGCATCAGGTCCCTTGGAAGTGGAGTTACAGCTGGTTGCTAGCTGCCATGTGGGTGCTGGGAACTGAACCCTGGTCTTCTGGAAGAGCAGCCAGTGCTCTTAACTGCTAAGCCATCACTCCAGCCCCTAGGTTTTATCCTTTTAAAATCAAGCCAAAGAGATTCCTAAGTGCAGTTAGTGAA
>NW_008344592.1:205679-236719 GCF_000622305.1 Nannospalax galili | reverse complement strand
CAGCAGTTAAGAACACTGATTGTTCTTGCAGAAGACCCGGGTTCAAATCCCTGTAACTCCAGTTCCAGAGGATCCAATGACCTCTTCTGATCTCCACGGGCATTGCATGACACAGGTGCACTTACCTACATGCAGACAATACGTGTATACACATAAAATAAAAATAATAATTAAAAAATATATAGAGAGACCCAAGATTGTACCTTTAAAATGGCCATGCTCATTTAAATATTTGATAATGTAGGGCTTGACTTCAGAGACCTGAGGACAGAGAGTCTCAGGCATCTGGTAGGTGTCATTTTTCCTAGTAAAAGTGAGGCATGTGCCATTTTTTGCTCACAGCATGTTGTGCCTATTAGCTTCCTAGATAGTCTTCCATAAAATGCCAGAGTTAGACTGTCATGTCAGAGCCAAAGTGTTTATCAGTTTAGGTCCAAGAACTAGATATTAGGATATTTTGAGTGGTAAGATATGTTGGCAGCCTCTGTTGTTTCTAAGATGCTCTGATGATGCCCCTTATCTGTCATAAACAAGCATGTTTGCTATGTGTATGATTGCTGTGTGTATGATAGTATACTCACTGTGTGTATGGTACTTTGCACACTGTGTCTATGGTGGTAGACTTGCTCTGTGTATGGTAGTTTGTACACTGTATGGTAGTAGACTCATTGTGTATGGTAGTTTGCACACTGTGTATGGTGGTAGACTCACTATGTATATGGTAGTTTCTTGACTTGTATTTTAGAGATCAGTGAAACTGTGAAGAGACTTTGGAGCAGAGCTAGCCAGTTAGGAAGGCTTCTGCTTACTTGTACATTGTTGTCTGTGACTATCTTGTTCTAGCCCTTAAGAAACTGATTACCTTGGGGGGCTGGAGAGATGGCTCAGCAGTTAAGAACAGTGGTTATTCTTGCAGAAGACCCAGGTTCGAATCCCAGCACCCATATGGCAGCTAACAACTGTCTATAACTCCAGTTCCAGGGGATCCGACAGCCTCTTCTGACCTCCATAGGCATTGCACGACACGGGTGCACTTACCTCCATGCAGGTGATACACACATACACATAAAATAAAAATAATAACATTTAAAAATAAATAAAAATTAAAAATTAAAAAAAAAAGAAACTGATTACCTTGGAGGGAAGGTTCCTTAATGGAGAAATTCTGAATTAGTAGTTGAGGTTCCCCCCAAGTACCTTATGACACAATTTAAAGTAGTTGGTGAAACTTTTCCAAGATAGTTTGAACCCCAATATTTAATTCACTGGAAAATGACAACAGTGAATATGTACTGAGTGCCCATTAAATGCCAGTCATTTGGCTAAGCATTTTCTAGACTTTTTATCTCATGTATCTTCATAAAAACTGTATAAGGTAGACCATCTTATTCTCTCCATTTATTTCTACAGAGAAAACTGGGCCACTGAGAAGTCAAGTAATGGCCTAGAGCTGCTTAACAAGTAATAGGATCTAGATTTTAAACCAAGTATTCTGGCCCCATATTAAAATGTGTTAATAACAGCTTCTCATGACAGTAATTGAGTTATTTAATTTTATTGAACTTGGTGTCAAGAAAGAAAGTCCCTAGCCTCAGAAAAGAATGTACACTGGAGCAAAAGTGTGGTCCTGGCTGAGTATGGCGGGATTTAACCCCAAGTTTGTAAACACATCTCATGGAGCTAAGGAGTCTGTGTATGTCTGTGTGGCTCACAGTTGCCATTCACTGGTTTTCTATTTTTGAGGTTTACTCTGTGGGTTTCTGTTCGGACCTCCACGGGTACAGGGGTTTGTTCATATGCCAGCTCTTTTCTCATCAGCCCTGAGTTGACCTCCAGAAGGAAAATTGTGACCCAGGGCCAGCTGCTGACCTGTCTGTCTGTCTGTGCTTTCCTGCCCAAGAACTGATTCCCTCTCTGAGGAAATTGGACAGGCTCCTGGAGGCTGCTAGGAGGCTTTGATGTAGAGGTAGCAGTTGAACAGATTGTCCTTTAGAAGTAGCCAAACTTTATTCTCCAGATTGAAAGACGGACTTCCAAGAAAACTTTTCTTTTTAATGTTTTGTTCTAGCATCCAAAAAGAGACCCAACTTGGAGATCCGGGCTTGAGAGTTTCTCAGGGCTATTCTTGTTCTAGGTGGAGGGCAGCTGGCCTGCTCTCAGATGGCATGTGTCTTAATAGCTGGACAGACGGCCAGGCTCTCCTCCAGCTCCCTCCTGCTGGGCTTGGAGAGGAAGTCCACTTGACAGCCTCTGGGCACCACCCAGTAGGCTTACCCAAGTTTTTCAGTGTCATTTTGTGACAGACCTGGATTCAAATTCCAGCCTTGCCATGAGCTTAACGTGGTGGCCACAAGTTACTGGGCCTTTTTGTATACGCTTCCTTACCTCTAAAATAAGATTATAGTGATTCATTCCAGCGTTAAAGTAAGGATTAAGTGAGATAATATATTGTCATGATCAGCAGCACACCTGGCATGTAACATGGACCTTTCTAATGTTAGTTTCCACATATTAGTATTAGAGAGGCACTGGGACTAGCCAGTGGCACACTGGATCTGGAATCACGACAGTATGAATTTGATTCTAGGTATCTATTTCATGATTTTGAGGTTCTGGGACCTTAATTCCTCTAAGCATGAGTTTTCTCAATTTCAAATGGAGATAATATCAATACCCACATAGTAGGGTTATTGAGTGAATTTATTGCACTAATACATGTGAAACACTTATTATGTCTGGCATGATATAAGCCCAAAATGAATTTGAGTTCCTTATTAGCATTGGTGGCATTATTGTGCTTCACACAGTCCTGCCCTGTGTTTTAACTCACTAATTGCTGACTAATAATACTTTTTTTTGAGATAGGGCTTTTATGTATCCCAAGTTGACTTGGAATTTGCAGTCTTTCTGCCCTTGCCTCACAAGATGAGTGCTAGGATTACAGGCAGGCACCGTTATACCCAGGCTTACTACTTTTTTGAGTCACTGTTCCAAAAGACAGATTCTACCATCAGGGCTCAGATTTCTCACAGTTTTCTCTCATTCATCTTCCTGCTCCTTGCCAAGCATTGCTCTTTGTCATGTAATAAGTAGGGTACATTTAGTGGGGATCCCTCATCCAGCCAAAGGAGTTTCTTAGATGTCTAAGAATTGGGAGTTTTGGATGTCTGAGCAGAGACATGATTTGTGGAATCTGGAGCCAAGAAGCTCTGTCCAGTTTTGTTATTGCTGGGAGTGGTAGTGCATGGCCTCAATAGATACTGCCTGCCTTATTCAGCCTGTTCTCCTAAAAGTTCCACTCCTTCTCTTGGTTATTGGGGTAAATCATTCTGCATACTCGCTCACAGCCATACCACATTGAGTTGTCTTAGCAGATAAGAAAAGGACACTGGAAAGGCTTAATCATTTCAGCAGGGTTCCTGTGATTAAAATAGGCGATTCTGAAGTGGAATAAGTGAAGTGGCATTTGCCTAGCTTTTTAGAATTTAAGCCCATGCAGGGAATACAGCATAGAATCAATCATACGAAGTTGGAAGGAGCTGCAAGAAATCATCTCTGCCGTATTGTGCGAAATGAGACATTTGAGACTGGGGGAAGTGGTTTGCCCAAGGCTTCTCAGCAAGGTGGGAACAAGACTGGGACTGGAAGGCTGGTTGTCTGACTGCATTCGATGCTCTTCTAGTCCACAGTCCTACATCATGTTTAACTGCTCTTTTCTGTAGTAGCATGATCAGAGAGCACTGTACTGCCACATATTTGTAATCAAACAAATTCCCACCAACAATCAAAATAGAGTCAACATGCCTCCTCTAAACCTTCACATATTTATACCTTACTGTTATTTTCTAGGGTGTCAGATGCCTGATACATTCAATTCATGGTTTCTTATAACCCTGCTTCATGTCTGGTAAGTGAGCAATTTAAGTCAAGTCACCAAATGTGTATGTGTGCACGCATACTGTAACATGTAGCTTTCTTCAGGGCCAATTATATGAAATGGCAGTTCAGGTATGAAAAACTGTTCCTTTCATTTTCATAACTGATGTCTTGAAGCACATTTTTATTAAAGGTCAAAGCATAAGCCCATAAAGAAACTAATATTTATAGGATTTTTTTCAAAGAACGCCTGACCCCTTGAACAATGCTATCAGTATCTCTAAGAGAGTCTGTAAACTTGGATGGAAACCCTTCTCTCCCTTGGCTGTTTTAGGAAAGTTCACATTTACGTAAAAGTGGTTTAAATTGTGAGAATCCGTGGTCATTTTCATCATTGGTCATCAGAAAACTTTAACAAATTACAGCATTGACATTTATCCCTGTGCCTACAAAATGTGCATACAGGTTAGAGAGTCAAGCCAGGTTTGTTGCTGATGAAAATATTTAACACCTTAAACAGTATATTTTTTCTTTAGCTGTGAAGTAGCCAAAAAAAATCAATTTTTCATGTACTGTTGCACAATATTAAAGGTCAAAGGGATATAGGAGTCATTGAAGTGGGGGCTGGGGAATGTATTTTTTTGAACTGCCAGATCTGGGGAAAGTAAATTCTGGAGAACTAGGTTTGCTACTTTGACCATAGTGAGTATCTAAGGAACGTGGGGAATGGTTACCCTGTCAAAGGACCCTTGTTTGAGACTGCCTTCAGCTGAGCCTTGCATCACAGGACTTTTAAACTCCCCTAAACCTGTAGTTTATTGAAGGTACACTATGTCCTGGGCACTTTGCTGGGAACTAGAACTAATTCTCAAGAAACCCACAGTCTAGTGAGGGAGATAAGACATAAATGCTTAGTTATAGGACTTGAATGGTAAGTTCTAGAATACATGTAAGTGATGCTTATAGGATCAAAACAAAAACTACAGCTGTTGAAATCCTTCCTAGTTCTGTTAGTTGTCTAAAATATACTATGGCTTTTTGTCAGGTAGCACACTGCCTTTGGTATCCATAGTGGAGGTTAAAGAGAGGATACAGGAAGGGAAAATGTATACCTTGAGAAGAAAATGACTTTTTTAAGAGCTGAGGACTGCATGGTAGAATTACTCATTGGAAAGGTGGGAGGGTTGAGGGAAGGCTAAGCTGTTCCCAGAGGAGCTCAAAGATAATATTCAGAGCCAGTATGAAAGATTCTTTATTGCGCAAATAGCTAGAGGTATCAGAGTGGTAGAGGGAGTGGATGGCAAAATAAAATATATAATCCCTGTGACCACATCCTAAGGTCAATACCTGACTAATAGTGGCTGGGAGAGCCTTGAAACAACTTGCCATTTTTTTGTTTTTTGTTTTTTTTGTTTTTTGGGGGGGGTCTTTTTTGAGACAGGGTCTCCCTATAGCCCCAGCTGGCCTGGAACTCACTATGTAGACCAGGCTGGCCTTGAACTCACAGAGATCCACCTGCCTCTGCCTCCTGTGCTGGGACTAAAGGCGTGCACCACCACACCTGGCCAATTTGTCATTTTTTAAACTTTCCAAACTGTCTACTGAAGTTGGTTAAATTTCTTAGAGCAGTGGGATGTACCACCACCAGTTAAGTGGAAGAGGGAGGCCACCTGTTGCTTTGTCTCCTCTAACCTCTTCCTTGTTCTTTATTCTGATAACCCATAGAGAATTTGGTGGACTGTATCTGCAGCTTTTTTTTTTTTTTTTTGAACCAGCAAATCCTTATTGAGGACCTACTATGTGTTCAGGGCCATGGGATGTTTGAGAGAAGTTCCTAACATGTTCAAGAAACTGGAGTAGAAGGCTGGAGAGATGGCTCAGCAGTTAAGAACACTGGCTGTTCTGGCAGAAGACTCGGGTTCAACTCCCAGCACCCACATGGTGGCTAACAACCATCTGTAACTCCAGTTCCAGGGGAATCTGACGCCCTCTTCTGACCTCTTCGGGCATTGTGTGACATGGGTACATTTACATACATGCAGGCAGTACACTCATACACATATAAATAATAAATAAAAAAAGAAAAGAAACTGGAGTGGAAAATGGACCTTAAAGTACAATTGCCTAGACTGGATGATAAGGAAATGCTTTGCACAAAGGGTAAAGTGATGCTGTGATAAAACTAAATCCAAATTTGGTGGCAGGAGTGGCAGTAGTGTTGGTTAAAGATTGTTTCTGTGGTAGAGAGAATGTTTGAGATACACTGTGAAGGCTGAGTCACATTGCTGTCACAGGCAGAGGCCATTTTATATTTGAGAACAGCAGGAGCGAAAGACAGCATGTACAGAACACGGATTATTTGAGGCAGCTAGTTGGCTGCAGTGTCTGGGGGCAGGTTTGTGGAAAATGCAGTAGAAGGGTCACCAGAGAAGTAGTTTGGAGCCCAATTATACAGCTATCTTCCCAGAATTGGAGAAGTCCCTCTTCTAAGGGGTAAAAGGAGTTAGGAGGAGTGATGGGTCTACCCCAAGTCTATAGAAAAGTTATGTTCTTCTAGTCCTGTTCTCTTAGCCTGAAGATCCAAGACCATAAGCAAAGGAACAGCCAAGTCCAAAATTAGAGAGCTCAGGAAGTAGACACACCCGAGAGGTATCAGAATTGAACTACCTCTAGAGTTGGAACTGAGGAAAGAGGTGAGGAGGCTTAGGAAACAGTCAGAATAGAAAGACAGTCCTCCACCCACAAACAAAAGCAAACCAGGCAAACTCCTAGTAAACAAAAATACTTTGGTGGTAGACTTACCAGAATGCTTGCTTGGATTCTCCAGCCGATGGGTCCTTGTTGTACTTAGGACAGGGACAGGATTTCTCATGTCCTGTAAGTTCCCCATTGATGTTGCACTTATCCTGTCTATTTTTTTCTGTTTCTATAGTTTTTCTGTGGATTGAGATTTTAGTCTCCACAACCCCTTTTCAGTTCCTAGAAGATCCTCATTACCTGTGTATTCAGGGAGCTTACAACTGCAGTAACTGTGCCTATTGTCCTTGCTGAATAAGCTCTGTATTGACTGTGGCTGCTGAAAATATCTGAGGAGGCTGCTGTCCAAGTTATCAATCAAGCATCCATACATAGACTTGGTAAGGGACTGGAGAGATGGCTCAGTGGTTAAGAACACTGGTGGTTCTTGCAGAAGACCCGGGTTCTAATCCCAGCACCCACATGGCATCTAACAAAGTAAAAGCACCCTCCTCCATTCTTCCAGTCATTATGAATCCATTCAGGTGCCCATACCAGAAACTTGGGCGCTCTCTTGACTTGCCCTTCGTCTCTTTTACCTAGTCAGTCACCAGACACCTAGCTTAAGCTTTTTTGACCCTGAGCCAACAGTAATAAATGTATTTTACTTTGTCACCCAGTATGTATACTTGTATCTGATGCCAAAGTTTTATAAAACTTGTCTTTACAATTTTAGGAAATGTCTAATATTTCCTGCTCTATTTGAATTTATTTGAAGCATAAATTGAAGGCATCACCCACTAAATTGATTTCACTGGGTTACAACCACCAGCACCTGAATTTCCTTAGCATGTCACATCCTGCCCCTGTACTGCTTCCTGCTCTTGAGCCATTGTGCAGTGTCTTCAGCATAGAAGGCCTTTTGCCATCCTTACCACTTTATAAAATCTTCTTTTCCCTCTGAAGACTGAGTTAGTTCCTCTGTTTTCCTTTAGTATTTCTTTCCATTTAAAAAAATATTTTATATTTTTATTTTATATGTATGTGTGTATTGCCTGCATGTATGTAAGTGCACCCGTGTCGTGCAATGCTCACAGAGGACAGAAGAGGCCGTTGTATCCACTGGAACTGAAGTTGGAGATAGTTGTTAGTTGCCATGTAGGTGCTGGGATTCGAACCCATGTCTTCTGTAAGAACAGCCACTGCTCTCAATCACTGAGCCATCTCTTCAGCCCTTCTTTCCATTTTTAAAAAGCTAAAAATTTTAATATACATAAGAACAAAAATGATACATATTAATGGGGTATGTACATATATAATTTGATATATGCATGTAGATATTTCATAATTTGTGTGGTGCCTGTACATGTGCACGTTTGCAAAGAGTCCAAAGGATGGCATTGGGTATGCTGCTCTCTCTCTCTCTCTCTCTCTCTCTCTGCCTTATTCCCTTAAGAAAGGGTCTCTTACTGAACCTGAAGTTTGCTGTTTTGGCTCGACTGGCTGACCAGTGAGCTCCGAAGATCCACCAGTCTCCATGTCCCAATACTGGGGGTTACAGGTACACATATCCATGCCTAACTCACATGGGCGCTAGGGATTCAAAGTCAGATCCTCATGCTTGCACAGTAAGCTCTCATATCCATTAAACCATCTCTCCAGCCCCCTCCCTTTATAAAGTATATTTTGGGGCTGGAGAGATGGCTATACATGTAATAATATAATAATAATATAATGATAAAATATGTGTTTGTATGTGGGTGACTGCATGTTCCAGTGGTGCCCATAGAGGCCAGAAGATGGCATCAGATACCCTGGAGCTAGAGTTACAGGCTGGTGGTGAGTTGCCTGACATGGGTGCTGGGAAGTGAACTTGGGTCATCTACAAATGCAGTACTTGCTCTTAACTGCTGAGCCATCTCTCCAGCCACCTGCCCCTCCCTCCCCCCCATTTTGAACCAGGTTCAACTTATGCATCCTCCCATTTGTTAATTCATTGTAAAAATTTTTGAAATTCTTCTAGCTTTTTGAAGTGTACATTATTGTCATCTATAGTTGCCCTATTGTACAATATATGCCATAACTTATTGTTCCTTTTTTTAATAAAAAATTATTTTTATTTTATGTGTATGAGTGTTATGCCTGCCTGTATGTAAGTGCACCCATGTTGTATAATGCCCGTGGGGGACAGAAGAGGGCATCAGATCCCCTGGAACTAAAGTTAGAATAGTTGTTAGCTGGGCACCGAACCCAGGTCCTCTGCTAGAGCAGTCAGTGCTCTTAACCGCTGAGCCATCTCTCCAGCCCCATATTGTTCCTTTCTAACTAACGGAGTCCCATTGTTCAGCCTTTCCCCATCCTTCTGTCAGTCTCGCAAAACCGTTCTACTCTCAGCTTCTACTAGAGCACATATTTTAGAGTTCATCTAGGAGTGAGAGTTCATGATGCTTTTCTTTCTTTCTGAGTCTGGCTTATTTCACTTAAAATGGTAACTCTCCATTTCCATTCATACTGTCACATGATAGATCCCTTTGTACTATGCGCTGTATTATAGCATTCATCATTAGTAGTTTTATTTTATTGTATTTGTTTCATCTTCTTTGTGAATGAAAAATGTATTAAGAGCGTGAATTATTTGTATTGTGTTTGCCTCTGTGTTTTCCTGTCATGTTCATGTCTTATTCTTAGTTTGTATTAATATTTTTTAGGGACTGGGGAGATGACTCAGTAAAGTGCTTGTCTTGCAAGCATGAGGGCTTGAATTTGCTCCTTAGACCTCACAGGAAAAAGCCAGGTGTTGTGGTGCACGTTTATAATCCCAGCACTTGGGGAAGTAGATACAGGATGATCCCTGGGGCTTACTAGCCAGCCGGCCTAGCCTAATCAGCAAACCCCAAGCCAATAACGAGACCTTGCCTCAGAAGGCTCTGTGGGCAAAGAGGGGAGCTCCATTTATTTAGTTGGGGTGTGTATTAGTCAAGGAGGGCTTCTCTACAGAGGCAATATTTATGCTAATCCTTGAAGGATGTGTAGAAAAAGTTGGATGAGGCCAGGCATGCTAGTGCATGCCTTTAGCCTCAGCACTTGGGAGGCAGGAGCAGGCAGATCTCTGTGAGATTAAGGCCAGCCTGGTCTACAAACATAGTGATTTCCAGGCCAGTTAGGGCTACACAGAGACCCGTCTCAAAAAAAAAAAAAACACTCCTGGGGCTGGAGAGATGGCTTAGCGGTTAAGAGCACTGATTGCTCTTGCAGAGGACCTGAGCTCAATTCCCAGCACCCACATGGGGGCTACGAACCATCCTTAACTCCAGTTCCAGGGGAATCCAAAGCCCTCTTCTGACCTCTGAGGCATTGCACGACATGGGTGCACTCACATACATGCAGGCAATATACTCATACACATAAAATGAAAATAACAAAATATTTTTAAAAACCTCCCAAATTTTATCTATTTTTTGTTTTATGTCTTGCCTACATGAATGTAAATGCATCTGTGTGTGAAATGCCCACAGAGGCCAGAAGAGGGCATTGGATATCCTGAAACTGGAGTTTACTAGTGGTTGTTAGCTATGTGGGTGCTGTGAACCAGAGGTGGGTCTTCTGCAAGAGCAATTGGTGCTCTTAATCACTGAGTCATCTTTCCAGCCTGAGAAAGCAGGTTGATTTTTTGTTTTTTTTTTTTAATTTTGGGGGATTTTGAGATAGGTCTCACTGTGTAATTCTGGCTAGCCTGGAACTCACTATGTAGACCAGGCTGGCCTTGAACTCACAGAGATCTGCCTGCTTCTACCTGCCTCCTAAGTGCTGGGATTAAAGGTGTGCCCCACAGTGCCCAGCCAGAAAGCAGGTTTGTTTGATGTTTGTTTTTGTTTTGTTTTTTTGGTCTTTTTGAGACAAGTTTTTCCTGCAGCCCCAGCAGATCTGGAACTTGACCAGGCTGGCTTCTATCTCACAGAGATCCACTAGCCTCTGCCTCCTGAGCGCTGGCATTAAAGGTATGTGCCACCACACTTGGCTCAGAAGGCAGGGTTTAAAATCCTGTATCTAGTTCAATTTCCTCATCTTAGAAAAGGGAGATGGTTTGGGTGAGTTTATGGCGTTTGTCACAGGGCACTTCACATTCTACATCAGCAGTGGAAGATCTGAGGCAAATCCAAAGCTGACTGTGTGAAGTGCTCTTGCCTTGGTGTTTCTTCTTGGTGACCAAGGGGACAAGGGTCTCTTCTGAATACGTATAGCAATCACCAGCTGTAAAACAAGCACTGCTTTTCTTGGCACTCACTCACTATCTGTGTGCTGGTAAACCCTGAAGATGGTAAATGGTCTAGGACAGCGCTTGCCTTGGCCTTCTTGGGTCTAGAAAGAGAGAATGGGCTTGAGGAGTTGTTAGAGAGGAAGACATCATTCTAAACTACTTGAAAAGATGTTTCAAGTGCCAGAGAAAGGTGGGAGGATGATCATTAGAGAAAGAAACCAGATAAGACACTATACAGAAGGAAAAAGCATGAAATATAGAGGGAGGTTGGAAAACAGACTGTCGCCATCACAGTCCTACACGGCCCAGCAGAGAACTGCCCTGGCAGTACTGGCAGCGTTTGCAAGGGGCTCTTTAAAACCACCACCGCAGCTTTGCTGTAGCTGTAGGGTGCTCGGGCTCAGCTGGATTCCAGCAGCTCCAGACCTGCTATATATGGTGCGTCCTGGCCTTGTGCATATCCTTCTTTCCCCAGCCAGAATCTCTGTTTAAACACCCACACGTGAAACTTTTTTCTTTGTCTAAACCGAAGGCCCATGCAACAGCATTTTGTCGGCATTACGTAACCTTAGCGCACTGGTACCTGCTACCCAAGAGATTGTTCTTTATAATAAGTCTGGCTGCAGGCCAGACTTGGAGGTGGCTCACTGTCAGGAGATATGACTTCAGGAGATGCTTCACCCCACTTGTCTGTTTGCCACAGACAAGTCTTATGGCCCCCATGGTCCCTCTAGAAGAGTTAGACTTCACGGGGAGGAAGTTTAGGAAATCAGGTAGAGATAGCCATGTCTGTAGCCCTGGAAAAGGGTCAACGTGCCAACTCACAAAGAAATGAACCATTCATTAGCACACTGCTGGGGCTTGAGTGTGGCCATGTAGGCTCTGCTTTTTTGGGCTCAGCTGGTGACAGAGTAACCAAAACAAGCTCTGTGAAAGTCCCATTTGAGATTCCTTCATAGCAGTCAGTGTGACAGGCCTGTTCAAGTGCCCACTAGTCTTTATTGAATTCAGAATCAGATTCCCTAAAAAGCAGCTTATGAACCACCGTGTGGGTGAAACAAAGCTGAATCACACCTGGCATTGTCAGAGCGCCCAAGCAGAGTGAGATGGGATGCTCAGAGCTGCCAATATGTGGTAAGAGGTCAGCATCCGGCAGAATTCTGCACTCACAGATTGCAGCTGAGAAGAGTGGCCTTCCTCCTCCCTCTTGAAGGAGAATGTGCTCTTGTTCCTTTTAAGTCTGCAGACAGCAGTGTTGTCTCAGCAGGAAAAGACTTGTTGGCACTGTGCTGTCATTGAATTGAGGAAATAGAGTGGGAGACTCTGTGGCTTGGGAGAATCTCAAGCTGTATTCTGGCTCCTCTCTCCACTGTGCAACTGTACGTTACTTAAGCACTTCAGTTTTCTTTGAAATGTGAGTAGTTGTACAGACTAAATAACCAAAATTGAGGAAGATGACAGATACACATGCATCCAGTCTTCTTTTACAGAACTCAGTGTCTTTAATCCTTTATTGAGAGTCCCACTCAGTTTTTCCTCCTTTGTTTCCTGTCTCTTTTCTTGTCTTTTACAGAGAATAGGGAGCCATCAGATGAAGGCTTGAGCACTCCTTTTTTCTTGACTTTGCTACCTGGGTTATTTGCCTTCCTTATATGTAAAAGAGATCAGTATTATTTATGAGCCACTGGAATCACTGAGAGACAAGGATAGTACTGTGAGGCTTAAAACCTCAATAATAAATTGTGGGTTTAAGAGCATCAGCAAACTTGGGAGGAGCAATTGGAATTGCTCCAAAACAGAGAATAGTTTATGCACAGATTAAGTCTGAGTTCACAGTAGGCGTTCAGTAAATACTTGTTAAACAAGTGATTAATTAATACAAGAATTTTTTATTACTTTCTTTTTAATGTTTACTTCACATTCAGAAGGACAATTTTATTTTGATATGGAAGCCCTTCTTTCCCAAAGAGCCCTTTTCAACAGTTAATATATGAGCTGAATGTGGTGGCACAGGCCTGTAATCCCAGCACTTGGGAAGTAGAAAAAGAAGGATCAAGGGGTTCAAGCCTAACCTGGGCTATGTAATATCCTCTCTCTCTCTCTCTCTCTCTCTCTCTCTCTCTCTCTCTCTCTCGCTCTCGCTCTCGCTCTCTCTCGCTCTCTCTCTCTCACACACACACAAAGGCAAAAACAACATAAATTTATTTAACATAAGCATTTATTATGAGGAATATATTCACAGTGTAAGTTGAAGTATTGGAGTGGAGCTGTCCTATTTTGTGTAAACCTAGTATTCTTGATTGTTGACTAACTCACTAATGATTTGTTATTGTATAGTCAGGGTGTGACCCACATTGCCTTTGTTTTACAGTAGTTACTAGGATTGTCAAGTCTTTGGATTGGCCATTTTGTGTTTGTTTTATTAATTTTACTTTTACCTTCCACCCTGTTTGCCATTCTGTTGCCTGAATCTCATTAGGTTGGTTTACCCTATTCTTTTGATCTTTAGTTGTTGTTTTTTTGTGTGTGTGGGGGGGGTCATCCTTTTTTTTTTTTCCAGGCAGGGCCTCGTTATGTATCCCAGGCTGGTCTCAAACATAGGACGCTCTTACTTTATCCTCCAGAGTGCTGGGTTTATAGGCATGCACCACCATGCCTGTTGTATATTTACCTTAAATAAAATTTTTGATTTTTCCTTTCCTGTTAGATCACCAGGAATAGCTTTCTTGCTCTTATAGGTAGACTTGCATCAAGTTAGCCATCTTTTCCCTTCCAGTATCTTCCTAATGTGATGCTAGTTTTAAAACTTAAATTATGCCCCGTGAAGATTAAAGGAAAAACAAGAGTAAATAGATTCTAGAGGGTTTGTTCTAGTCAATGAACAAAGCAGACAAACCCTAGTATGACTCTAGGATCAGATTATCTAGGTTCAGTGTTGACACTAGGTTTGCAACTTCGGGTGAATTGCTGCTCTAAGATGTGGGTTTAAACCTATGAAATAGGGACACTAGGAATATCAGAATTGTAAAGATTAAACGAGCAGGACATGGAGAGGCTGAAATAGAAGGGTATGTGTGTCTGTATGAGAGACAGACGGAGAGACAGTATCACACTATAGCCCAGGTGATTCTGGAACTTACTATATAGCTCAGGCTGGCCTTGAACTCATAGCAGTTCTTCTGCTCTTTGAGTGCTGAAATTATAGTTGTGAGCCACCACACCTGATACGGGACAAGAGAATCTTGTGTCCAGGCCTGTCAAGGCTACACAGCAAGACCCTGTCTCAAAGAAGGAAAGAAAGAAATGTGTCTAAAGCACTTAGCCAGGGGCTTGGCACACACTACCAGCTGTTCATTACAGCATTTGCTCACTTTTGTGCTTTAGTTTCTTTTCTTAGTCATTACTAGAATAGTAAAAATTGCTGGGTAGGCTGAATTCAGCCTAGATCAGATCCTACTCTAACAAGTGTGTGTGTGCGCACGCACGCGTGCGCACGCCACAGGCCTGTGTGGAAGTCCATCCTCACTTTCTACCTTGTTTGAGGTAGGATCTCTTGGTGGTTTTGCTGCACTGGCCAGGCTAGTTGGCCTGTGAGGTTCCAGAGACTCTCCTGTCTTGACTTCCCATCTCCCTATGGAATGTTGGGTTCACAGATGCTTGTGATAGACATCCGGCTTTTACACATGGGTTCTGGAACTCAAGTCCTCATGCTTGTGCAGCAAGTGCCTTTACCCATCTCTCCCTAGCCACAATAGTTTTTGATTTTTTGAGATAGGGCCTCACTGTGTAGGCCTGGCCTCAATCTTACAGAGATCTGCCTGCCTCCCCACCAGTTCTGGGATTAAAGATTTTTTTTGCCACCATGCCTAGCAGCTTCAATACTTTTTTTTAATTTTTAATTTTTTCTTTTTTTTGAGACAGGGTCTCACTCTTGTTACTGTGTTGCCCTGGCTGGCCTGGCGCCTGCAGAGATTTGCCCGACTCTTCCAAGTACTGGGATTAGAGGCGTGTACCACAATGCCCTGCAACTTCAACAGTTTTTAAAGAAATAAATTAGTAAGAACCTATTGTCTCTGTCTTACAAAAGATTGTACTGAGACAGCTATGGTATCTATAGATGAAACACAAAATTAAGATTTGTCCATTTCTATGTGTTCAAGCAGTTACTAAACAGAGCAAGGGGTAGAATGAATTGATCAACTTCAATGCCAGACACTAGGAACTGCCTTTAGCTGCTTGTTGGACAGTTCAGGTAGCTGACTGTTTAAGACTCGGGCCTAGCCTTTGCCTCTGCTTTTTAAATTTTTTTTCTTTTAAGAAATTAAATACAAAAGTTTTTCACAATTTTATTCTATTTGTAACTACTTAGAGAGTTTGATTCATAAACTTAGGGCAAAAAAGTAATTGAGCTTTTAGTTAGCTGAATATACTGCAGGTGATTGGAGAGCCTTGTGGGTCATAATCTTACTTTCCTGGTAGAACTTATAGGAGCCTTTAAGACATGTGCTGTTAGGAAAAGTGAGTTTTGGTTTGGTTTAGCCAGCTGTGTTGAGGAAATTGGCTATAGTGCCCTGTAGTATTTTGACTCAATCACATGTCCATTGAGCCGATTTGGTGTAGTGTTTTAGGAATAATTTGAATGTTAACATCTTTTGTTTATAGCCTTTAATTTATATTTTCTAAAATGTTAATATCAGCAAAGTTAGGTAGAGGCTTATAATAAGCTTTGCTGATTACATGTCTCTTAAAAGGCAATAAGTATAATCTTCTACTTTTGGACAAGACAGCTACCATAGTTCTACAAAAGAATGAACCCAAGCTGTCATTTTCCAGCCACAGTGACATTAATATTTGCTTACAGGGCTGGGGAGAAAGAGTTAACTTGTCAGTGACTCATGTGCTCTGAATGCCAATGTGCTAATCTTACAATGTTTTTTCTTCCCAGTGGTTCACCATTGTCTGCTTAGTCCAGAAAAGTCCAGACTCTCCTTAGCATGACATTTCAAAGCCCTTCATGATTTTTCTGGCTTTAGGCTTCTGCTTAGACTTTTCCCTGTCACAGTGGAGGTGTTCATCCTTCTTTTAACATGTACTGACCTCTTCCATGGCTCTGCTTTTGCTCTTAATGTTCTGTCTGCTGGAAAGTCCCTTTATCTTTTGTTTCTACCTGTCTTAACTTCGGCTCATCCTTTCAAGCCCTAGGTATAATGTTTCCTTTTCCATGAAGCTTTTTTAAAATTCCATTTGGCCAAGAGTAATCCTCTGAAACTCCATTTCCACATGTGCATGTGCCATGGTGTGCATGTGGAAGTCAGAGGACCACTCTTTGGGGTTGGTTCTTTCACCATTTGAGTCCCAGGGATTGAACTTGGGTCGTGAGGGTTGGCAACAAGTATCTTTATCTGTGGAGCCATCTCCCAGCCTGGGAGATAGACTGCTCCTAGTCTTTGCCATCACTGTGATACCTACTTATTCAACAGTATGCCTATATACAGTAGGAGCTCAATTTATGTTCACTGGGTAAGCTGTTAGATAACTTGAGAGTGCCTTTATTTTATATTATCTTTTCAACTCAAATGACCATTTGCGCTGACCATTATCTGTAAGGACTATAGAACAAGCTGTGCTATGAAACCCCAAACACCTCACCCCATGTTGATATAGTTAAAAAGTTTATGGTCTGAGAAAGTCTGTGCCTTTTAAAGCTCAGAGGGCAGGTGTATTAACAAACTACAGAATTTTCAAATAAATGAAGAATTCCATTACCTCACTATTGCTGTTGATGAATTGGCCTCCTATGACACTTAAGCATCAAAACACATTGCGTCTTTTCAGCTGAGAGGCTGACATGAACAATTTGATTAACTTTTAGACGTTTTATTTTAAAAAAGGCTGTTGACCTTTCCCTTGTGTAATATGCTCTTTCCCTTTGAATTGTGCTCTGTGTCATAGAATGTGGCCCACTCTTTTTTCATAACCTGTTCCATTATTGTTTCAAAGTGTTATTTTTTTAGGTACTAACTGGGTTCAGAGGTTAAAATTTTAGAATTAAAACATCAACACATCCCACTAGTAATTAGTAGTAAACCTTTGGTCAGAAAGCTGCGTGCTTACTAAGTATTTATTCTCTTCTCAAGAACAGTTTACTTTTCTACTTTTTTTTTTTTTTCCATTTTATGAGACAGGCTCTCACTGTGTAGCTTTGGCTGACCTAGAACTCGCTATGTAGACCAAGTTGGCCTTGAACTCACGGAGATCAACTTGCTTCTCAAGTGCTGGGATTAAAGGTGTGTGCCACCATGCCCAGCCTTAGTTTTCTAATTTTTGAAGTTGTCCATTCCATCATTTAAATCTTCAGACACTTCCCTATTTATAAAGGTTTTACTTTTGTTTAGTAAATCTTTCTCTTCATGTAGCCCAACTTCTGGTTTTGACTTTAACCCTTGAGTAAACAAGTTTAAAGTCCCTTTCTTGTTTTTCCCAAGGTTAGATATCTCCTGGTCTTTTAAAAAAACATTTATTTATTTAGTTGTGTGTGTGCATGCACGTGTGTGTATGTGTACATGTATGTGTGTAGGTCAGAGGACAACTTGCAAGAGTTGGCTGTCTCCTATCATATGAATCGTGGGGATGAAATTTGGGTTGTCAGGACAACTTGCAAGAGTTGGCTGTCTCCTATCATATGAATCCTGGGGATGAAATTTGGGTTGTCAGGATTGGCGGCAAGTGCCTTTACCTGCTGAGCTACCTTGCTGACCCTCTCCCTGTCCTTTATTTTCTTCTCTTTCTCTATTAATTTTAATTAGTACATCATTATACCTATTTATAGATTATACGATATTTTGACACACATATACATTGTATTATAATCGAATAAGACACCAACATATCTATCACCTCATGTATTATTTCTGTGGAGTAAGAATATTCAAAATCCTCCCTAGCAGCTTTAAACTATGTAATACATTTCTGTTAAGTCACCTTCCTGTGTAATAGAACAGAACTTACTGTTTTTAATATAACTACAATCTCTTGTCTCTTTAGATATGATGTTCAAAATTAGGATCTGTAGATACTGTAATTACAAGTAGATTTGGGGGACTGGAGAGATGGTCAGCAGTTAGGAGCACTGACTGCTCTTGCAGAGGACCCACGTTCGATTCCCAGCATCCACACAGCGGCTATGAACCGTCACGTTCAGTTCCCAGCATCCACATAGCGGCTGTGAACCATCCTTAACTCCAGTTCCAGGGGAATCCGAAGCCCTCTTCTGACCTCCGCAGCATTGCACGACACAGGTGCACTCACATGCATGTGGGTGGTACACTCATACACATAAAAATAAAAATAATAAATAAAATATTCTTTTAAAAAGTAGATTTGGAATCTCTGCTGCATATACCTAAAGTTTCATTGTGTACGTTGAGGATATATTTCAGTTATAGTCTCTAAAAGCACATTAGTTTGGGGGCAGCATTTTCATCCTCTTGACTTATATTGATCATGTTTTACCACCTTAATCATTTAAGGCTGATTTACATGGGTAGGTGTAACTCATGTATCCTGTACTACATTTTTTAAAAATTATTTTTATTTTATGTGCATGAGTGTATCACTTGCATGCATGTGAGTGCACTCGTGTCGTGCAATGCCGCAGAGGTCAGAAGAGGGCTTCAGATTCCCCTGGAACTGGAGTTAAGGATGATTTGTAGCCGCCATGTGGGTGCTGGGAATCAAACCTGGGTCCTCTGCAAGAGCAGTCAGTGCTCTTAACTGCTGAGCCATCTCTCCAGCCCCCTTTATTTTTATTTTATGTGTATGGATGTTGTGCCTGCATGCATGTAAATCCCCCTCCCCTCATCATTCAGTGCCCGTGGAAATCAGAAGAGGGCATCAAATCCCTTGGAACTGGAGTTAACTGATGGTTACTGGCGGCCATGTCGGTACTGGAATTCAAACCTCGGTCCTCTGCAAGAGCAGCTAGTGCTCTTAACCACTGAGCCATCTCTCCAGCCCCCATATCCTGTACTTCTTTAGTTTTATCTACTAGGCCCAAGTATAGGACCTTACGTTACCTGTGTTCAGATTCTTCTTGTTAGATTCAGCCCATTGAGATAGACTTGTTGAGATATTTTTGGTTCAGGGTTGGGTCATCTAGCATATTTGTTATCTTGCCCAGCTTGACATCTGCCCATTGGATAACTATATTTTCTTTTTCCCAACTTAGTCTTTCACAGGGATGTTGAGACAGGCCAGACTGGAATCATTCCATTGTTGCTAGTAGATACTTTTGTAAGGGGGTGGTGAGACAGGGTCTTGCTCTGTAGCCCAGGCCAGTCTTAAACTTACAGTCCCCCTGCCTCTCTTCCTGTGTACAGAGATTTGCATGTATGTGTGATATGGCTGACCCTAAACATGAACCTGTTAACTGATTTTCTTTTTAAAGGTTGGTTTTTACTTGTGCATGCATGCGTGTGTGTGCACGTGTGCACGCCTGCCATGTGTGTACAGGTGCCTGTGTAGATCAGAAGGTCTGGAGTTGGAGGCTGTTATGAGCTACCCAATATGGGTGGTGGGAACTGAACTCGGGTTCTCTGCAAGAGTAGTATATGCTCTTAACCCCTGAACAGTCTCTCCAACCCCCTGCTAGTTGCTTCTAATGGGCAAATTTTGTATGGAAATAGAATTTTCAGATCTGTATTCTGTAATTATAGCAGGAATTGTTTTTGAGGTGACTAGTCTATTGCAGTTGCTTACTAAGTAGTGAGAGACACTAGAAATCAGTATGGTCGTAAGAATGACATTAGGAGGTACTTTGAAAAATTAGTAATCTTGATTATATTCCTTTGTATAGTTAAACATAATATTTTTAAATTGCTGGTGTGGTAGTGCATGCCTTTATTCCCAGCAGTTGGAAGGCAGAGGTAGGCGGATATCTGTAGAGTGGGGCCAGCCTGGTCTATGTAGCAAGTTCTAGGCCAGCTGGGGCTACAGAGAGACCCTGTCTCAAAAAACAAAAACCCCAGTATTTTAAAATCAATAAAAGATAATTCTTATGTGATCCACTAAGAAGAAAGTATACTGGACTGATTTGAGGCAACGTAGTACAGGAGAAAGGGCCGTCATCTTGGTTGTGAGGTTTGTTCATTTATTTACTTAGCAAATATCTATCTAGTACCCATTATGTTTATGCCCTAGAGGTATAATGAGGGCTGGTGAGGTGACTCACTGGGCAAAGGATGCTTGCCACCAAGACTGACAACTGGTGTTTGAGCCCTGAGACCCACATGGTGGAAGGAGAAAGCCAACTCCTGCAAGTTGTCCTCTGACCTCCATGCACATGCTTATGTGCACACAAAATTAACAAATGTAATTTAAAAAATTAAAATGTCAGCTTTGGTCTTCAATAGAGTTTACATCTAGTGAGAGAGCAGTTACTTGAACTCATATGATAAAATTTCAACATGATAGCAATATTAAAAATGAGGTATTTCATTTTTTTCTTTACTAAATATTTGAAATCTTTGGACTAGCCATATTTATTTATTTTTACTTTTTTGTGTATGAATGTTATGCCTGCATGTGTGCAAGTGTACCTGTGTTGTGCAATGCCTGCAGAAAATGGAAGAGGGCATTGGATGCCCTGGAACAGGAGTCACGGATGGTTATTAGCTGCCATGTGGGTGCTGGGATTCAAACCTGGGCCTTCTGCAAGAACAGCCAGTGCTCTTAACTGCTGAACCATCTCTCCAGCCCCTGGACTAGCCATATTTAATGTACTTAGTAGGCACCAGTAGGTAGTGGCTACTATATTCGACAGGAAAATTCTATACCTGCCTTTAATAACTACTCTATAGTGATGGGGAAATTACTTTCCTTCTTTAGGACCCTTATTTTCACAAGCGGAATGGAGAATTCAGACATGATTATCTTCTAACAACCAATTGTCTCTTCCACCTATGAGAGTGGCTTCTGAGATATTTTGATCTGGGTGGTGCTTACGTGGGCACATGTAATATGCAGATATTCTTCAAGCTGCACACTTCAGACTGATGTTCTTTTTTATAGTATTTACATGTTAATTAAAGAAATAAGGTCACTTCTGGTTTTTTGATTCAGTGCGCTTTGCTAAAATCACTCCTCAGTGAAATTACATGTGAAAAATGCGGTCAGCCAGTGACTCTTTTCCTTCCCCTCAGGATGTGTCTAGTCCGAATGAAACAGGAAGGCCGGAGTGGAAAATACATGTGCCGTATCATGGTTCATTTCATGTGGGAAGATGTTGAACAGCGAGGCAGAGTCATGGGGGTAAGTGCTTGTTGTCGTATTCTGGTCCTGGACAACTCCGATGAAAGGTTGCCTGACCTTGGGATTTTCTGGTTTAGAATGGCTTTGCTTTTGGATTTCTGTGAAGTGTTGCCTAATACTAAGAAGCAGTTCAGCTATAGTCTCTTGGGAGCCTGGCATACATCTGATACATTATGTGTTTTGCGCGCATTATTGTGGTTTGTCAATATGAGGAAATCTTATGTGTAGAGGTAGAATAATGCCCAAATCATGGTGTTAGAAGGGATGGAATGGGCAATCAAATATTAGTCCAGTTTAAGGACACTGTGTCTTTGCTGTTAGTTCAATATTTGAATTAGTCACCCTTTAAGTTAGTCTTCCTTTGTTTGGTTCTGATTTTTTGAGACAGGGTTTCCTGTAGCGTATGCTGGCCTCGAACGCCCAGTGTACTTTAGGTTGGTCTTGAACTCCTGATTCTCTTGCCTCCATCTCCTAAATTCTGGGATTATAGCCAATGTACCCCCAACACCTGGCTCTCATGGGAAGATCCTGGTACGAGGCCAGTAGTCCTGAAAGGACTAAAGGAAAACAACTTTGTCACTAGCAACCTAGAAAACTTTGGTAAAATATCCAAAGTGGAGGTGTGCTAACAATAGAAAAAGGAAACCAAGCCAGTTGTGGTAACTCACACCTGGAACGCCAGGATTACAGGGAAGCTGAGGCAGGGGGATTACTGTGAGTTCACGGCAAGCTTGCACTACAGAGAAAGACCCTGTCTCAGCAAAAAGGGAAAAGAATAAAAAGGAAACCAAAGCATTGGGATACAACTGGTTATGTAAACAATAATCTATTATGTGTTTTGGGTGCTTAGACCATGTTAAGTAACTTGTAGTTCCTTTTCATTTCCCATTTCATTGCCTCCTCACTTAGGAGCACCCAACGCGGAACCATCTGAGTAGGGTAGCAGGTGAATTTGGTTTCTTTCGTTGCAGAGTTCTTTCAGTAGACCAAGAAATAAAGTTTATAGCTGTATTGTAAAAGTTACATATAACACATAGAATAAAGGCCAAAGAGTGGGACTGGAGAGGTGGCTCGCGGTTTCAGAGTGTGTGCTGCTCTTCAGAGGGCCTGAGTTCAGTTCCCAGCATCTGTGTTGTGTACCTCACTCATGTGCACGGGTACATAAAAGTAATTAAAAACAAAAACTTTTTTAAAAAGAGTAAAAAGCATTTAATGTAATAAACAAGTCCTTTTCCTATTCTGACTCCCCAGAAGTGAACATTGTTCAGAATTGATGTATATTTTTCTAGTATTTTTTATATAAATACAGATATATAAATGTGTATTCTTTTAATGCAACACACATGGGCTGTACTGCCCATACCATTCCGAATCTTAGCCCTTTTTACTTTATATTAGACATGGGCTTTTTGGCTTATTTATTTTTATTTTATGTGTATGAGTGTTTTGCCTGCATGTATAAGTGCTCCTTTGTATGCACTGCCCACAGAGGTGAGATCCCCTGGAACTGGAGTTACAGATGGTTGTTAGCCACCACGTGGGTGCTGAGACCTGAGCCTGAGTCCTCTGCAAGAGCAACCAGTGCCCTTAATCAGTGAGCCACCTCAAGCCCCATTAGATATGTTTTTACTTTACTTTGTTTTCTCAGAGTCATGGTCTTGTATAGCGCAAGCTATCCTCTAACTCCTGAGCTCCAGATCCTCCTGCCTCTGCTGCCTAGGGAATGCTGGGATTACAGGAGTGAGAAACCACTGTCAGCCTACAGTTGTTCTTTAATTCAAAAATGAAAGAGCTGGATGTGGTTTGTGCTTGTAATCGCAGAACTCTACTAGAGGCTGAGGCAGGAGAGTCATGAGTGGCAGGCCAGCCTGGGCTACACAGCAAGAATCTGTCTCAACAAATCAAACCAGGGCTGAAGCTGTAGCTCAGTTGTATATTGGTTGCCTGGTATGGGTCACGCCCTGGGTTTGATCCCTAACACCATAAAAATAAATTAATGGGGCATGGTGATACATGCCTATATTCTCAACATTCAGGAAGCTGAGGCAGGTGAATCACCACTAGTTCAAGGCCAGCCTAGGCTATAGAATAAGACCTGTCACAAAACAAAATACTATACAAACTCAAAATGTTTTAACTAAGGCTGAAATTCCTTTAGTCACTGGTCTCCACTATTGTTATTTACCTACTTCCAAGAAGTAACCACTGTTTCCATATGTGTGTGTATGTGTGTGTGTGTACATACACACACATATGACTCTGCTAGCTATAGAACATGCATAGTATCCTGTTTTGTGCATGTGTGTTTCATTAGACATGACTTATACTCTATGTACTTACGTACGATTTTCTTTGCACTCGGTATTGTTTTGGAGGTCTTTGAATGCTGCGTTGGTGCTCAGCCACAGCTTACTTTTATTACTGCACTTACTTTCACACACTCCTGTGCTATTATCTGTGCACATCGTGTGCTTTTTCTGTGTAAAATTGGAGCCCTTGAGACTTACACCACACAGGTGATACTCCCCTCTTGGGAACCGAGATTCAGGGCTTTCTCATGTCTTTGAAGGAACTGCATTATAGGAAACATATTGAACATGGGTCATCCTTTACGTATCTTCGTGGACACTTATGGGACATTCCCTGGGACATCGTTTCTGTTCATTCTAAGAAAATGAAGCACCCACTGTGGCTATTGTCATCGCTGCTGACACTGAGTCTCTGGAATCAGTACTGAGCTCTTTATAACTGCTCTTTGGTTCCACTTCCATGTCTCTCACTGTCATGCTGCTGGCTGTCTTTGCTATCCAGAGGGAAGTCAACAAACTAAACGACTCATGCATCTGGCTTCTCCATGTGTCCCTAGGTATTAACTACCCAATTGGACATAGGGTGGTGTTGGCAGTCTCAGATCACCCCATTAATGATGAGCAGTGATGCCCTCTGACCAGCTAAAGCCTTGGCTGACTGCCAGGTGTTTCTGCAGTAGCTCTTCTGTTGCATGATCCTGTTTTGCTTATCACTGTTGGCAAACTGCCGTAGTGGAACTACTGAAGCCATGTGAGCCACAGCTGTCCATCCTCAATAGCCCAGTAAGCCAGAAATTGCTGACTTCTGGACCACAGGAATCTTCCAATTGCACCCTCCCTCACAGATTTTCTCTGGACCTCCATATATAGCATCAGTCGACACTTGGAGCCTTCTCTGTGCTGTTGTAGACAGTCTCCCTTCTACTTAATTGTAAGCCTTATACAAGCAGGAAACTCTTACTCTATTTTTTGCTTATGCAGTAAACATCAAATGGGTAATCAGAATGCGTTGAATGAATATGTAAATTAAACTTCAGCCTCTGGTTGTTCTGTTTTAAAGCTAACTCATTAGAGTAATACTTCATCCTTTAGTACCTGGTATGGGAACCTTTTTATTGCCCCCATCTTATCCAGCTCTTTTCTTTCTATTTGGATTGTTCTAGATAGGGTGCCACCTATAGGGCAGTGTTGTAGATAAGTGTTCCTTGACCTTTAAAGAACCTGATAAAATCACAGATGCTGATTCAGTAGGTTAGAGCCAGAGAATCTACTTTTCTTCTCTCTCAGTTTTTTTTGACAGGATCTCATGTATCCCAGGTTCCACTCAAACTCATTATGTAGCCGGGATAACCCTGACTTTCTCCTGCTTCCACCTTCCAAGTGCTGAGATTATAGATGTGCACCATCATGCCCTGTTTTATGCTGTGCTGGGGATGAACCCAACATGCTTGATAAGCACTCTACCAGCTGAGCCATATCCCTAGGCCAGAGAATGTTTTTCCTTTCTTCTTTTCTTTCCCCATCTCACCCCCATCTTTCACAGGAGCTCCTGGAGCCGAGGTTGGCCTTGAACTCACTATATAGCCAAGAATGACCTTGAACTGGCCCTCTTCCATCTCCCAAGTATTGCGATTACAAGTGTGCGTCATCGTGTCCAGTTTAGAGTGTCTACTTTTCTAACAAGTTTTCAGGTTATGCCTGTGTTGCTAGGGATATAGAATTAAAGTCAAGCTTTAAATAGCAAGGTAGGTAGCCTAGTGTAGGGTGTTAAATTACCTTCGTGAAGAGAAATGCCCAAGCTCTGGCTTAGTTGCAGAGACACTAAATGAAAGATGATGATTTTAAAATAGTAGAAATTTAGAAGAATTGGGTAAATACTATTATTGCTTTTTTTTGTTATATTTGATATGACCTTCTAATTTGTGAGCGTGTATATGCAGAGGGCATCTAGGTCTGCTGTTAGTGTATAGCCTGCAGCAGTGTGACTTGTAGCTGGAGAAAAGCAACAGGCAGATTAGAACTAGTCGGGCCTGGTTCTCTCCAACAGGCAAGTCTTTCCTCTGCTTTAGTTTTTTCACAAACAAAACAGAACAAAACTCAGGTGCTACCTACAAGGTTTCCAAATTTCTTTTCAGCTTTGAAAACTACCCATGATTTGAAGGTGGTAATTTGCAAATCTATCTCTGTGTTATTTGGCATCCCAGGTAGACCTCTGTAAGAAAACTCATATAAAAAGTAAAATTTATAAAGCCATTCAGTGAAGTGGTGATTTTTCTCATGCCAAAGAATTCTTCAAGGCCATTACTTTAAGTGGATGGGTGTGGCAAAGATCAAGAACCAAAAGAGCCTCTTGCAAATTGATGACTAATCAGAAATTTTCATCAAGAATTCTGAAATTAGAATTCCTATCCAGAACTCATTTGATATTAGAGTTCTGGTTTTATATGGGGGAAAATTTTCATTTCACAAAAGTTTGCTTTTTATCACTTTTAAGGAGTGCAACAGTTGTGACAAATGGAGCAGGCTCATATATCATTGGTTAAACCAGTACAAAAAGCAAGGGTTAAATTTGAGATTACAAACATCACATCAGTAATTTAGAGTGTTCTGACTTTAAAAAAAGCAATATTTGGGATTTAAACATATAAATTAACTGTGGAAATAAAGTTCATTATATCACCTCATCTGGTCTCATTTTATTTCATTAACTGGTTCTTAAAAAGCTTTGTGAGCCGAGTTGCAGCTGATGAGGTTGGAAACCATTTTTCCTTGGGCCCTTGCCGCACTCCTGAGTGTTGGTAAGGGCTAAGACTTGAGACAGCTGTAAAAACAGACAGTGCCTTTGGCCTCAGCACTTTCTCCTGGTGCAGGCAGATTTCAGATGTAAATTTCACTCTGCCTCTCCTACTAATGAAGTAAGTTTCTTTTGCTGGGTTTGCATCCAGGTGTGTCCAGTCTTGTGGCTAACTGGGTGCTTTACTTAATTTTTCCATTTGTGACATTTCAACCAAACTTAGAAAACAAACATAAAAATTAGCTCAAGGCTCAGAGTGTTAATGGTAACCTTAGGCTGGTGAAACAACTTCCTCCCAGGCCTGTTCTGCCAGACTCCACCTATGGCTTACAGTGGGCAGGTTTCAGCTTTGCAAGCCATGGAGAGATGGAAATGGGTAGAGACAGCTGTAGTTAGAAATTATAGTTTATCCTTATCACTGATTCCTGCGTGCAGGTTGCCTCCATAAGACTTCAGATAGATGACTTCTTAGCAGTAGTATTCTAGAATAAGAATACCATCTGTCACTTCCTGGTTCCCTACTTTCTGTGTCGAAGAAATGCTTTATGTCATGGTACAGAGGGAAAAGCTGGTGGAGCTGTGGCCCAAACTGGATTCCTTTGTGAACTCCTGCTTTGCTTTTCAGATCTAGTGTATTCCATTGCAAGGTCCTCTGTGATCATGCTCCAGTCTAAGTCTACTGCCCCAAACTGGTTTCCTGTAGTTCTCTAACCTTAAGCTTGGGAGACTTCTAGACATGCGCCTGACACTAAGTACTCAGTGAAATAGGCATTCCATCCTTGCTTCACATCCCCTTCCCTACTTCTGTCTTGTGTCTTCCTCATTCCCTGCATACATCCAGATTGTCCTCATACTCCAGCCTCATGCCTTTACCACACTGGAAGCCAGTCCGCCCTAGCTGGAAGTATTGTAATAATTTATGTAGACTTCTTTGGCCTCTTTCTATTTTATGTCATGATTGTTTATGTATGTTGACTCTCTTCCAGATGAATCCTTGAAGGTCACGACCACATGTATCCCAGAGCATTTCTAATTGCCTATTGGCAGGCTTAGAGAGATGGCTCAGTGGTTAAGAATATTTCTTGTTCTTCCAGAGGACCCATAGTGGGTTCTAGCACACATGTCAGGTGGCTCACACTACCTGTAACTCCAGCTCCAGGGGATCCGGTACCTTTTCTGGCTTGGTCGTCAGGCTTGGCAGCAAGCCGTATTGCCTGCTGAGCCATCTTACTAGTCCTTTGCTGTCAACTTTTATGTTTCTTTTCTCCATGCTTTTCTATTTCCTAATAGAATTATTTTATTTTATAGGCCTTAGTTTAAAATAGGGAATTTTATGTTTCAAAAAAATAGGATTTAGATCTTAACGAAATCTTTAGTTTTTCAGGTTCTTTGGAAGAGCAAGAAGTGTTCTTCACTACTGAACCATCTCTCCAGCCCCAAAGCTAAATTCTTAGAAGGCAGAGTAGTTGGTTTTTTTGTTTGTTTTTTTTCAAAAGGGATAAGAGTTAGTTTATTCTGGAGGCAAATATGAGTGACCATGGTCCAGGAACACAGGTTTAGGTTACCCCAAATTCCAAACAATTACCATACATTTTTATATAACTGAACAAAGAAAAGTCATAAATCAAGACATTTTCAAATACAGTGGTGGATACATTCATTAGGCAGGTCAGCAAAGCGAGGGTGGTTCTACTATAGGTCTCCAATGCTATCTGATGACATTCTTAGCTCTTTTGCTTGGTGGGACCTGGTGGTCTGCTAAGTTAATACATTTTATTGTTCACAAGAATGTTAATTCAGAAACAGAGGAGAGTATTTGGTTTTATTTGTGGGTTAGCTCATGAATTTAATTAAAGTCCAGTTGAAGATGTACTCCTAGTAGGTGCACCCTTTCTCCACATAAATTCCCTATCCCCAAGGCCTGGGGGGGTGGCTTCAAATAGTAGTCAGACAGTTTCCCAACTGATCAGGTGCTTCACTGCATGCAGACAGGATGCTAGTCCGATGGCTAGTCACTTGTCTTTCTGAATGACTCCCTGGTTCACTCCATTTTTTTCCCTCAGTGCTTGGGATCCAACCCAGAGCCTTGAGCATGCTACGTAGTATATCATTGAATTAGGTCCCATCCCTCTTTTTTGCTTTTTGTTTTGAAACAGGATCTCACTAAGATGCCCAGGCTGGCCTTGAACTCTTTCCATATCCCAGTCAGACCTTGACCTTTCACTCCTCCTGCCTCAGCCTCCAGAGTAGCTGGGAGTACAGGCTTGTGCCACCAGACCCTGCTTGAGCTCCTTCCATTTTACTAGGAGTCTTTGAAAAGAATTGAGAAACCTTTCTGAAAAATCTATTTGATTTTTTGTTTGTTTTTTGACAGGGTCTCCCTAGTCCCAGCCCACCTGGAAGTTATGGTGTGGACCAGGGTGGCCCCGATCTCACAGAGATCCTTCTGCCTCTGCCTCCTGAGGACGGGATTAAAGGCCTGCACCCAGCACCTTTCTGAAGCTTGAGACCTCCCCATGCTTTTGATCATTTCTCTCTCATATCATTTTACCTTCAATTATGGGTTGTGTGTTTCCCAAGGTCCATTTGTCTTTGTATTTCTAAAGCAGCTGAGATGGAGCTTTGTATATAACAGAAATTCACACTGGGCATGGTGGCACAGACCTTTAATCTCAGCACTCATGAGGCAGAGGCAGGTGCATCTCTGTGCATTCTTGGCCAGCCAGGGCTGTAGTGTGAGACCCTGTTTCAAAAACCAACTAACCAACAAAATAATGGACACTCCGTAAATGTTTCTTTGATGGATAAATGAAGGAATGGATTTGGTTCTCCTTATTATCTTCAATTTACCTCGTAGAAGTCCTTAAAATTCCTTTAAAAAATGAAAACATTTAGTTGTAGAGGTGGCATGTGGGTGCCACAATGCACATATGGAGGTCAGAGATCAACTTGCAGTTGTTGGTTCATTCTTTCCACCATGTTGGTCCCAGGGATCAAACTCAAGTGATCAGGCTTGTTGGCAAGCCCCTCTAGCTGCTGAGCCAATTCGCTGGCCTTACCTCATAGACTTTCTATTCAAGAACAGTGACCTAATTCCATTTTTTCAAAGCTGGAGAGTTTTGTTTTATTGATATGGCTCAATAAAACAAAAGCAAAACCCTGACTGCCTCCATAAATTCCCCTCATCCTTTCAGAAAAGGTTTTTAAACAGGTTACCTCTCCGATCCCTCTTGCTTCTTTTGCTTGGTTCCATTTGAGAGCCCTTGTCCCATAGCCTTGACATGACTTAGAGGTGAATGAGGCGACTGCATGGTGAGGGTGGAGAGACACTCGAACCAGAGCCGTTTTCCAGCTTAACCTTCAGGACTCACTAATGCTTCTCCCAAACAAATCTCACCCAGGAGTCAGAGGACAAATAGTTCATGAAGCTGTTCTCCTGCCTCACTTTTGAGGTTACCACCGTCAGCAGAGCCCCCTGAGCTGTAAGCCGTAGTCATCCTCAGTTCCTGCCTCAATCCCTGTGTCTATTTGGCTTGTCAGTTCTTTGCTCAGAATATCTCCAGGTTTTACTCTCTGCTCCGATCCGTTTCTTTGTTTCCCTGGTCATCTCTGCTTTATTCTTAGTAGCTTCTGAAAGAATTCCTGGCTATTCCCATTCCAGGAAACCCTCCTACCATGTAAAAGCTAGAGATTTTCTTTCTAAATCCCACATCTGACCCTGTCCCTGTGCACACATGTTACAGGTCAAACAATTTTTAGGACTGTTCTTTCTTTCTACCATGTGGGTCCTCAGAATCAAACTCAGATGATCAGCTTGGCTACAAGTGCCTTTACCCACTGAGCCATCTTGCTAGCCCTCCTAAATACATACATACATATATACATTAGATCAGAGGAAGGCTCAGTAGAGATGACTCCGTGGTTAAGAGCACTGGCTGTTCTAGCAGAGGACCTGAGTTCAGTTCCCAGCACCCACATGGCAGCTAACAGCTGTCTGTAACTCCAGTTCCAGGGGATCTGACACCCTCTTCTGGCCTCCACAGGCATTGCAGAACACTGGTATGCTTACATACATGCAGGCAAAACACTCATACACGTAAAATAAAAATTAATTAAAATTAGAGAAACACTCCCAACTCCGGGCTACCTTTTAAATCTAATCTCCAATAAGCTGTTACTCCTCTGGGGGTGGGGGAGGCATTTGTGTCGTTGCACCTATCAATACATGTCACTCATGCCAGCAATGTTCTTCGTGCTTTTGTTTCTGCAGTTCTCTTGGTCTAAAGTGGTCTTATTGCCTGTTCCCTCTGTTCATTGAGCAGTAAGACACAGCTCTAAGAGTCTTCCCAGTGCTGGTTAATAATGTTAGCATATTTGTATTGCTGTGGTACTTTATACAGATTGTGTGTATGTATTGTATTTGTGTGTACATGTACATGTTCATACACATGTGGGTGCACATGTAACACCACACGGAAGATAGGTGTTAATGTCCAATGTCTTCCTCTGTCACTTTCCATCTTACTTTTTGAGACAGGGTCTCCCACTGAACCTGTAGTTCACCTGTTTGACAAGACTAGCTAACCAGCATGCCCTAAGGGTCCTCCCGTCTCTGTCTCTCCAGCACTAGGATTATAGGTGTGCACTACCAAGCTCTACTTTATATATGGGTACTGGGGACCTGAACCCAGGTCTTTGGGCTTGAATGGTGAGTACTTTACTGACTGAGTCATCTCCCCAGTCCCTATACAGATTTTTT
>NW_008344592.1:175108-205610 GCF_000622305.1 Nannospalax galili | reverse complement strand
CTTCTTCCAGACTCTCCTGTAGATCTACAGGGACCATCAGAGAAGAAACAGAGGCAAATCTTAACTTTGGAGATCAGGAGGGCAGACCAGAGACCCAGTGACAGAAGGGCAAACGGCAGAGACAAGCTTCCTCGTTCCTTTTAGTCTTTTTGAGACAGAGTCTCCCTGTAGTCCCAGCTGTCCTGGAACTCACTATGTAGACCAGGCTGGCCTTGAACTCACAGAGATCCGCCTGCCTCTGTCTCCCAAGTGCTGGGATTAAAGGCGTGCGCCACCACGTCCGGCCTTATACAGATTTTTGAGCTAGAATTTTTTTGTGCTGTGCTGTAATTGTTGATTTCTGTGGGTAACTCAAATTCTATGGAATCAAGATGCTAGGATCCCTGGTGTTTTATGCAGCAGTGTGCCTAATGTAGTCTGTGCTCATTGGATGAGCATAGGTTTTATGAGCATAGGTACTGCTTCTGTTGTTAGCATCTAATTAACAAAATCTCCCAAATACCAAATTGATAAGCTACCTTCTCTCATTATACCTGGATTCAATTTCTGTGGTCCTTCCCAACACCACCCCCAATGAAAAGTTTAATTTTCTTCCCCCTGCCCTGCCTCATGGTCCATGGTTATACTCTGAATTTGCTTTGTAGGATAAATGAGACTTAGCCTGTTAGGGGCCTGGGAGTCTAGGAAATTCTTTAACGCACTGGTTTCCAACCTGTGAAGATTGTGCAGGTGTATTCATTCTGGGAAACCTCCTGCAGAAGACTGCTGGTGCACATTGCTGGTTGAAGACCAGAGATCCAGATCAATACCAGTCCCAATTCTGTGGTGAGGGAATTGAAGCCCAGCACTGTTCATTGGCTTGCCCTGTTTCCTACAGCTAGAAAACACCACAGGGGCGACATTCCAATTCCTGGTCTTTCATGATACTACCCCCAGATTCAGCTTCCCTGCCTGTCTTGTTACCAAAGACAAAGAAGATGGCTTTCCTTGGATCTCGAGATACTCTGACCAAAACCTGAGGCCCCTTTTCATTTGTAATTCTAATCCAATATGACAATAATTTACTGCTCACAAGAGTAATAGTGATTAAGGAGAGAAAAGACAGGTAGGAATGCTAATGATGTTGTGACTTTGTTTCTTTTTCCAGCACTTAGAGTGTGAATGTCCACATCCTGTGCATTTGCCTCAGCTGATCTTACAGTTATTTTTCAGAGACTCTTTGGTTGTGTTTTTTTAAGAGAGGAACATGGAGGCTGAACACTGAGCCTGAGGGGCTGGCCAGGAGACTAACAAAGGCAGTATTATGCTGTGCATGGCCACACCAATAAATGAATTCAAGAGACACCTAGATGTGTTTCTAGAGTTAGGCATGAGGTGGAGGGGTCTGATGGAAAGGCAGAACGGTGGGATTAAGATAAATTTAAATGGCGCCAGCTTATTGGATAAGGGGACCACCTTTTCCTGGCCCTACCTTGCTTCAAATTTCTCATTCTATTTAGTTGAAAAGTTAAACTAGGGCTGGAGAGATGGCTCAGCGGTTAAGAACACTGGTTGTTCTTGCAGAAGACCCGGGTTTGAATCCCAGCACACACATGGCAGCTAACAACTGTCCCTAACTCCAGTTCCAGGGGATCCAACACCGTCTTCTGTCCTCTGCGGGTACACTTAGCTGCATGCAGGCAATACACGGATACACATAAAATAAAAATAATAAATAAAATATTTTTTAAAAAAATTAAACTAGTCTTTACCATGTACCTTATAGTTACCCTTCCAGAACTTCCCTGCTTAGAAAAAGAAGTTAGTTTTAAGGGTATTTCAGCATATCCAACAGAATTTTATTACCTGAGTGCAATATCCATTCGATGTTGCTGGGAATCTCAGACTTAAACCTGAAAAGGAATCTTGAGATAATCTGGTCCAAAGATTCTCAGATTGTTGTACCCAAACCACTAGCCTCAACATCACTTGAGTATTTGTTAAGGATGCAAATTCCAGCCTGGTTTGGTGGTGCATGCCTTTAATCCCAGCACTTGGGGGGCAGAGAGGCAGAGGCAGAAGGACCTCTGTGAATTTAGGCTAGCCTGCTCTACATAGTGAGCTTCAGGCCAGAAAAGGCTACAGGGAGACACTGTCTGAAAAAAAAAAAAAAGAATGCAAATTCCAGGGTTTCTCCCTGAACCAGCTAAATGAAACACTTTGGAGATAGGGCCTAATAGGTTGTTTGTCTAACAAGCCCTTCTGTTTCAGAACCACTGCTCATAGTCTGACTTTATCTGTCTAATGGAGAAACCAAGAGAGGTCAGAATAAGTAAGAAACTGACCAGAGAACCCAGGCTTTCTGATTACCAGTTCTTACAACTATCCTTGCTAAGAGGAATGAGGTATGGATATGTGCTAATACCACCTGAAGATGGTGAATGTGATGGTAATAGCTACCTACATTCATGGAGTGCGCTCTCTCTCCGGTGCACTTTACAGGAACCATTTGAATTGTATAGTGTCCTAACAACAGTCTTGTTTGTACAATAGTATTTCTCCCCTTGTTTTCCAGATGAGAAGACTAAAGATCTGGGAGACTAGTGGATTTGTTTCCTGTAGCAGCTGAACAGATTATTACCATAAATTTGGTGGTGTAAAAGAACATAAATTTATTCTTTTATAGTCCTAGAGACAAAAAATAATAATAATCAGATTTACTGGACTGAGATCAAAGTGTTGCTAGGCCTGTGCTCCGGGTGGCTCTGGCTCTGGGGGAGAATCTCTTCTTTACCCTTCTAGCTTCTGGTGGCTGCCAACATTCCTTGACTTGTGGTTGTATCATCAGTCTCTGCCACTATGGTCTCCTCTTCCACCTGGTTCAAGTCTCCCTCATCCTCTGTCTTGTAAGGATTTATGAGATTGCATTTAGGCTCCTCCCAGATAATTCAACTGATCCTCACATCCAGAGTCTTAAATCATGTCTGCAAAAACTTATAGTAATATCCACAGGCTCCTAAGAATGAGGATATGTGTGTCTTTTGACTGTTAGTCACCACCCATTAGGTGACTTAACTAAGTGCATAGTGAATGCAGCCTGCAAGGGGACCCCAAAACTTACCACACTTAGACTCCAAAATCTAGAACCCCTACTCTTCTTTTACTTCTTTATTTTTATTTTTGATGGGGTCTCACTCAGCTTCCCAAGTGATGTACTTATAAGCATGAGCCACCCCTGCTTCCCACCCTTTTCCCTCCCACCCTTCTGAGAGCCCCAGCTCTTGATCACTATTTTGTGCTGCCTGTAAAGACCATTACTAAACACTACAGCTCTGATGTTACCATCAAGATTAATTGCTGTGGTTTATTTCACCCTCTAACTTCCATAGCACCTCATGTCATAAGCACTCACTCAACCAGCTGCTCCTTAAGCATCCTTTAGTTAGATTATCATCCCTTAGAATGCAGAAATTCCATTTTTCTATTAAGTAGCTAATTTTTGCAACATTCAACATTTTAAATGAGTTTTGGGGGCTGGGGAGAAAGCTAAGTGACTAAAAGTACTTGCTGCCAAGCCTGATGACCTGAGGTTCAATTGCTGGTACCAGAAAAGAACCTCACAAGTTGTCCTCTGACTTCCACACATGTACCATGGCACATGCATACGCACACATACAAATGCACAATAAACAAATAGAGTAAATATTTATTTTTAGTAAATTCACAATGTTTTGTCCCTGTACCACTGTTTAATTTCAGAACATTTTCATTTCCTCAGCAAGAAACCCTGTGCTCATTAGCAGGCAAAGGACCTTTCCTCCTTCTACAACCCCTGGCAACCATCACTTTGCATCTCCTTGGATTTCCCTGTTCTGAGCTTTTGATAGCAACAGAACAGTGTCTGCAGAATAAAGTAACACACAGCCTTTTGTGCTTGGCTCCTTTCACTTAATGTAATGCTTTCAAAGTCCCTTTGTGTTGTAGCACGCTCCACTGTTGCATTTCTTTTTATGAGTAGTCTCTCTACATTTTATTACATATTGGACATTTGGGTTAAGTTTTTGTCTGAACACGTTTTCTATTCTCGGGATTCATAGGTCCAATAGTAACCAAGGTATTGTTCCGACTCTCTAGTCTAGTAGAAGACAAACATGTACACAAATAACTGTAATATTAAGAAATTAGAGCCAGGCATGGTGGTGCACGCCTTTATTCCCAGCGGAGGCAGAGGCAGGCGGATCTCTGTGAGTCCCAGGCCAGACTGGTCTACATAGTGAATTCCAGGCCAGCTGGGGCTATGTCCCAAAAACACCAAAAAAAAAGAAAAAAAAAAGAAAAAGAAATTAGGAGGAGCCTGATGTTATTTAGCAAGTGATTTTAATTCCTAGCGTGATAGCCATAGTTCATTGTTGTCTTTGTGTGGGTATGTGCATGGAAGGGCAGGTGCCCACACTAACCAAAGGCACCTTCGAGCTGGAGTTGCAGGGAATTGTGAGCTACCCAAAGTGGGTGCTGGGAACTGAATTTCAGTCCTCTGTAAGAACAGTGCTTTTAACTACTGAGCTATCTCTCCAGCCCACGTTTGTTTATAATGAAATACAATATGAAGTTTTAAACATGTTACTTATCCTGCCACCAAATGAGCATTTGTACCACCTTTTCAGACTGTACTGAGAGGGAATGGTATAAAGGAAGGAGTTCTGGCAAGCCTGGTCACTATGTGAAGCTTGCGTAAGTGAGACCACCACCTCTCTGGGGGAGGTGAGTTAGATGATCTCTATGCTCTTGCCCAGACTTAACATTCTGCAACTATGGGGAAGTTTTGAAAAGCTAGCTTTGTTAAATCCCAGAGCTTGTGTTCTTTTTTTTTTTTTTTTTTTCTTTTTAAGGCAGTTCATCAGTCTCTGTCTGTTTTCTGTTCCCAGACGTATACAAGGTTTTACCTATCTATCCATCCATTTTATGGTGGCCTGCTAGCTTCTGAGTACTGTGCTGAACACTAGAGATACAAGGATGACAAGACACTGTTCCTGACTCTGTAGTCCAGTGGAAGACAAACATGTACACAGATAACTATAATATTAAGAAATTATAATGTTAAAATCCAGAGAAAAAGAGCTCAGGGCATCTGACACTTGGGCCAGCTCTTTCTGAATAACTGAGAGTTTGCTAGATAAGAAAGCCCAGCGTGGATAAAGTCCAGAGAAAAAGAGCTCAGGGCATCTGACACTTGGGCCAGCTCTTTCTGAATAACTGAGAGTTTGCTAGATAAGAAAGCCCAGCGTGGATAAAGTCACAGAATGCTGTGAGAGCACAGTGTCTGTTTTTTCCTTTTCCTGCAGTGCTGAGAGCAGTTTCTCTCTATCAGACTAGCTCTCTTTTGATCCTTCTGCATGTCTGATGTTTATAGACTCACTGACTCGAGGGTCTCTGTATTTTGTCCTGAGTACTGGCCATCCACAGATCTTCCTTTTTTTTTTTTTTTTTTTTTTTTTTTTTTTTGAGACAGGGTCTCCCTGTAGCCCCAGCTGTCCTGGAACTCACTGTGTAGACCAGGCTGGCCTTGAACTCACTGAGATCTGCCTGCCTCTGCCTCCCAAGTGCTGGGATTAAAGGCGTGCGCCATCGCACCTGGCTCTTCCTTATTTTTTAAGTGTGCTTCAGACTTGATTTCTGTGTGAGGGAGTTCACTGAATGTTTGAGGAATCTTGGCTAAATTTTAATTTTCTTCATGGTATTAGCTTAGTTTAGGCTTTCTCAAGTGTTCTCTTATCCCTTCAAGTATTTAGTTACGTTAAAGAATATCAGCAATGTAACATTTTACATTATGATCACCACAACTCCAACTATATTTCTAACATCTAACTGAAAATACATATGGGAGATGGGGCTGGTGAGATAGTTCAGTAGGTAAAGGCACTTGCTGCCAAGATTGATGACCTGAGTTCAGTCCCTGGAAACCATATGGTAGGAGAGAACCAACTCCTGAAAGTTGTCCTCTGACCTACACACACACACACACACACACACACACACACACACACACAATAAATAAATAAATAAATGTAAAAAAAAGGTTTTCTTGGAGAAGAAATATATGTGGAAGGCTTTGTTTTCAGTTGCCCCTTCCCAGCCCCCAGCCTGCATGAGGGGTCATTGTACAGCTCTTTCCATGGTCACTGTTCTCTTTTACTGGAGGGCAAAAGTAGGGCAGAGAAATAATTTTTATTCACTTCTGAAAGGTTACAGTAATAAAGAAACTCTTGTTAACATCAGAGAACGTTGCAGCCAAGAGTTTTCACAGTCTGGCATTGTTTATTTTACATGTAATTTGGAACCTTCTGCACTCTTAAAATATTGGCACAAAAATGTTTTAACTCTTGCAGTACTTGACTGTAGGCAGCGCCATGTGGTGTCAGAGGGACAGCTGGGCTCTGGAGAGCCATTTGCCCTTTTCCTGTTGGAGAGAGAAGTGTGGGGTGTGTGTGTGTGTGTGTGTGTAAAAATGCATCCACATTCACTTGTGGGACATGTACCTCTCAGTCTTGAGAATAAGATCTTTCTCTGTCCTTAGGAGCTTATGTGCTCCCCTTTATTGACTAATGAGATTGGTGTAACAATCCTGCCTTCCTTTTCGCCATGACTGCTAGAAAGTAGAGCTTCCCTTATTTAGATACTTTGATAGAACTATTCGCTGTCCCCTTGCCCCACGCACTTTATTACCTAACTCTTTTCTTTGGCTTTTGTTTTACTTAGATGCCTGCTATGTATGGGCCAAACTATTGGCCAGGTAGTTTGCAGACATTGTCTCATTTAATCTCTACAAATTATCTTAGGATAGAGTTGAATACATCCACATTTACAGCTGAGGAGAACTGAAGAGAAGAAGAGCAAAGCGTGTACCCATGGTCACCATCCTAAGCCCACGAGGCCAGATCTATTTCAAAACCTTTGCTTTTTAGCCATTATATATACTTTCTTGATTTAAGTCAAGTTAAACTTTTTGGAGTAGGTACGATGTAAATCATAATAGTAGAGCAAACTAATGAGTCGTCATATGTTGCTGAGTACATGTACTCACAAGATACCCATAGCCATTCCCACCAGAGGGTTTTTGTTGTTGTTGTTCTTGTTTTGTTGGGCTAAGATTAAGATTTAAAAGCAATTACAGCCAGGTGTGGTGGCGTAAGCCTGTAGTCCCAGCACTTGGGAGACAGAGGCAGGCAGATTTATATGAGTTCAAGCCCAGCCTGGTCTATATAGTGAATTCCAGGCCAGCTGGGGCTATGGGGAGACCTTTTGAGACCAAAAAGAAAAAGCAATTGTAGAACAATGTTATTAGTTAAACTGAGGAGGCTGGGGACTAGCTGGGCTAGTTAGGCTTTCTTAGTTCCAGACTCTGCTCTCACAATATGGAGGACCTTCATCCTTCCTCTATTAAGATGCAGCCATTCCCTGTGTTTTCAGTAATCTTTCTACATTAGAGACTGTGGCCTTACTGCTCTACTTCATTCAAGTCTGGCTTTTTTTCCTTGGCTTCCAAAATAGAACTTTGGTAAAATAGAGCTTATGATCACCAGGTAAGGTCTGTAGATCTATAACCAAATTGTGCCTTTTTTAACAGATCTCCAACAAAGGGCCTTTCCCTAGCAGGAGTTTGACTCTGAACAAAAACTGCAGAACTGCTTGTACAAACCAGGCCACCAAGCCTGCTCCTACAGACTACAGACCTTGCATCCAGTTATGCTTCCAAGTGTCCACAGAAGGAGCAAGATGGGCCCTGGACTTTTCAGCACTTCTTTGCTCAGAGAAAGCTGTTTCCTTTTGAAAGACACCCCTGCTTTTTGCTTCTTGACCTTCTTGACCTGCAGGAGCTGTCCCAATGATGGAAAGTCCATATTAATAGGTGCATGTGCAGTTCTGGACCAGGGCACAGGCCCTTCCCAAATCTAGTGGAGCTTTCTGTGTGCTCCTGCTGTCTGCCTTTAAGGTGTGAGTGTGCAGTGCTGAAAGATCCACAAGCCAGATCCCAGTTCCCTAAGCAGTGAGTGTCCAGTGACTTTGCAGCCAGCCAGACCTGGGTTCTAATCCTGTCTCTGCTACTAAGTGGCCCCAAGAACCTGGGCCGATCTCTTTACCTCACCTCACCTCCATTCCTTTCTCTATTAGTCACACATTGTTGGGTAACAAACAATGTAACTTAGTGCCGTGCTCAGAGCATATTAAGCACTGATAAATGGGAGCTCTCAAGGCATTATATATGGACCTTTTCAATAGCATTCCACAGAGGCATAAAGGGAATATGTGTGCATCTGCCATGCGCCACTAGATTCTGGCTTTCCAGAGGATGGAGATCGTGTTTTTCAACTGTAGCTCCTCCTCAGAAGGCCTGGATCAGGCACATAGCAGGCACTCAGCTGACATCAGAGCAGTCCCCCAGGGTGACTTGGGCAGAGCATGGTGGGCATGAATGCTTCAGCTTCTTCTGCACCTAGGGAAATAGTAACCTCTTATTTTGGAGCTTTTGAGGACAATTTAAAATGAAATGTGTGAAGTGTTTGGAGCCCTTTGAAAGGGAAGGTACTAGGGAAATTAATGGTGTTTTTGCTTTTCTTGGGAAAGCCCTTTGTGGTTCTCAGTGAATAAATTATTTGGAGTGAGTTTTCTAACACCTCCTACTCGACTGTTCACTGTGGGTTTTTTTTTTTTTTTTTTAATAACTGTCTGCTGTAATGCTTTTTTTACTCATGACTTATAAAGATATATATTTTTGGTTTTGGACTTTTGACCCCTCTTTGCTCCCAGGAGAGAAATTTCTATCAAAATAATAAAAGGTGTAAACTGTGTATTGCTCCTTTTCTAGGCCTTGGCCATTTGAGCTGCTGGGCTCATGGTCTGTGCATGGTTGTGGGGTAAAAAAAAAAAAAAAAAGATGATTCTACCCAAGTGTTCAGTGGTTTTCTGTGTTTCCCACTCCACTCCTTTTCAACCCTGTTCAGTGCCCTTTGCTAAGGTCCTTGGATTTCAAATAAGCTGTTGCCATTGGCATTTTGATTATAGATGTGCATGGCTGTCCCCCTTACTTTTTTAAAAATAGAAGCTTTTTCTCATCTACTCTGCTTTAGTTTCCAAGGTGAGTTGCTTGCCAAAGGAAAGCCTCTCTCGAGGAAGGAGGGTTGGTCTTGCCTTGTCTCATCCAGCTTAGTGTTGGGCCTGCAGTGCATGTGGTAGCCCTTAGACTTTTAGACTTTTTTTTTTTTATTTTTGGTCTTTTTGAGACAGGGTCTCCCTGTAGCCCCAGCTGACCTGGAACTCACTATGTAGACCAGGCTGGCCTTGAACTCACAGAGATCCACCTGCCTCTGGCTCCCAAGTGCTGGGATTACAGGCGTGCACCACCACACCTGGCTAGACATATTCTTTGCCCCTCTAGCTCAGATGCCCTATACCATCTTGAAGAACTCTCTCAGGATGGGAAAATGGCTCAATCAGTAACATGCTTGCCATACAAGCATAGGGACCCAGCATTCACATAAAAAGCTGGGCGCAATGTACATTGGTGTGCATCTGTAGTAAGGGGGGAGAGGAACTAAGGAAGACACCTGACATTACTTACGTTCTGGCCTCCACATGACAGTGCACATGCATGAACATGTACACACACACACACACACACATATACACATACACAGAGACACAGGACCTCACTCAGAGCATTTCCTGGACATACAAGAGGGGTTCAAAACATAGTCTTGTCTTCTAGGAATTGTAGTAAAGCCTCCAGCAAATACCCCTGCTTCTGCTCTTGAGCAGTGTTTTCAAGGGTTTCCTTTTAGTGGTTGTCAGCTTTCAGCAGCAGCAAACTCCCATTCTGTCCCTACGTTTGCACAGCACACAAAAGCACCAGCACTGTTCATCTTGAAATCTTGCACTACAGGATTTGGGCAGTAGCTTTTGTGACTCTTCTTCCCCTTTCTAGAACTGTCTCCTGTTCACTGCTGTAGCCCTAGTTCCTAGAACAGGGCTCTAGTGCATGGTTGGCATTGTCCCATTTCCTTTGGTCTAGTGGTATTTGTTATTTTTTATTACTAATTTTATTTGTGTGTGTGGTGTATATGCACAGGTGCATATGGGTGCACAGGCCTGTGTCCATGCACAGAGGCCAGTGGAGGACATCAGGGGTTGAGCTCTATCATTCTCCATTTTATTCATGAGATAGGGTCTCTCATTGAACCTGCAGTTAGGCTGACTTCCAACAAACCCCAGTAATCCTCCTGTTTCCACTCCACCACAGCACAGGGGTTATAGACACATGTGAACCACATCTGACTTTTTATGTGGATTCTGGAGATTTGAACTCAGGTCCCCATTGCTTGTGTAGCAAGTGCTTTTACTCGCTGAATCATCTCCCCAGTCTGTATTCATTATTAGTTTGTGTGGCTCTACTTAAGGATTCTTTCAGTTGTTGGACGTGGTGGTGCACATCTTTAATCCCAGCACTTGGGAGGCAGAGGCAGACAGATCTCTGTGAGTTCAAGGCCATCCTGGTCTATGGTAGTGAGTGCCAGGCAGCTGGGGCTACAGGGAGACCCTGTCTCCAAAAGACCAAAAAGTGGTGGTGGGGGGGATTCTTTCAGTCAGCTGGGCATGGTGGCAGATGCCTGTAACTCCAACACTTGGGAGATGGAGCCAAAGGGATCAGGAATTCAGAGTCATTCTATACTACATGTTGAATTCCAGGCCAGTCTGTGCTACATGAGACCCTATCTCAAAACACAAAAACAAGGGTCTAGAGAGCTGGCTCAGTGATTAAGAGCACAGCTGCTCCTCCAGGGGACCTGGGTTTAATTCCCAGTATCCACACTGGGTGGCTCACAACTGCCTGTGACTCCAGCTCCTAGGAGAATCTCATGCCTCTGACTTCCGCAGGCACCTGCACTCACGTGCACATACCCACACACATATACACGTAATTGAAAATTTTTTTTAAATCTTTAAAAACTCATAGATCCAAAAGTATTGTTTCATTATTTATTCAAGGAACCCCTTTGTCTCTCACCATGTGCTAATCCCTAAATGCTGTTGGTAGGGAATATCCCAGAGAAAAGTGACTATACCAGGCTTATAAGCTGTTTAATAGCAGGAAGAGAGGTGAAGTTCAATTTTTCCAAGGTTCAGTTCCAAACTAAATAGATGAACAAGTTAGATATGGGTTCACCTGCTGTTTTGCTTCACTTTTGCTGTGACCTTCCCAGAGACGCTACCTCAGTGAAGGCTGAGTGTGAGTGGAGGAGGATGGAGCAGGTGTCCAGGGGAGGGACAGACCCTCACCTCCAGGTGAGAGAGTGGGTGAGTTTGTAACCTCCTTTCTAAGGCATATCACAGAGTGGTTGAGTGTACTCAGTCACAAAAGCCCGACTGTTTGGACTCAGATCTTGCCTTGCCTGCAACCATGTGGCCTTGGTCAAGGTATTTATTCTCTGTGCTTCAGTTCCCTACCCATAAAATAGAAGTAACTGTGGTACCCAGCTTCATGTCTTTAAGTAAAGTATTGTGAAAGTCAAGGGGGTCATCACGTGAGCCCTTTAAGCAGTGCTGGAAAGTTAGATATTTATTGCTATTTATTTTATTATTTACTGTTAAGCATTTTTGCCTCACATATATGTATATAGGCACATATATACATACACAGATTATATATATATATATATATAATATTTATAAGAAAACATGACAGAGTTTTGATGGAAAACTATGAAACTCTAGAATGATTTGTCTTCCAAACTCAAGGTGGGGCATGGCTCCTGTGACCTAAACTTTGCTAGATGACAGTGCAGTTTCTTAGTTGAGTCTTGAATACAGATCACCAAACAGATTTCCTTATCAGACACAGAATTCCAGTCAAGGCTTTCCTTTTTCCTTTGGATAAAATAACATTTTCTTAAGTATTTTTTATTTTATTATTTTTATTTCATGTGTATGAGTGTATTGCCTGCATGTATGTAAGTGCACCCATGTTGTACAATGCCCGTGGAGGTCAGAAGGGGGTGTCAGATCCCCTGGAACATTTTTAAGAATGTTTTACTAAAAAAGGTAACAAAAAAGACATACCTTTGGAGATGCACACTGTCAGAGCTCACACGGCCAAGGGCTGGTTCTCTTTTAAGGGTGTCTGACCCTTGCTCCTTGCCTTACTCTGGGCCTCCTTACCCTTTTGGTTAGAGTGATCATTTGTATACATAGTCCAACCCAGCCATTCCCAAGATACTCCTACAGGATTCTATAAGCTATGAACTGAATGGCAAGTCTGTTTGAACCTGAATAGAACGGTGTCCCAGCATTGAAGAGGCTAAGATACGAGAAGTCCCTGAATCCCAGGAGTTCAAGAGAAGCCCATACAACACAGGGAGACCGGGTCACACAAACAAACAAAAAGTTGGACTAGGAGTCGGGAGACCATGTTTCTGTGAAATCCCAACCATTTATTGGCTGAGTGAGAATTGGACCAGTCATTTGACCTTTCTGAGCCTTTGTTTCCTCGTTTCCACATCAAGGAACAACCTCTTTCTTGGATTACCATTGTGCCAGTGTCTTGGAAACTGTGTAATTCTGAGCAGTGAGCAGTAAGAACATAGTGGTAAAAGAAAAGCATTCTGTGGCCCATGGAAATCTCTTTGGTCTGTAGACTTTAGCCTGGCTTGTTGGGCCCAGATAGAGTCACCAGTTAAATTGTGTGACTCATTTCTTTACGGGCTGCCCCATATCTTTACTCCCTGAGGAGGAAGGAAGGACTGTTGGATAAAGGGGCTGGGACCCTCTCAATATGTCAAGGACCTAAATTTTTGATCTTTAAGAGAACGTTGCCATCCAGGTGACATGTATCTATTTTAGAATTGGTGAGAACGAAAAGAACTGGGGCCAGTGAGCTCAGTGTGGTTTTTAGGTTCTCTGGGTTGTTTTGGTCCCCAGCATCCGTGGTGAGGGACGCTGCCTTGGCTTCATTAGCAAAGAGTTCCCTAACTTGATTACCTGTTTTTACCTCTTTGACTATATTTGTGCATTTGAAGTGGCTTATTGCAATGGGGAACAAGCATCCTATAGTTTTCTACTGTACCCAGTCTGCCTATGTTTAATAGAAAAATCATAAAACCAAAGTTGTGCCTACAGCTTTCTGCACTCATAAATGTAGTCATGAGGCCCAGGGTACAATTAGGAGTCTGCGAATGTCTCTGGAAACCTGAGTGTGTCAGCATCTTCTTGCTGGCTGTCATCAGATCTTATGTGTATAGGTAGAATGCACAGGACCAGAGGAACAGCATCGTCTGACATGCAAAGAAGTTACCGAGAAAGAGGCTCAGGCTCCTAGGCCTTGGTGGGCTGCACCCCTGCTCCCCTGGAGACGCCTGCTGGGCTCTAGCTAAATATACATCTTGCTCACATTACATCTCATCCAAGTAAGATTTTCCATTACCACAGCATAGGAGACATTAAGGGTACCGTGATTTGCTAAAACTCTGCAAGACTGGGTGTCTCTACATGGTGCTGCCAGAGTCAGAAAGTTGTCAGTGTGTGATTGCACAAGATTGCTGCATTTTCACCTTACCTTTCTTCTTTCTGCTTTCTCCAGTGAGGTCTGATTATGTGCAGGCTTCCCCCTTCCTCCTCTGCTGATGGATGGCTAGCCTGATGCAGTTGATCCTGCACTAGAATCCCCTTTCCTTCCCTCCCCCGTCCCCTCCCTAGGCAGGGACTCATGTAGCCCATCCTGGTCTTGAACTTGCTATGGAACAGAAGCTGACTTTGAATTTCAGCTATTCCCGCCTCTGCCTCCCAAGTATTAGGATTATAGGCATGCGCCCTCACACCTAGCTCTACATGTCTCTTGAGTACTTTTCTTCCTCTTTATCCTGTTGCCAATTCCATTGACTGGATTCTTTTCTGACTCTCACTTGGACCGTTGCACAGCCTCCTCTGAGTGTTCTGCTTCTGGTCTTTTCCCCAGCTTGGGTCTGTACTGCTAGAAAATAAATCTGTGCAGCTTTCTTGTCTTCATGTGGCATTCAAGGTCATTTACGGATGATATAAACGGCCTTTCACTGCTTCTGCCTACTATGAGATTGTTTGGTGGGGGGGTTGTTGTTTTACATTTATTTGTGTGTGTGTGTGTGTGTGTTTGCGTGTGTGCGTGCGTGCACACTCGCATACATGTCTCCCTGTCCTCATGTGGAGGTCAGAGAACAACTTGCATTCTCTCCTACCATGTGGGTCCCAGGGACCAAATTCTAGTCATCTGCCTGATGACAAGTGCCTTTACCCACTGACCATCTTGTCAGTCCCCCACTATGAGTTTTGTTGTTGTTGTTGTTACAAACTTTGCTTTGAAAATACTGTACTTGTTCCCCTCTCTTTACCTATCACTCTGTCTGAACATACCCACTAATACACAGTGTAGTGAATGTGCCTGTTCTCTGAAGTCTTTGTGCTTCCACACTATTGTCATATTTTTACATAATGTGTTTAGTGTATCCACATGATGCTACGATGTTGCTGTGCTCTATGGTGGCCTGACTCCAGTCTTAGAGGGGCAGGGGATGAATAGGAGCGGAATCAATGACACAGACTCTGGCAGATGCTGCTCAGTAGCGGGCTGCCAGCAAGCTCGTTTATTGTGTACAAAGGGCTTTCTTTTATACCCCCCCAAACCTCCCCCATTGGCCGTGAAGGTTGAGCTGTATATTGTCTATTGGCATGGCCGTCGTGTCAGCTGTCTCTAGCCCGGCGCAGATATCAGGTTAGCAGTTTGAGGAAGTAGGTTGTGTTAGACTGGTGCGCCTGCGCAGAAGTCTCCAGGTCCGGTATTCTGGCTGCTCCCCACAGGCCCCTCCTACACTATGACCTTCTTAAGGACAAGTGCTTTATTCATCTTTTCACCTTCAACACAGACTGAAATGCCTAGAATATAATAGGTACTCAGTGTACATACTTACCAAATTTGAACAAGGCAATGAAGGACTGATCTGCATGCAGACAGCTAGTGGCCTATCCAGGAACACAAATCTCTCCATGGTACTTGAGAAGTTTTTTTTTTTGGTGTGTGTGGCGGTGGGGGCGGTTGGTGTTTTTGAGACAGGGTCTCCCTGTAGCTGGCCTGGAACTCACTATGTAGGCCAGGCTGGCCTTGAACTCACAGAGATCCACCTGCCTCTGTTTCCCAAGTGCTGGGATTTTTGATTAACTTCTTTGCTTCCAGAGTTAGTAGGCTATTAGGAGAGGGGCCCTGACAGTTGAGCATCTGGTCAGAAGCTCTCCCCTCTACTTCAGATTTCTGTGAGTGTACTCCTTCTAGAACTCTAGCAAGTACTATACTGGAAAGGGAGACGGTCTTGAGACTTGTTTCAGTGAGAGATTGATTTCAGAGGGGGTATGGGATTTCAAAGGCCGTGTGAGGACAGAAGTTGGACCTCCTCAGCTTGAGTAGAGTTGTGCTTAAAAACCGTGAAAACAGCAGCAGCTAAACTCTTGTTCTCAGGGAGCTTTCTTGAAATGAAAAAAAGTTTTTGGAAATGTGTGCTTCGAGACATTTATGGTAAAACATTGATTCATTCTGCTGACGTGTGCTGGGCAATGTTCTGCTTTTACCTTCAAGGAGCTCACAGTCTAATGTTGTGTGTTGGAGTTGGCCTATAAACAGATCGTTAAAATAGTACAGTAAGTGTTCCTGGTGGAAGTGTAAAAACCCATGTGAAGGAAAAAGCAACACACTTTGGAAAGACTTGAAAAACTACACAGAAAAGTTAGGTGATGCTTTTTCTGTAAAGCGAGGACAGTAATAGCCGTCTTTAGGATTATTGTGAGGATTAAAGAGAACACATTGAAAGTTTTTAATACAGGCTCTGGTACTTTGTAAGCATTCAGTAAATGCTAACTGATCCGTTTTTAATGACTTGATGAATGATGGTACATCCATCCAATGTGAGCAACAGAGCCCTGACCTCTGCTGATGTAAACAAATTCACTGGAAGGTAACTAAGGCTCACAGAGTAGAAAGGAGAGACCTAACAACAGGTCTTGACAAGGAAAGACCCAGCCAGCTAAGGGAACTTCATATTAGTTATGTAAATTTACCTGCAACTTTAGGGTGACTCAACTTTAGCTGAGTTTTATCTTTGATTATCTCTGTTCTTAGAAGAAAGCATTGAATGAGTCAGCTTGGGCTACATGCCCATCTCTGTATAGAGAGGGCAGGGGTTCAGGATCTGTAGCTTTTCAACTCATATGGAAGGAAGAATAAGTCCTTGACCTAAGGAAGAGAGAGAGGGGAGAGATCATCATCTTAGATAGGATCAAAATAAATAGATCTCTTGGATCTTTGAGGTTGGTGACAGAAGCATCCAGACCAATCTATGAAGTAGCTTCTGGGTGTTCTGTTGGTCATAGATAGTGAGGATTCTAACCAGTTGTCAGTTCTGATCCATTGTGACCATATCTGCTCTTCAATGAAATTCCTCTGGCTTTTCCATAAAATTCATTCTTATAATATAGTGAGCTAAAAAATTAAATAAATAAAATATACTTTTGACTATTAATACAACTTTTTGGCCTTTGTATGTAGTTTTTTTCTTTTTCTTTTTTCTTTTTTAAAATATTTTATTTATTATTTTTATTTTATGTATATGCGTGTATTGCCTGCATGTAGGTAAGTGCACCCATGTCGTGCAATGCCCGTGAAGGACAGATTACTTTTCTCTTTCTTTTTTGCAACAAAATACTTGGCAAAAGCAACTACATAGAGAAGGGTTTATTTGGGCTCACAGTTTTACTTAATACCGTCTGTCATGGTGAGGAAGGCAGGTAGCCAGAGAAAGGTAAATGGTGGTGCTTAGCTTGCTTTCTTGACCTGGACCCCAACCTGTGGCACTACAAGCACTGTGATTTGGGGGTGAGGTACTTAATATTTTTTGAACTTCTATTTCCCTAGGCTGTGTGAGCTACTAGTGGGCAAACTTGTAATTATAAGGCACAAATACCTTCTAAGCACTATCAAATCAAGCAATATATAATGATTATTACTATTAAGATAGGTTTAAATGAAAGCCCTCATACTCAGTTCCTTTTGAACACTGCATTACAGATCTGTTGTTAAAACAGTGACTCTTCCAAGCCTGGTGCTGACCCCTCTACTTGAGCTATGCATGAAACTTGTTAAACAAGATACAGTTCAAAGTTTCCAGAGTGTATATGTGTATGTGTGTGTATGTCTGTGTGTGTGTGTGTGTCTGTGTCTGTGTCTGTGTGTGTCCTGACCTAGAAGAAAATTGAACTAAAATTTGATATTCAGGGCTTGAATGTACCTCATCAGCTGCTTTTGAAGGTGGTTATAGACTTAATACTATGTTGGAATGCCTGGTCAACCAGGTAAATGATGGTGATGTCCAAGGACAGCCATTTTTTGTTTGCTTGTTTATTTTTGTTATTATGTTTTGAAACATGGCCCAGGCCAGCCTCAAGCTCCTTATATAGCTGAAGCTGATCTTGAACTCCTGAATCTTCCAAGTGCTGGGATTATGAGCCATGAGCCACCATACTGCACCATCTTCTTCTTGATTTGCTATCTAACAAACCCAAGGAAAGGACTGCTATAGAAATTAAGGTTACTGGATCTGCAGTTCTGACTGTCAGCTATGTATCTTATTTTTCAGGACATCTGCAGGCTAGTTAGATTTTTACGTATATAGATAGATCCCAAGCAGCAAAACTGGAATTTTCAAAATAAATAAATGATACTTAAAAAAACAAAGAAAAAGAGCATTGCATCATATCCTGTAGCAAACTTACTGGTACATTAAGAATTTGAAATGATTCGTGTGTGTGTGTGTGTGTGTGTGTGTATGTATGCGTGTGTCTGGTGCTGAAAGTGGAACTCAGGGCCTTTCACATGCTAAACAAACACTAACCTTCCCAGCCCTTGAAATGAGGTTTTACATGGATTTTAAAAAGATCATTCTGTGCCTTGTTTGTGTTGGCCTTTCATTACTTGGAACATGTTTTACTCAAACACTAACATCATTTTCTAAAATGGGAAGAAAAAGTTGAAATTGTCTGTCATGTTTTATTATTTTTTTCTTTTCTTTTTTCATGATATTAACAGTTTTCTTGGAAGCTACCTAATGTGCCCATATATATGCACACACATACACAATTTTTTGTAATGTTTGATCATTGTTCTAAAAAAGGTTTCTTATTAAATCTTTTAATCATAAGCAAAGAAATTAATGCATTTGTGTATATTTTTGTCTCCATGCCCCCTTCTGTTTTCCACTCTTACCTGACTTCTGTCTATCACACAATATTTTAGTGTGCAAAGTTCTAACATTAAGTTTAAATAACTAACTGATGTCCAGGGCATAGTAGCCTATTCCCACATGATGTTGGTACTACAAAGTATTAATGGTGGGGCTGGAGAGATGGCTCAGCAGTTAACAGAACTGGCTGCTCTTGCAAAGGCCCTGGGTTTAGTTTCTAGTACCACATGGCAGCTAACAACCATCCATAACTCCAGTTCCAGAAGATCTGACACCCCTTTCTGGCCTCTATAAACATTGTTTGCACATAGTACACTTACATGCAGGCAAAACACTCATTCATATAAAATAAATAATTTTTTTAAACTTTTAAAGTGTTAATGGCATTGCATTACATTGTAGCCTTGTGATGACTTTGATATCTTCCTTGCTGTTTGGTGAACCATTCTAGCCACCCTTTGGTCATTTATTCATTCTAAGCTTTATCTACATGGCACATGGTAATTAAAAGTACCAGACTGGTAGAACTAACCTCCTTGGATGTTTAACAGCCATACTTTGAGGCCTGTACTAATCTGGTCAGAGGGACTTAAAGGACAGGTTTTGTTCCTTGCCCTCCAAAGTCGACTAAGTTCCAGGGGACTATGGAGCATCTCTCAAAATGCCCTGTAACTGTAGTGAGTCACCTGTCCTCCTGTTTGGGGAGGCCATGGAGACACCACCAGATGGACTTGAACTAGTGTTCAGTCTACAAAGAGAAGGGTCAACTCAGAGGAAACATTTCCTCCATGCTTCCAAGTGAAGCCAGCCATGGTTGAGTAAGGCCTTTGACTTATCATTCTAACAAACTCTTGTGAGTCTTCTGTTAGCTACTTTTCCTAAACCTAGTAACCCTGAAGCTTATTCTTCAAGTTCATCGTTCTTATATTTACCACACCAGCCTTCTTCCATTCCCCCTTCCCTCAGTAGAAGTAGATCTCCCCCAATCCCCAAGTGGTGCTTGATTCTACCAGGCGTGTCTGATGTCCCATCTGGTGTCCCCATCTCTCGCTATCACTGGAATTGGGGGTCTTTAAGTTGTGTTTACCTAGGCCACGTCAGCACTGAATTCTTCCTCTACAGATAACCTGAGGTTAGGGGCACATGAAGGGGCAGCCACATTATTTATGGTGATTTATGTTGTTAATTACAATATATGTAGTCGTTGGAGTTGGACTGTTTTATATTTTAATTGTGTGTGTGTGTATGAGAGAGAGAGAGAGAGAGAGAGAGAGAGAGAGTGTCTTCCTCAGTCACACTTCACCTTATTTTCTGAGGCAAGATCTCTCATTGAACCTGGAGATGGTCAACTTGGTTAGACTGGCCAGTAAGCTCCAGGGATTCTCGTGTCTCTGTTTCCTTAGTGTGGGGATTAGAGATCTGTGCAGCTGCATACAGCTTTTTATTTGGACTGCCTCCCAAGTGCTGGGATTAAAGGTGTGCACCACCACGCCCGGCCCATCTTGTTCTTTTTTAAGACAAGTAGACTAGGCCAGTTTGACTAGTGAAGCCCCAGGAATCTACCTGTCATACCTGCCTCACCAATGCTGAAATTACAGATGTGTACTCATATGCCTTTTTTTTTTTTAATGTGCATTCTGTGTCTCAAACTTTACCAACTGAGTCTATCTCACCATCCTCTTTTTTTTTTTTTTTTTCCTTTTTAAGATACAATGTTTCAATGTTTCATGTCACCCAGGCTGGCCTGGAACTCTTGATCCTTCTGCCCCTACCTCCCAAGGGCTGGGATTACAGGAGTGTCCCACCATACTTGACTTGTGAATTCTAATTTTGATTCCTAGCAGTAGCCTTAACTTACACAAGCATCAGTCACCTTTTTTTTTCTTTTTCTCTTCTTTCATTCCTTCTTTTTTTTGTTCTGCCCACTTCTTTTTTGACGTTTATTTATTTTATTTATGTGTGTGTGTGTGTGTGTGTGTGTGTGTGTGTGTGTGTGTGTGTGTGTGTGTGGACATGCACATCCTGCAGCATGATTGTGGAGGTCAAAGAACTGTAGAATTGGTTCTTTCCACCATGTTGGTTCTGGGATTGAACTTAGGTCATTAGACGTGATAGCAAGTGTTTTAACCCAGAGTCACCTCACTGGTCTTTTTTCTTTTTTGCTTCTTTCTCTTTTTATTTCTTTTCTTTGGGAACTGAGATCAAACCAAGGACTTCATGTATGTTAGGCAAGTGTTTTAGAGGTGGAGATAATAATGGTCCTCTCTCAGAGCCCATTAGGAAGGCCTAAATGAGCTAATGTGTGCAAAACTGTTAGCACACTTGGCACTTGGTAAACAGTGAATTATGTGGCCTGTTCCTGATTGTAATCATTTATGGCACCTGTGGATTGGGGCGAATGCATTTTGGGAGCGCAATCTTAGAAGATAAGGAGGAACTAGCATCCTCCCATTAGTAAAGATGAGGATTCCCATTAGCAGGGTGGCTGAGAGAAGACAGCATGACACTGCTGTGGAAATGGCACAGAGTTGGGTACAACCAAGAGGTGAGATGAATGTGGGGAAGCAAGAGCAGGTGAGGTCGTTAAGATGACCCAGGACAAATTTCGAAGAGCCTTCCAGTGCTCACAGAGAGGTTAAAACATGATCTCCCATTGGTGTCTGTATCCACATAGTCTGGGTCTGCTGTAAAGCAGTCACATAACCATCTTTAAGAGCTACAATAGCGCAAAGGGGAGAAAGGGGCCAGTGAACTGGCCTCAAATGAACTGCCGCCGTCTCTTTAAAGCTAGTATTCCTCCCTGAGAATACTACATTAATTAAACATATGCCTCTTGCTTGTGCTCACTGTTGGTTGTCTCATTCATTAATCTGCTGATTAGTAATCCTGAACACTTGCACCCCCTCTCCTCTGTTTTTTTGCATTCCCCTTTTAATATACTATGCTGTTCCCCCAGGACATAAACTCCAGGCCCCGGCCCCGGCCTGCTCATGTTTGTTTTCTTTGCCCCTTTTGCCTGCCCCTGCTATAACATTTGTAGTATGTGTTAAGTAATCCTTAAGGTAACATTTTTATTATGCCATAAAAAGTGCATGGCAAATATATTATAACTCATGGACTTTGTTTAAAAATGAACGGGTAATTTATTGAGTGTGTTACATGAGCCTTGCTCCCTTCCCCATTTCAGCAGAGACCTGCTGCTCATTTAGCCCAGCCTCTTGTTGAGTGCTCCCACCCTGTGACATGCTGCGAAAGCAGAGCCATGGTTGGCTAGAAATGACATCATAGTTTATGTACTCAATAAAGATTTAATTAAGTCATTACAGGAATTGCAGTCATCATTTAACCCTCTGATTTCTTCTGTTTAGTTTATTATTAAACATTCAGTAATACCAGTCATCGAATCCTGATGGCTTATAAAATATCTGCATGAATTTTAACAGCTTAAATAAATGGGAAAATATGAGTAACTGATATAAAAGGGACCTTTCCCATGTGGTGGCTCAGTGTGTATGGGTTTTTATGAAAATCAAGGCACTATGGAAAGGATAGGATTTTAATAAGCAAGCAGCCAGCACTGTCTTCTGCTAAGGGATCTGTGTATTCATGGACAAGGTGCTCCATGGAGTGGTCTGGCACTGGGAAGATGGGGAACCTGCATACCAGCAAACAAAAGCTTAAGTGAGGGCGTAAAATGCAACGAGAGTTCAGCAGAGGGAAAGATCCAGCTCTGCTGGGCTACTGGGCTGGCGAGAATGTTTCATTCAGCCACCAGAATGGTGAGTGGACTGGTTCAGGAAGTTGCCGTCCCTGACCCTCACCTGTTTGCCTGCAGATCATATGTCTGCAGTGATTGAGCATCCAGTGTCTTCCAGGAAGGGTCCTTTTCATGATCTAATCTAGCCTGGGTGATGATAACTGAAAACCATGCCTCGCTGTGGCAGTTTTCTCTCTCAACTAGACGTGAGGAGAAGACGTAGCTCACAGGAGGTCACTAGAGTTAGAAGACCAGGAGGTAGAGGAGCCTTCCTGCTACAGAGCACCACTCCTGTACTTTATTTTACTGGACAGCAATCAACCAGCCATCTTCTCCTAGAGAAGGTGTATTTGTCTATATTTGGGCCTTGCTGGAAAGCAAGAGCCAGGCTTTGCAGAGTAGCATGTTAGTGATCTTTGAAAATGCCCTGCAGATGGTGAAATAGTAACATTTGCCTCACTCTAATCCTGGCTCTGAGGCTAGCTTGCTGTGTGACCTTGGACCCATCTCTTTCCCACTTTGAGCCTCATTTCATTATTTCCTCAGAGGCACTGAACCAGGTGATCCCTGAGGACCCTTCTAGTTCTAAAGTTAATGGTCATGATGTAACATAAAAGCTAGCTTTGCTGAGCAGGTTCAGTTAGTGTTTTCCTAGGTGTGGTGCTCTGCCTCAATGTTTTGACATCCTTCTCGTCCCTTTGTGGCTCTGGTACTCTTGTGCAGTTAAAAAAAACAGACATATAATAGGGAAGAACCCCAAAATGAGGATTAAGAGGGCTGGGTTGAAGTCTAATCCTTGACGATAGAAGGCAGGAACTCCAGTTCTGGCCTGTTTCTTGACTCTTTTACCACAGCACATATAAATGAAACAGTAGAAAGAAGTTTGGTAATATGTGTTTATGGAATTCCAGAAACATGGAAGGTGTTCAACAGCAAAAACAAAATCAATTCGGTTCATTGGACAGAACATGCTGTCAGTGACCTTTGCTCTTGCTTGTTTTGGATTTTGGCTTTTGTTGTTTGGGGTCCTGGGGATGGAACCCAGGGCCTCACACATGTTAGGCAAGTACCCAGTCACTGACCTCCATCCCCAGCCCTGAGTGGTGCTCTTGTAAAAGATTCAGTTATCAGCATGCCTGTCTTAGTCCCTGTCCTGGTGTTTGGGTGCCAAAATGATTCAATCTTGGTTCCTATGACCCAAGTTTGAGTAGCTCCCAGACTGGTGGGAGAGACAGGTACATAAGCAAGTCTACCCAGATTGTGTACCTAGGGGGAGAAGTGTATACACAGCTCTGAGAACACAAAGGAGTGATGGCTAAAGTGGCCAGTGCTGAAGGTGGGTGGGAAAGGTCATGGTTTACACTCCCAGCTACCACTAATCTCATATTTTCCAGCCTTGAATCGCAATTCTCTCTTCACTTTTGAAAACTGTCCATGACTGTAAAGTATTGGAACTGGTTTTAGTTTTAGTTTTATATAAACAAACCAGAAGGAATTACTCATAATTCCTTGCATTTGCAGAGCGCTCTGCAGTTTACCAAGACTTTCAGTATATGTTGTTAACTTAATGAATACATACTAACTTATTGGCTCTTGAAAACAGCTCTTGTGTGCAGGGCATTTAAAGAGAAGAAAATAGATTCAGAGAGGTTATTTGACTAACTCAAGATCACATCCAAAGTACATAGCAGAGCTATGATTGAACTCAGGTTTTCTGAGTCTAAATTCAAGTCCCTTTGCCTTTTTCTGCATATTCAGAGACCAGTTTGAAACCCCAGATAAAATCACTCAGCATTTGATTTATGACCTGTTATAGTTTGAATGTGAAATGCCCTTCCACAGGCTTATGTGGGTAGTCGGTCCCCAGATGATGGAACTGTTTTGGAAAGTTGTGGAACTTTTAGGAGGTAAGGCCTACCTGGAGGAAATGGATTGCTGGGAGACAAGCGTTGGAGATTATAACCCAGCTCACTTCTGGCCCAAGCTTTCTCCTTCCTGATCCATCAAGATATGAGCAAGCAGCCTAACACTTCCCTAGTAAATGCCTGCCATCCTACCTTCTATGGCATAGTAGCTCAAAACCGTAGACCAAAAGAAATCCTTCCTTATGTTACTTCTTTCAGGTATTTTATCATGGAGATGAGAATGTAACTATGACATGATCCAAAGTAGCTTATCCTCCTGGAAGGGTGGGGGCCTATGGACTAAGGAACATAGCTTTGAAAGAATGATATTTTCAGCTCTGTCAGTATCGGATAAGTCATTTCGCCTCCCTTGGTCACTTTAACACATCTAGCTCTGAATTCAGGTACAGATTAGAGGACATGATGTAGATAAAGCACCCATGACAGGTGCTCAGTAAATGGAGGTGATGGTGGGTATGGTTGTGGAAAGGATTCTTAAGCAGGACTCTCAATCTCCATTTGACGTTCTAAATGATGTTTGGCAGTTTCTTAGACCTGGCAGGTTAAATAACGTGAGTCCCTGTTGTATTCTGTGCTGGGCTTTCTGCTGGGGATTACAAAGAGCAAAACGTGGACCTTGCCCTCAAACAGACTACTTACTGCCTGGGGTGAGGGTCCAAGTTTTACCCCATTGAAGACATTCAGGGAACTGCATTCCAGGCACAAGTGTCTGAAGGAGTTTGTTGGTGTCTCATTAATCTTACAGGAATTACATTCCTAAAACAGTCTCTTAGCATTAGCAATGATTAATTCATTGTCATGTCATCTCCCCCTCCTTTCCCTGACAGTTACCTTCTCTTTGTCTTTCACCATAAGCTCTCTGAGCAACCCTGGAGACATTTCCTTCCCTGGTGCCCACATACTGTTCACTTACCTGACACGCCCTTAAACTTTCTCTTTTTATCCCCTCACTTCTGCATACCTCCTGTCCTGTCATGAATGCCTTTTCTCTTCAGCCTCCTCCTGTCCTGTCAGGCATCTTTTCCTATGTCCACTTAAAGATTTATTTTTATTTTTAATTATGTGTGTGCTTGTATGTCCATATATGGGTTTGTAGAAGTGAGTGCTGGTGCCCATAGGGGCCATAGGCGTTGGATCCCCCTGAAGCTGGAGTTACAGGCAATTGTGAGTTGCCCGAAGTGAGTGCTGAGATTCAAACTCTGGTCTTCTGCAAGAGCAGTATGTGCGCTTAACCATTGAGCCATCTGTCCAGCCTCTCCAAGGTTCACTTAAATGTTTCCTCCTAATGCAGTCTTCCTCAGCTCTCCAACAGAAGGCCATTTGCACTGAAATTCATTTGCTTTTGCACATTTGTAATAAGATTTGAGTTAATAGGTAACAATAGGTTTTTTTTAATAAAATTAAATTTATTTAATGTGTGTGTATGTGTGCATGTGTGTGTTTGTGCCACAGAGTGCATGTGGAAATCAGAGGACATTCTTGTATGCGTTGGTTCTTTCCTTCAATCATATGGGCCCTGGGGATTGAACTTGGGTCATCAGACTTGGCAATAAGTGCCTTTACCCACTGAGCCATCTCGATGCCCTTTTTTTGTTTTTTGAGACAGAGTCTTGCATAGCCAGCCTGGACACCTAATCAATCCTCCTGGACACCTCTTCCTCCCCAAGTGCTAGATTACAGGCATGAAAAACCCTCTATGACTTTGAACACCCAATCCTCCTGCCTCTACCTCCCAAATGCTAGGAATACAGGCATGAACTACCATACCTGGTGAGTAGCTTTTTAAATGCCTGTTTTCCTAGACTACACTGTGTGTTCCTCAATCAAGACATTGTTTCTATGTTTGTGTTCATAGGAGCTTGTACAAAACCAGACATGTAGTTGAAGGTCCATTCATTAAACTGGCTGCTTTGTGTAGTTTAGGATCAAAACCTAACATGTGGCAATTGTCTTAGGGAGAATCCTGACAGCTGAGGGAATTCAGAATGGACTGGCAGTTTAACTTGAGTTTCTTCTTTTTGTTCTAACATACTTTTCCTTTCTTTCATGCTTTTGTTTTTGCATTTGATTTTGTAGGTTAATTCCTATAACCTGAAGAAGAACATGATCCTCATGACAAATAATTTCTATGCGGCAATCTTGGGATACGATGAGGTAAGATCATTTGCCAAGCCATAGGCCTGGTCCAACAGAGGCTGGCAAGCCTTCCTCTTCCCTCCCTGCCTCCCTCCTTCCCTTCTCTCTTTTCTTCCCTTCCTTCCCACTTCTAACCTTAAAAAAAAGATTTATTTATATTTATGTGTGTCTATGTCTGTGTCTGGGTTTGGCTCACATGTGAATGCAGGTGCCCACAAAGGCCAGAAGAGGGCATAGATCCCCCAAAGCTGGAGTTCCAGGCATTTGTGAGCCACCAAATGTGGGTATTGGGCACTGTGTTTTTTGCAAGAGCAGCAGGCCCTCTTAACTGTTGAACCATTTTATTGTCATGTTGTCCCCCCATTGTGTCGTGTCATGTCCCCCCCACCAAACAAAGGCTTTTGATGAGAACATCTGAAGGAAATTTTCAGAACCATCTTCTCTGCTTGCCATTATTGCTTAGTATCAGTGTTTATTTCTTCACCTATATTGAGTGCTGGGAAAAGACAATTTTACAGAATTTGGTCAATCATTCAACTAGTTAGCATTCTTGAGTGCCTGCTGGGTGCTGGGGAGTGGGGAACCTAGGGGATAAAAGCAAGACACTGTTGCAACCCTGGCTGTTTCCAGAGAGGTTAAGATGTTCACATGTAAACAACAAGGTCTACCAGATGGACTCTACACTTATTTCATTTTCTTTGTAAAACAATACATACTCATTTAAGAAGTTCCCAAAACTGTGTGTAACTATTTGAAATACAAAATAAAAGACCTAGTTCCTCTTCTGCCCTAATTCCTACCTCGAAGGAAGACGTCATTCATAGTTCATTGGACTTCCTTCCAGATATTACCTGTGTGTGGACAAACGTCTGCTTTCTCCCCTGTGTGCATAGTTACACCACACACACTGCTTTTCAGATTGCATTATTCATTGACTGCATGTTGCGTGTTCATGTTCATGAAATCCATACTTGTGGGATGCTGGCTCCCCATTCCCTCCTTCCCCCAGCCCCTGGCAACCACCGTTTTATTTTGTCTCTATGAATTTGATTATTTTAGGAATCTCATGTGAATAGAATCTTTCATTATTTGTTCTTTTGTTACTAGCTTATTTCACCCAGCAAGATGTCTTCAGAATTCATCCATGTTGTATCCATGTCATCTGCCATTCCTCCAACTATTATTATGGAAATTTCCAGCATATAGAAAAGATAAAAGATGGTGTGATGAATACCTGTCAGCACGAGCATTCATCATACCTCACTTTTTTTTTATTTTATTTATTTATTTATTTATTTTATTTTGGTCTTTTTGAGACAGGGTCTCCCTGTAGCCCCAGCTGGCCTGGAACTCACTATGTAGACCAGGCTGGCCTTGAACTCACAGAGATCTGCCTGACTCTGCCTCCTGAGTGCTGGGATTAAAGGCGTGCATCACCACGCCCAGCTTATTCATTATTTTTATTTTATGTGTATGTGTGTATTGCCTGCATGTAAGTGCACCCATATCGTGCAATGCCAGGGGAGGACAGAAGAGGCTGTCGGATCCCCTGGAACTGGAGTTACCAGTTGTTAGCTGTCATGTGGGTGCTGGGATTCGAACCTGGGTCTTCTGCAAGAACAGTGTTCTTAATCACTGAGCCATCTCTCCAGACCCCATACCTCACTTTTTATTGATAAAAATTGTATGTTTGAACTCATTTTGTAGTTGGCTTGAGGTTTGACAGAAGCATCACCCCCCCTTTAGAAGTAGTCCCTGACCTTCCCCAAGCTTAGCTTGCAGCTCCTACCCTGGACTCTTACAGCACTTAAATTGACTCTCACCTGGCTGGCTGGGTGGGCATTTCTTCTAGGAAGTGACAGGGCATACTGTGTGTGTTTCTGCTATCTAGCATAGCTCTCGGAATGCGGGATGTGGGATGCAGGAGGTGAACAATGAGGAAGGGAAGAGATGTACCAGGTGGGGCTGGGGATGTAGCTCAGTTGGTGGAGTGCTTGCCTAACATGCACAAAGCCATGGATTCGATTCCCAAACTAAATAAAACCAGGTGTGATGGCACATGCTGTAACACCAGCTTTCAGAAAGTAGAGGCAGGAGTGTCAGAAGTGCAAGGTCATCTTCAACTAACTATTGAGTTTAAGGCCAACCAGGGATATGGAGACCCTGTCTCTAGATCAAAAAAGGAAAAGAAAAGAAAAAGAAAGAAATATAGAAAAGGGATGAAAGTAAAAAAAACCAAAGTTCAGGCTGGAAGAAATGTTATTTGCATAAATTAATAGGGATTAAAGTCAGGAGTAAGCTTGCCAAAAAATTAAACAGGACTGGAGAGATGGCTCAGCACTTAAGAGAACTTGCTGCTCTTGCAGAGGACCCACGTTTGGTTCCCAGCACCCACATCACAGCTCAAAACTATCTGTAACTCTAGCTCAAGGGCGACTGAAGCCCCCTTCTGTCCTCTGTGGGCACTATATACATGTGGTACACACAACATGCATGCAAACACTCATGTACATAATATAAAAGAAAAATAAAAACACTTTTTTAAAAAAATTAAACAAAAAGAAGAAAAAAACCCAGGAAATTATGTCACATGGTTTGGGTAGGGTCATGGGACAAATTGAAATCGGGGTCTCCTGATTCCTGGTCTGTTAGCTGTCCTCCATTATAAGAGAACAATTTAGGTTGCATACCATACATATCACTAACAATTTAGATTGCATACCATATCACATCATAGAAGTTTTTTGGGTGGTGGGATTAGAACTGAGAAACATTTCTTAAATGTATATATTAGTTGTTAAATTAGATGCATTCTGATTTCAGAAATCTTACAGTATATTTAAAAAAAAGAGAGAGGCCTAGCATTGAAGAAATAGAACTCGTAGCATTTGTGAGTGCTCTCTAGCATTTAAAGTGACTGATGGCTCAGTAGAGCTTTTTTTTTAAGCAGTATTAATAAAAAATGTCGAGCCAGGCATGGTAGCACTTGCCTGTAATCCCAGGACTCGAGAGGCAGAGGCAGGTGGATCTCTGTGAGTTCGAAGCCACCCTGGTCTACAAAGTGAGTTCCAGGCCAGCTGGGGTGACAGGGAGACCCTGTCTCAAAAAGACAAAGACCGGAAAAAAAAAAAAGTCCTGAATCATATCATATCTGTGCTCTGTTCCCCACCCAGTTTGTTTTGGCAGAGCCATTTTACCTGAACATATCCAATTAGAACAGTCATGTGTGGTGCCTTTTGCTTTGTTTAGTTTAGTTTAGTTTAGTTTAGTTTAGTTTAGTTTAGTTTAGTTTATTGAGACAGGGTCTCAGACATGCTGTGTGGTTGAGGATGGCCTTGAATTCCTGAGCTTCATGCCTTTACCTTTACAGTGCTAGGATTAGAGGCATGAACTACCACACTGGTTTGTACAGTGCTGGGGATTAAACCCAGGGCTAGGCAAGCACTCTGCCAACTCTGGTATGTCTCCAGCCCATGGGATGCTTTTTAAATTCAATCCCCAAACCTCTCTGAAGGCTTACTCCAGTAGGAGAGTGACTGGTGCTTTAGTAAGCACCCAGGTGACACGAAGTTTGGGAAACATGTTAATTATTTGGAATACTTTCTAGAAATACAAAACTCAGGTTCTTATCTCCTAAAAGTTCTGTCTTAATTGGTATAGCTGGGCATCTGTGATTGTAAACATTCTCAGATAATTGAACTGTGGGATTCCAGAATGGTTTTTCTTAAATTTTTAAAGTGCACGTGTATCCTGCAGAAAATGAGGTAAAATTCATGTTTGGACTCAGCAGCTGTGGATTGGGGCCCAGGAGCTGCATCTCAATGTGTGTAGCCGTTTTCCAGATGAGTCTTAGAATCACAAGGTTCTAAAACTAGCCACGTGTTGCTATTTTGGTTTGATTCAATAAAATGAAATTTCCAGTTCCTCCTCATGCTAGTCCCATTGATGCTCCATAATGGTGTGTGGCCAGAGGCTGCTGTGTTGGACAGTATAGGTGCAGAGGAAGTTCTGTTGGGCAGCCTGTTCTACAGCTACCTCTTACACTCGAGCTTGCATTGTATTCCCTCCCTGAACACTTTGGAAACCCTCCTGTTTTCCTGCTTTATTAAGAGGTCCACATCACTTCATGATATTACAGGCCTTCTGTGAATTGTGTTATTGTTTCATGCCCTCTAACCTTTATCTCCCATTATCTGTCCTCCAAGGGAGGCCTTTGGCTCACTGCCCTGCAGAAATGTTGACGCTGATTAATATTGTACTGGACGTGGGGTATTGAAGGCAGTAGCTGAGTATTTGTCAGTTGATACTTAAAGAACACTATGTATTTCATGCATTTCCTCTCTTGGGTAGAATGTCTGCACTTCCCCACATCTTCCCCAGTTTTTTCTTTTTTATATATAAAT
>NW_008344592.1:172323-175020 GCF_000622305.1 Nannospalax galili | reverse complement strand
GAGTTACAGACAGTTGTTAGCTGCCATGTGGGTGCTGGGATTCGAACCCAGGTCTTCTGCAAGAACAGTCAGTGTTCTTAACCTCTGAGCCATCTTTCCAGCCCCTTTATTTATTATTTTTATTTTGTGTGTATGAGTGTATTGCCTGCCTGCATGTAAGTGCACCCATGTCATGCAATGCCCACAGAGGTCAGTAGAGGGCATCAGATTCCCCTGGAACTGGAGTTACAGACAATTGTTAGGTGCCATGTGGGTACTGGGAATCAAACCTTCATCCTCTGCAAAAGCAGCCAGTGCTCTTAATTTCTGCTGAGCCATCTCTCCGGGCCCTCTTTCTTTTTCTTTTCTTTTCTTTTTTTTTTTTGCTGGAATAAAAGATGTGTGTGTGTGTGTGTGTGTGTGTGTGTGTGTATGCCACGTGTGTGCAGGTGCCTGCAGAACCAGAGAGGGCTTCAGATATCCTTGGAGCTGGAGTTACAGGCAATTGCGAGCTGCCTGATATGGGTGCTAGGAACCAAACTCTGGTCCTCTAGAAGAGCTGGAAGTGCTCATAAACACTAAACCATCTCTCCAGCCCCACCCGTCACATTCTTAAAGGCCACTTCTGCACAGCTTTCTCTGACTTCTAGATCTTTTGCATCTCAGCATCTGTCTATCCATCTATCCATTTAACAGTGGTTTTTTTGTGTTTACCATGCATGATGGATGCAGAATATATTGGTAAATCATACAAAAAGAGTCTGGCTCTTTCCTACTAATCTTTCTGAGAGACAGGCAGTACACAAGTAACAAGTAAACTATCAGATAGATGTCTAATTACAGTACAGTGATAGAGGGTAAAAGGAGAAGATACAGTGTGGACCAGGAAGGCCTCTCTGAAGACTCAAAGACATCAAGGCTGAAGAATGTGAGGCATATGCGGCACACAGCTTAGGGTTTCACCATATAACAGCATTTGTTCACTGCCCATGAGTCTGCTGTGTGCTGTGTACTAGCTTTGTTCCTTCCTCTAGATTTTAAGCTCCCTGAGAGCTGAGCCGTGCTGCTATGATTCTTGTGTTCTTAGCATTTTGCTGAGCATATAGTGGCGACCTTCCACTGCAGGACAGCAGCCCACCTTCCTCTCCCTTCTCTAGACATAGCCACCCTAATTTCCTGAAAGGTGCTTGCTTGCTTTTTTTTATTTTTTTTATTTTTATTTTTATTTTTTATGTGTATGAGTGTATAGCCTGCATGTGTGTGAGTGCACCCATGTCATGTAATGTCCCTGAGGTCAGAAGAGGGCTTCGGATTCCCCTGGAACTGGAGTTACGGACAGTTCATAGCCACCATATGGGTGCTGGGAATCGAACCTGGGTTCTCTGCAAGAGCAGTCAGTGCTCCTAACTGCTGAGCCATCTCTCCAGCCCCTAATTTTTATTTTTTAAGTTTTATTTATTATTTTTATTTTATGTGTATGCATGTATTGCCTGCATGTAGGTACATGCATATAGGTGTCATGCAATGCCTGCAGAGGTTGGAAGAGGCTGTTGGATCCCCTGGGACTGGAGTTAGAGACCGTTGTTATCTGCCATGTGGGTGCTGGGATTTGAACCCAGGTCTTCTGCAAGAACAACCAGTGTTCTTAACTGCTGAGCCATCTCTCCAGCCCAAAAGGTGCTTTCTTTTATGTCATAAGGGGCAAACAGGTAGGCACCCTATCAGGTTGTGGGAAATGGTCACGCACCCTAATGTTTGGTTCCTTTTCTGCTTCCTTAGTTTGAAGTGTGCACTCTCAGATGAGTCTCCCTTTTGTTTTCAGTCACTGGCAGTCTGATGGAAAGAAGACTGCAGCTGGGTTTCCTGTTGTCGGCATTTTCAGTCCACTAGCACAGTGTGTCAGGGCTGTGTGATGCTAGGTGGGCACCATCCCCTGACCTCAGCAATTCAGGCTGGTTCCACTTCAGTACCAATTACCTAGCTAACCTCTGGGCGTCGGTACTTATCTTTCAGATGGGGATGATGATACCTGTGCTCTGTGCCATAGGTAGTTATTAGGCCCTGGCTGTGTGAGGGAACCCTGATCATCTGATACGGCCCTTCTTTTCCTTCTAAATGCTCTGAGGAACTCCTGCTTATGGATTTGCCCCATCCCAGCCCCCTCTCCCACCCCCTGTTTGCAGCAAATTGGTTCCCCTGCTTTTCCTGTCCTGTGCTCTGTTCATTCTCCAGGCTGATTTGACACTCAACTCCCACTCCCAGTCCTTCCCCTATCACATGTGCGGGCCTCTGCCAACAACACTCTCGCCTGTGCCCAGGGCGCTTCACACACAGGCAGGCTGTTGTGTTCACAAATGGTTTGGAGGAGGAGGATGTGCCTGAGCTTGTCCTTGGCCCTTGTTGCCTTCTGCTAGAAGCAGCTCAGCCGTTGTGCCAGGACAGTGTTCAGCTGTGGAACTGTGGGGGTTGTTTAGCAGAGGGCATCTGGAGCAGGTGGAATACTTCTCCACCAATCTGTGAGTTCCCGATACTGGATGTGGCCCTTCCTGGCAGCTAACCTCATATGTCATGGAGCCCGTAAGGCCAGACTACCATCTAAGAGCACTAAATGCCCCTGTGACTTTGCAATGTTTACCACACAGAAGAGTCTTTTCATAAACATTGTCTCTTACAGCTCTGAGAAGAGTTACTATGCTTCGGATCTCTGAGTTTAGGGCA
>NW_008344592.1:91466-171985 GCF_000622305.1 Nannospalax galili | reverse complement strand
TGACAAAAGGGTTTCCTTCCCTGTAGCCCCAGCTGGTCTGGAACTCACTATGTAGACCAGGCTGGCCTTGAACTCACAGAGATTCGCCCGCCTCTGCCTCCCAAGTGCTGGGATTAAAAGCATGCACCACCATGCCTGGCTAGAAATGATCCATTTCATATAATAAACTTTAACAACTCCTTCCCTCTCTTCCTCCCTCCTTCCCTTCTTTTCTCTTCTTTAAGAGTCCAAGATCTGAGCATGATGGTGCAGCCTCTAGAGGCTGAGGCAGGGAGATTTCCTGAGCTCTCGATGTTAGGGCCAGTTAAAACCACATGAAATTCCAAAAAAAAAAAAAAAAAAAAAAAAAGAATGAATTATTATGCTTGACTAACTCATGAGACACTGAGGCTCCAGAAGGACTAAGGACTTTTCAAAGCCCACACTACCATCAAGTGACAGAGCTGACATTGAACTTGGTGGTCTGGCTCTCAGATCTCAGATCCCAATTTGAGCTGCCAGCTAGCGCATGCTCCTGTTTCTTGTATCCACTATATTATACCTTTAAAGAATGCTTTTGCAGTCTGGTATAATGGCACATGTCTGCAATTCCAGTACTTGAGAGGTGGGGGTAGAGGATCACTTCAGTCACAGTGGCTAGAGAGTTTGAGGCCGGCCCTGACTATATGAGACACTATCTCAAAAAAAAAAAAAAAAAAAAAAGCTAGGCTGATGAGATAGTTCAATCAGTTATGGCAGTTGCCACCAAGCCCTATGACCCTATTTGGATCCCAGGGACCCACATGGTGGAAGGAGAGGAGGAGAGAACAAAGTTGTCCTCTGACTTTCACATACATACTATGGCATACATGTACCCACACCCACATACACACTAAATAAATAAGTAAATGTAACAATTTTAAAGCTTTTACATTTCTGTGGTGTTGCTAGGAATCGAACCCAGAGCCTTGAACATGCTACCATGGACCTTGAACACGCAAAGTGTTCTACCACTGAGCCACACCCCCAACCCACAGTATCTCATCTTTGCAATTCAAGGATGCTATAAGGAGATACTCAAGTATTTTCTTTCTTGCCTCCACCTCCCATGTTCTGGGATTACAGGCATGTGCTACCACACCCATCTTAGAGCACATATTTTCATCTCTTAATATCCAGGAGGCTTGAGACTCATGTTTAGCTGCAACTTTGAATTTGACAGTGGCAGCACTCAGAACCCTACTTTGGTTCCACATATTACACCTTGGCACACAGGCAGAACCACTGCTCAGAGCCTTTCCCTTCCATCACTTTCATCCTCCCTCCCCTAGAGGTCTGAGCTGGAAAGTGGCTATAATTGGCCTCTGTAATATCTGAGTTTCCAAACAGTTCCCAGTGCAAGGAGAGGCAACATCAGGTGCATACACAGGCAGGCTCTGAACATTGCCCTATGTGACCCTCTATGGTCCATGGCAGTCCTGCTGAGCAGCCTGTCCCTCTCTGAGGGAGAGGCTGGGCCAGTCATAGCCAGATGGGTGACAGTGAAGGCAGGGTACCTGGTTCCCTTTCCTGGAGCCAACTGCCTTGCAGATGTGTCCCCTTAGACCAAGCAAGAAGGAGCAGTCAATATCCACCTCTATTCTAAGACAAGCAGAGGCATGGCTGCTGTGATTTTTCTTTTGGGCCTTTCGGACATTGCCTAGGCCAGGCGCAGTGTGGGAGAAGTGAAGGAACTGTGCCTGGAGAGTACCAGGCGTGACTGCCAGCTCTGCAGCACCTTAACCATTGCCATGACCCTTAGGATCCCATGCTCTAAGATTGGGCCAGATGTAATAAGCTGCCCCAGTGCCCTCTAATAGTCCTTCTGAACCCATTCTTTGGTCTCATGTTCAAATATCTCTGTAAGACCCATTGTACTCTTGTGTTCCAGGGGATCCTTTCAGATGACCATGGGCTGGCTGCTGCCCTCTGGAGAACTTTCTTCAACCAAAAATGTGAAGACCCTCGACAGCTTGAATTGCTGGTGGAGTATGTGAGGAAACAGGTTAGCAGCCTCCCCCTATGCAATCTGGTAGAAGTATGTGGTATTGGACCCTGGGGGATCTAAGAGGCTGATCTACCAGGAGCTAATATAAGGGGGATCTAAGAGGCTGCTCTACCAGAAGCTAATATAAGGGAATCCTAACCCAATTACATCAGCAGCAAGCACCGATGAAGACTGAGCATAAGTAGCTCACTCTGGCCTTGAACTTGCTGTAGCCTTTACCTCCCTCCCAAGTGTTGAGATTACGTGTGTGAGCTACTATGCCAAGCTTAAGAATGAGCTGCTTCTAACTGGGCGTGGTGGTGCATGCCTTTAATCCCAGCACTAGGGAGGTAAAAGCAGGTGGATCTCTCTAACTTTGAGGTCAGCCTGTTTTACATAGTGAGTTCCAAGCCAGCTGGGGCTACAGGGAGATCCTGTCTCAAAAAGACAAAAATAATAATAATAATAACAATAATAATAATAATAAGCTTCTTCTGTGTGTCCAGCTGTGAACTAGGCCAAGGATTCTACGGAGGGGATAGGGAGGAAAGGTATACAGCCTTCTGCTTCTGAAAGTTGTATCACTCATTCACAGTATATTTTGTTACCTGCTGGTGCCAGGTATAGTATTAGATACTGCGCCCTCAGTGTCCTGGACCACCCACTGTGCTCCATTTCATGCCCACTTGTGGATCTGTTTCCCACTTCTGACTTCTAACAGAACCAAGCTGCAGACAGCATTTAACAAACACCTCTAGTCTTCCCCCCAGTGCTCTTCACTGCCAAGTAGGGGCTCCCATGTCCTTGCTCTCTGACTTTCTAGGGCTTCCTGACACTAGGGCTTCCAAGAGACACTCCACAGTAAAGACTGCTTGACCACATGACTTTGTCAAGCTGGTGCAGAACTAACTCCTGATCTGCCCCCAGAAATTCATGCTTTCTAGATGAGTGGACTCACTCATGTAGAGGAGGAACATGGAGGCTTTTCTGGGGTCTCCCAGTGAGTCAGCCTGCATAGCTGGCCTCAGATCCTAAGCTGGGTGAATCATGTAGCCACTAGAGGCCACAGCTGCTGCAGACAACTCACCAGTTTGGGCTGTCAGTGAGTCACATCTTTACTTCGTGGGCTTGGTCCCTGGGGTGATGGGGCCTCACGCCAGTTATTCTCTTGTTCACCTGTGTCCATGGTCTGTGAGCCTCCAACAGCCAGGAAAAGGAAGGGCAGAGCCCAGCTTCAGAGCAGACAGGACTGAGAAGACCAGCTAGTTGGTTGGTGACAAACTGACATGCTAAGGCTTTAGAAATCAGGGGGTAGAGAACACCAGAAGCCAGAACTTCCACGTGACCATTCTTCAGATCTGCCAGAGCCAGAGAGAAGGCACTGTGACTTGAGAGCCTTGCTCTCAGACAGGAGTCAAAATTGGTGAAGTAAATGCTGTTTTTGGAGAGACCCACCCATCTCTCCCATCTGCCGTGGTAGGCTTGTGCCAGAGGCCACAACAAGGCACAGCTGGGACCGCAACAAGGGCCCAAAAAGGAGGGGTTGCCACAACTAATGACCCTATGAGAAGTCTCATTTGGCCCCATTTAGAACTTGGCAGTAGGGCTCCTAAGAAAGCAGGGTACCCAGTTCTGTCAGCAGGCCTTAGCACCTGCTGTGGCAGTCCCTGGGCTGGGAGAGCAGAGGTTAATGGGGCTCAGTTCTGCCCTTGAGGAGCCAGTCGGGTACACAGCCAGTCCTGGAGTAAGTTAGTCTGTCATATGATTCAGATTTAATAGGGTGCTGAGAAGGCCAGAGAAAGGTTTGTTCTGACTTCGTAGGTCAGGGCAGACCTTGAGCAGTCTCTGGTTCTGTACACCTGGTAGTATTTGGTAATCAATCCGAAATTACATTGAGGTTGGCAACTGAGGAGATGAGCAAAATGGTGGCATTGGATGAGCGGGCTGCAGGGACGACAACAGTACAGCTGGGACGACAGCAGTACAGCTGAACCACTTCCCCTGGAAGGGACTCAGGACATATGGAAAGCTAGACCTCTCTCTGGGAGGCTGGGGCTGAGTTCAAGGGACAGCAGTCTGAAAATGAAATGAGTGATGAGCTCTTGGAAGAAGAGGATAATCCAAGACCTGAGATGAAGCCCCCTGCCCACTTTTCTTTCCCCCCAAAGAGCCTCATCTTTGTGGGTCCAGAGGTACCTCCTGCTTCCTCACTGTGCTACCTGTCCATCTGTAGGCATTTCTCACCTGCTGCCCTCCTGAGACCCCTTAACTCACTTCCCCTTGCAGAAATGGCTCCCCTCTTTCCCAGCAGTGCACTTGCCCCATCACAGGTATCCCTCTACACAGGGAAGATTGTGTGCTTAGATACCTAGACAGGCCCAAGAGCACCCCAGGAGGCCTGGTGTTACCCAAATGGCACCTAAAATCATCTCTGTGTCACACAGACTGGAGGTGCAAACAAGAGACAGCCCACTGAGCAGACATGATCACTAGCTCCAGGTATCAGAGCAGCTGTCAGTTTTGGGGAACAAGAGGATATGGCATTTGGTCCCTCCAGTTACAGTTAGAACACGAAGGATCAGGGATGAAAGTCATGTAGTGACAGGTAGGGGTTTTGAAGAGGATGATCATCTTAACAACAAAGCTGCTGGGGACAGCCCCTCCCACCCCACCCACCCCTTGCCCCAGCCCCATCTGTTCTGTGCTGTGGAGACAGCCTCTTCCCTCCCCCCTCCAGCTGTTCTGTGGAGTCAGGAGAAACTGGGTCCACAGACCAGCATGAGGGCCCTCTGGAGGACAGTGGAGGCACACTTATGAGGAAAAGAGGTTGAAGCTGAGTATGGTGGCACACACCTTTAATCCTAGCACTTGAGAGACAGAGGCAGGTGGGTCTCTGAGTTAGAGACTGGCCAGATGTACATATTGAATTGTAGGTCAGTCAGAGTTAAACATAGTGAGATTTCTGTCTTTAAAAAAAAAAAAAGCATTTGATGTGACAGCTCTGTACACGCCTTATCAAATCTTCCCTTGAGTCCCATGATGTACCTATTTCCGTCTTCTCAGACAAGAGGACATAAGTTTCCGAAGTGACCACCTTGCATAATAGCACTAGGAAAAGGCAGGTCTGAGCCTTTCAGCTCTACTGGGTAGAGTGGACAGGGTGTATTCTGTGAATCTCAGGCTCTAAGTTCTGGGCCTGCAAGAACTCTGTAGTGAGGGTGAAGCCGGGGTTAGATGCCCTTGGTGGGGAGGGCGTGGAGTGGGGATGTGTGTCTCCATTTAGAGGTGTAAAGGGAAGTCCTTAAAGCCTTGTGGTGAGCTTCCCCAGTTACTTTTTCTCTAAATCTCCTTAATGAGATAATCTGGGAGATCAGAGACCGCTGACTTAGAAGCTGGATAGTCAGAAGACACCCTCTCTCCAATACTCCTGGCTTTCCACTCCTTGGGGAGGCTGGGGCCTTTCACCACTCTGACGTGTGTCTTGCCCCTGTCTTCTGTTCATTGCTCTTCACTGCAGATGCAGTACCTGGACTCCATGAACGGAGAGGATCTACTTCTGACAGGGGAAGTGAGCTGGCGCCCTCTGGTGGAGAAGAATCCACAGAGCCTCCTGAAGCCCAGTGTTCCTACTTACAACGACGAGGGTCTTTGAAAGGCTGGCCCTCTGGACAGTTGACTGGCTGGATTTGAGGAACCTCCATGGGACAAGTGCCTGTTTGGCTCAGGACCCTGAAGAAAGTGGCCTGAACTGACTTTTGAACAGTACCTATTGAACACTTGGCCCGTTTGTGCTGAGTTTCTTCTTCCTGTGCCCAGGAGTCTGATCTGGTTGGGTACAGTGCTGGGAGATCCTCTGGCTCTTCTGAGGTGTTCTCTCCCTCAAGAGGAGCCCCAAGCACACTTCCTAAGTCCTGCAGCAACCACATGTGACTGACAGCTTTTTTCAGCGGCTGAGGAAGAGCTGGGTAGGTTAGAAGGGAAATACCCCACACCCAGGGGGCCCCCTGTGCCTAGGAGCAGCATATAATGCTGCTGATTCAAGACCAGTAGCTATACACTGTCCCCCAACTGTGAGCCATGGGGTTGAAGTGGCCATTAAAAGAAAGAGACCTATCTCTGCTGTGGCTCTTTGTTCCAGGGTCTTTTAGAAGCATAGGTGAGACGGTGGGTGCCACAGTTCAGAGACAGGAGATGGGGGTTAGAGGGTGTCAGGGGCTTTCTGCTGATGCTCTTGTCTCCAATTCACAGAGAGGTGTCACTGGCCAATGCACAGCCTGCCAGGCATGTTCTCTGGGACCCAGGAGGCTTCTGAGGGCCAAGGGGGTTGTCACATCCTAAGTCATTTAGAAAGAAACCTTGAGAACAAAAGTTTCTTTGTCGCCCACAGAAAACTGGGTAAAGAACACTGTCATTCCTCTCTTGGCCTATCCTTACATGAGATAGCAAGGCAAAAGAACGTTTTTCCTGGTCCAGTGGGTACCATCCCAGGACCCAGCTGCAGGCCCAGCTTTCTACCCCCTCCCCAATTTCTACAGCATGTGCTGCAGAGCTGCCCAGTCGGCTCTTGAGGGGCCTATTCCCTCCTCCCTGGGAGTTTGGGTCATCTCTTGGGGGATTTTCTTAAATTGAACAAAGGGGCGGGGAACCATCTTGCCCCTCCCTCCCCCATCCAGCTTCCTTCATTGAACTTGCTATAAAATGAGTCATATAAAGAAACTCTATACGAGTGAGGTATATTCCACTTCTGTGAAAACATTACAAATCAAACCGCCTTCTCTCGGTTTATTTAAGATGCTTTTGTTGCAAGCGGAGCTCTAGAGTGAAGCCTCCTCTGTGTGTGTGAGATAATAACACCTTGTAACTCATTACCGCTGGGCACTATTTACATAAACCAGAGCCAAGCCAGGCAGGAATTTGCTGATTAATTTATTTTTAATGGAGTGAAGTATTCCATGCACCAGAATAAACTTTACTGTGTGTATCTAACTGCTCCTGGAATGGATGGAAAAATTAATGGAACAGATTTTGGCTCCTACCTCTGCACATTAATTCATATATAAAAGTTATTTGAATGTTAACCCATTTGCTGCCCAGGGCAGCTCCCCAGCCATAGATCCCAGCCCACAGCACCAGTTTAGCTACTGGGCTTGTTTTAGCATCCTGGAACCTCAGATTTTCAAGAAACTTTAAAAGTCATTTGAGCCCATCCAGGTGCAGAGCCTGACCACCTTTCTTAGGCTCTGTGTTCATGCAAACCCTGCCTGCAGAGCTTGTATCCTCACGATTCAGTGTTCAGATACAACAACTCTAAAATAGAGCCATGTTGTGAAGTCCTGGCCATCAGCCACACCAGGCCCACTCCCCTTCAAAATAAAATCTAGGTACCTTACAGGCCACAAGCTCTTCAGTTGACTCCTGCCTCCATTCCAGCCAGATTTAATAGGTCTCTAATCCATTTCTTCAGTGAGCAATCACTTGGCATTACTTGAAGGGCCTACACTGTTTCCTCTACTCAGAACTCACTTCTGATGCTGACTGAAGAAATAGTTACCTTCCCCAAGTGTCACTTTTCCTCCTGTCTTCTACTGACTTAGCACCTCAGTAAAGTCATTCAGGTGATTTTTTTTCACAGCCGCCTCCCACACTGCACCCTTAGCAGCATCCACAAAAGAGTGGGTGTCATGTTAAGGTGGCTCACCTTTACTTTCCTAATGCTCAGTAAGTACCTGACTCACAGCATCTGGGGACATACTGGTGAATAAAGGAGATTAAACGAACAGTTAAATCAATTCCAACAAAAAGAGCCCCTTCTGGACCATTTGCAGTCTGCCCCAAAGTTCAACTTATTTTAACAGTAATACTAAAGTATTAAGCAACTCCTTTGGCTTTAGCATAAGAACCAAACCCAATTAGTACAACATAAACACTTTTTAAAAATGTTTTATTTAGTAACTTATTTTCTATGTTTGAGTGTATTGCCTTATTGTACGTAAGTGCACCCATGTTGTGCAATGTCCACGGATGTCAGAAAAGGACATAGAATTCCCCTGAAACTGAAGTTACAAATAGTTGTTAGCCACCATGTGGGTACTGAGAATCAAACGAGAATTGCCAGTGCTCTTTAATGAACCATCTCTCCAGCACTCCATAAACACTTTTCTAATACAAATCATATTAGAACAAGTGAAGGACATTACTTCGTCTTCAGGAAGACTGCTCTTCAGAAATATTTTGATCATTCATTTGTATACTTCCAGAAGGGACCAGAACAAATTAAGAGAGATGGTTAGGAAAAGGCGACTGTGACTGAAGCAGGAAGATTGCCTTGAGTTTGAGGACAGTCTGAGCTACAGTGTGAGACCTTGCCTCAAAAAGAGAAAGAAAGGGCCAGCTAGATGGCTCCGTGGATAGAAGGTAGCTTGCTCTACCTAATGAATTGAATTCTATCTCTGGGACCTACATGCTAGGGCTAGGAGAACTGATTCCAATAAGTTATCCTCTGATCTTCACATGTATGCAATGGCATGCATATACTCAGACGCACATGCATGTATACACACAGACACACACGCTAAAATTTTCTTTTAGCCAGGCATGGTGGCACATGCCTTTAATCCCAGCACTTGGGAGCAGAGGCAGGTGGATCTTTGTGAGTTCCAGGCCAGCCTGGTCTACAAAATGAGTCCCAGGCCAGCTGGACTACAGGGAGACCCTGTCTCAAAAAGACAAAAAAAAAATTTTTTTTTTTTTCTTTTAAAAAGTGAGCTGGAGAGATGGTTCAGTGGCTAAGAACACTGACTGTTCTTGCAGAAGACCTGGGTTCAAATCCCAGCACCCACATGGCAGCTAACTATCTGTAACTCCAGTTCCAAGGGATCCGACGGCCTCTTCTGTCCTTCTCGGGCATTGCACAACATGGGCGCACTTACTTACATGCAGGCGTAACACTCACATATAAAATAATAAATAAAATATTTTTTTTAATTTTTTTCTTAAAAGGAAAAAAGACTTTAATCCCAGCACTCGGGAGGCAGAGGCAGAACTGAGAGGGAAACTTCCTCCCTGCTGGCTAGCCTTCATAGTACTGGAAGATGCTATGCAGGCTGCTGGGGGAGAAAAGTCAGTGATCTCACCCAGCTGTGAAGCCTACAAACTGCAATACTAATCTGCTAGGCAAGATGTGCCCACTTGTGAAATATTGCTATGATCATTACAAGGGTAACCAAGTGCTTTCTGGTTGGATTTGAGGTCCATGCCACAAGAGAGCTCATGCCCAACACCATAAATTGGTCAAAAACCCATGGCTGGGGAGGTCATAGGCCCTAGGGGGGACCTTTCTGCTGTCATTTTACTAAATGGACATGGTATCAAACTGTCTTCTAACTAGTTACTCATAGTACTGCTTTCAGCTTTGATCAGAGAAGCTACTATTTGCAGTGAGTAGTGGTTAATGCGAAGACTTATAACCAGTCAAAATGAGTAAGTGACTGTGGAGTGCTTAGTTTTAAATGGGACATCCTGGATTACCCCTCTCCCCCAAAGCTCCGGGAACATCATGGGTAAGAAGAAGTTAAGAGCTGGAGGATGGGATGGAATGCTGTCTTCTAGACATGAGATAGCCTTTGTTCTCATGGACGCACAGCATCTGTGGTTACCTGAACAAGATGGAGCCCATCAACTTTCCATCATGGATATGGGAGGGGCTCAGTGAGGCCCAGCTCCCTGCTTCTGAGCTATTGGTAGTTAATGGTTGCTGGGGGAGAGGGATTCATTTTCTTAAGTGGTATAAGCATAACCTACGCTCATGCAAATAAACCTAATTAAGCTCAGTGGGACCCAAAGAAACAAACAAAAGACAAAAGACATGAAAGTAGAGGGGAACTTGGGAAGAAGGGGTTCAGTGGGAATGGGAGGTGGATGAGGGAGGGAAATGGGTGAAAGTAACCGAAATACATTAAATACATGTATGATATTGTCCAGGTATAACAAAAGCAAAAACCCTACCTAGTACTTCAGAGGTTGAAGCAGGAGGATCACAAGTTAGAGGCCAGCCTTGGTCACAGCAAAACTGTCATCTTCCCCTACCAAAGAACAGAAATCCTAGACTGCTAATCACCAAATTTCACCTTTTTTGTAATGTATAAAAGTTTAAAATGTATGATAGGCATAATCATTTTTACTAACCTTTTTCACAGGTGAGGAGACTAAAGTTTAGGAGGCCTAGAAAGTTATCTGAGATTGCGCCAGCCCTGACCATGTGACCTCAGGACCCCAGCTCTATCCCTGGACCACACTGCCCTCTTCAGGTCAGCAAGGAGAGAGCTGCACTTGGCTTTAAAACAGCTGGGAGCTTCCCCCTGGCCAAAGGCAGAAGAGACGCCTTAAACTTATAGTTTCCTTGTCACAAAAAAGGAAGTCTACTAGCACATCAGAAAACATGCTTTTCCTTAGAAGTTTTCTTTTGCTTTTGTTTTTGTTTTTTGTTTTTTTATTTTCTGACACAGGGTCTCCCTGTAGCTCCAGCTGGCCTGGAACTTGCTATATAGACCAGGCAGAAGTTAAAGCCTTATTCCAACTTTATGAGCTGGTATGTGTACATACACAGCTAATTGGAAAATACAACAAGTGATTAGTAATCAGAAAAGCCCAGAAGGCAGTTAGGACAGAAAGAATGGGTAAGGCTTGAGGGGGAAAGCAAACAAGGAAGTGAAGGGCTGCCAGGGGAGAAGGCATGGGACCAAAAGTCCCTCAGACTCAGGTGGACCAGTGTCCTTGACAGGTTGCAGAGAGAAAGAGGGCATGAGTGGGAGTTCCAGGATAAAGCATTTGACCAGCAGCAGCGCACTACCCCTTACCCCACCTTCTCAGGATTACAATTTGACAATGAGTAGAGATGCAGGGCCAGGCCAGGATGTATTAACCTAGCCAGGAAAGCAGTTGAGCTGTCTAGGTTTGGATCCTGAGAGTGATAGTAAGTTCACATCCCAGGGACATTGATGCTGAACTCCAGAACTTGATGCTGAACCTGCTCGATGTGCTGAAGAACTGGAAGTCATAGGTGTCTGGAAGCCAGGGCTGCTGCTGTCTGACAGAAGACCAGCTTGAAACAAATCCTCTCTATTGTGTATTTCCACATGACAATCACAGCTAGACAGGACAGGGACTACCACCCTGTCATGTAGTAGCCTCTGAGAAGAAGACACTCAATTGGTGCCAGGTGACTCTGCTGCAGGCTGGACAGTGGCGTGTCCTCTGAGACCTACTTGGATGCTCTTAGTGCACTTTGGAGCATCTATCTGGGAATCCAGGCTGGTGGGAGGTGGACTCACAGTAGAATTGTTCTGGGGAAGGCGGGGCTAGAACTTGAGATGGAACTGAGAGGATGAGGATGCTGGCCCTGTCATGGGTATATGGACATGGAATCATGAGTGAGTTCCCAGATGTGAAGGTAGCCCAGGTATAGGAATGGGCACAGAAGGCAGGATCTGGAGAGGAAGCTGAGTAGGTAGGGAGAGATTCCAGAACTTCCATGTGGCCCCATAGGGGAAGTGTAAGGTTTTAGACTATTCCAGAAACACGATTGATCATTGAGAGAACACAGACTGCAAGAGGTAAAGGCAATGGATGATGACATCTGTTGGATTCTTGGGTGGTGCTAGTTGAGAAGAAACAGCATTTAGTTGAACAGTAGGGATCATCTTTGACAATTAGGGAATCTTATTGTCATCCCTCTGGGAAATGGAAGCCTGGTGCAATGGTTTGAATGAAAAATGCCCCACATAGGCTTAAGTATTTGAATACTTGGCCCCATTTGGTGGCGCTGTTTGTGGAGGTTTAGGAGGTACAGCCTTGCTGGAGGAAGCCTGTCACTGGGGTGGGCTTTGAGAATTCATAGCCTTGTCCCATTTCCAGTATTGCTCTCCGTTTCCTGTGCTTGCTTGAGGATGGGGTGCTCAGCTTTCTGCTTTGGCTGCCTCCTGCCATGCCTCTTCCGCCATGATGGACTCATCCCTCTGGAACCATAAACCAAATAAACTCTTTTAAGTTGTGTTGGTCATGGTATTTTATCACAGCAACAGAAAAGTAACCAATATACCTGGTTTTGAGAGGAAAACCTGGCCTTGGTGAGGTAGAGAGAACCCTTCTTTTCCTTTTAAGATTTATTTTATATATATATATATATATGTGTGTGTGTGTGTGTGTGTGTGTGTGTGTGTGTGTGTGTGTGTGTGTGTGCAGGTGCCCAAGGAGGCCAGAAAAGGGTACTAGATCACCTGGAGCTGGAGTTACAGGTGGATGTGAGCTGCCTTGATGTGGGTACTGGGAATCAAACTCAGAACCTTTTGAAAAGTAGCAAGGGCTCTTAACCTCTGAGTCATCTCTCCAGCCCCACCCCGTTTTGAGATAGCTTTTGCTATGTAATCCTAGCTGGCCTGGGACTTGCTATGTAAACCAGGCTAGTCTTGAACTCACAAAGATCCATCTGCCTCTGCCTCCCAGGTGCAGGGGGATTAAAGGCATGCATCACCTCTCCCAGTGAGAACACCTTCTTGAGGCAGGAGGACAGATGGAGGTCAAGGGATGCCTGGAGTGAAGCGGGGAAGAGGAGGGAGAGCTCAGGCCAGCAAATCTTGATGCCTGAGGAATCTAGAGTTTGGGAGAAGTGAGAAGGAAGGAAGATGATAGATTTGTTGGGAGGAAATGTGACACCTGCAAAACGCTTTGGCTCTTCCATTGGAAATAGTGCTCCTGTACCTGCTGCCCTGGTCCTGCCCACTGCCAGTCCCTCCTCACTACTGCATCCATCATGCTTTGCCCACACCATCCACAGCATTTGGTTTTAGAAAAGGGTAGATCAGACCTCAGGCTCCTACCCATGACTTTCCCTTCTTATACCTGCCCTTGTGCTAACTACCCAGCAAAGGTTTTCTGGGGATCTCCCTGAGCCGTGTTGTTGAGCTTAGAACCCAGAGCCTACCAAGATCCAGAGCCCCTTTCTTGAACAGAGAGAAGAATAAGGAGAAAAGTCCCCAGAGACCCTGGCTGAGGAGCCTCCAAATGGTGCACACAATGATGACAGTGGTGTTACTGCTAGAAGACGTGGAGACCTCCACCCAGTCGCCATTTCACAGGCTGAAGCTCCACAGCTGGGAACCACACAGACCCCATGCACTTGTGCTGACCACTTCCTCTTCATACAGCCAGAAAAACTTTTACCTCCTAGACACCTCTCTGGAAGAGAGGCTACTACAGGGTTGCATCTTAGCTGAGGGGGTGGAGACATGGTTCCTCTAAAGTTCTGGAATGGGCCATGAGCTCTAAGCCCCAAGCACCCAGTTTAAACCTTGTCCTAATCCATGGTTTATAAGTATTTATGATTCTATGTTCCTCACCAAACTGTGAGTTTCTCCAGAGCAGACACAAGTTCTTACTCATCTTTGGGACCCCCCAAGCTGGCCTAAAGTAGACACTGAATCCAGGGTAGATTGGACAGAGGGAAAAGGGAGGGGGTGGACAGAGAAAGGTGACTGTATCAGTAACAGGCTGGAAGGGTCATGGAAGGGTTAGTAAATGTTTTTTTCATCCTCTTCTCAGGTTCAGAATGGATTGGCAAATAAGACAAATGAACATAAAATGGTGGCTGCTAGTGTCACTGATAAAGCTGATCAGAGCATGTGGTTTTGTTTTGTTTTTTTTTTTTTTATGAGACAGGGTTTCCCTGTAGCCTCAGCTGGTCTAGACCTCGATGTAGACCAAACTGGCCTTGAACTCACAGAGATCTGCCTGCCTTTAGTTCCCGGGTGCTGGGATTAAAGGTATATACCAACATGCCCGGCTGAGAACGTGGTTTTCATTTGTTGGTCAAATGATTGCTAATATCCCCACAGGACCAAACATCTTGCTCTTCTATGAAAGGGCAGACAGACCTCTTCCTTACAGGAATAGGATTCCTTTGTAAGTTTATCCTGTGTTGGTGTAAAGAAAATGTGTTAACTTTTCCTGAGAGGAGGGGGAGAAGGAAACGGAGGAAGAGGAGGAGGAGGAGGAGGAGGAGGAGGAGGAGGAGGAGGAGGAGGGAGGAGGTGGAATAATAATAACTTAAAAAGACCTGAACCCAACTCCTTCCCTAAGTCCCCCATCAGACAATCATTCTTCTTCCTTGAGAAGGAAAGGGCTCTCAGCACAGAGAAGAGGGGCATCCCTCTCAGACGTCTTCAACAGAGTAGAATGGAAATTTTCTCCTCTCCTCTTATGGAAACATGAGTGGGTACAGGTCCTACACCATTTTATGGGATGAGATGGATGGATGGGGCAGAGGATGGGAGGGGAAAGTGGGTAATAAAGTGGGCTCCCTACCATCACTGTCTGTAGATCCACACAGCCGCCTATAAGGAACAATGCCAACATGCTCAGTGTGCTGGGGAAGTGTGTGAATGCTCATAAGTATACATGTGTGCAGAGGGAGAGAGGATCTTGTCTCCTGTGAGAGGCTGGATCCTAGAGGCAGTGGTGGGAGTGACCAGCCACGTTGGCCTTCAGAGCCAGTCTTAGGTCTCATGGGGACGGGGACTGACCAGAAGGAGCTCCTCTGGTCACTGTCCCATCTGTGTTCAAGCCTGCATCATACTCGTGCCCTTCCATAACCTAAAAAGCTCTGGAATTCAGCAGATACAGAGTGACTATGACCACTCTGTCAGGCAGTTACCACAGATTCATATCTCATAACCACCCAGGGAAAGAGGTAAATGGGGCCCTTGGCCCCATTTTACAGATTAGGCCCCTGTGACTCAGAAGATGACCTTACCCATTAAGAGAAAGAAAGAGCCATTGTTCGAATACAGGGATCTGACTCAGTACAGTGGCACAAATGACCCCAGCCCCTGGGATCTCAGGATGAGATAACTGGGAAAGAGTGACCTCCTGAAGACCTGCGTGTCGCTCAGTGAACAGCGAGTCACACCCAGCTGGGTTGCTTTGGGTTCCTCTCAGGGTAGTTTCCCAAGTCATCCCAAGATGGGGCCCTGGAGTCTTCACAACCTCTTGAGCAAGGCCCTCATCCTCAAGGCTCTTAATGGTGTGGCCTGAAGACTTTCTTGTGGTACCTACTGGCCTCCTCAGGCACTACCTTCCTTCCAGGGCATCGCGGCCTTCCTCTAGCCTAGAACACCCTGCTTGCCATTCTTCACTGGCTGAATGCATCTTTTGTTGACTTTTGGAGACAAGGTGTTGCTATGTAAACTAGGCTGGCCTCAAATTCACAGTCCTCTTGCCTCAGCCTCCTGAATGCTGGAATTATTAAAGATGTGTGCTACTATGCCTGGCAGAGCATGCCTCATCTCTTACCCAGTTTGAGCCAGCCTCCAGAACCCCTCACCATTTGTGTGGCTTGCAAGTTGCTTTGCCTTAATTTAAGGCATGGGGAGCACCCTGACTACTACCCTCCACTGGAGCACCACAATGTAGGTGTGTGGCACCTGCATCAGAGCATCCTGCAGCAGGCTGGCTCTGTCTCACCACCCCCACAGGACAGGCACCTGCCCAGGCGCCACTCAGTTTGTGACAGATGACAGACAAGACTAAATGACCCCCAGGAAGGCCCAGCGTTGCCAGGAAGGCGCCGGACACACCCCCTGGACAGGAAAATAGTTTCCTTCCTCTTAATAACAGTCATTAAGGGGCCTGTGCCACACACACACACTGCAGCCAGGGGCTGGGCTTGTGTCTGTCAAATGGTTCCCATGACCCTAGGCCAATATCTAGAGGCCCAGCCTCAAGGCCAAGATCCACCTATCTACCCTCTCATTGCCCTTTATCCACTCAGCCCATAGGGAGGTACATCTGGGTCTTACAGCCTTGAGGGACTAGGTTTAACTTACACTCTATTATTATCAGAATGTTAGGGCTTCCTGGGACCCTTGTCCCTTCCAACTCACCCTGCCCCTCTCAACTAAGTACATGCACACGGGCACGCACACACGCACGCATGCAATACTACACAGTCCAGAATTGAAATCGGGCTAATCCACTTCCCAGACACTCAGCAACCAAAGAGATCTTCACACAGACATGTACACACCAGCATGTAGGCAGATACTTCAAGACAGCCAAGCTGGTCCACAAACATTACAGATAGTGTGTACTAATACAATCTTGCACAGATATACTTCTGCATAGGTATGTATATATATTCAGCTGAATGATATGAAACTGCCAATATTCTGTAGGTTTTTTTACTTGAAAAAATGGAATCCACTACAAACTTTGGCATAGAGGGGAGTATACAAAAATACAAGCTGAACATGCTGATGCATGCCTGTAATCCCAGCACTTGGGAGGCACAATTAAGAAAGATCAGGAATATAAGGTCATCCTCAGATACACAGTGAATTTGAGACCAGCCTGGGCTACATGAGACCCCATTTCAATTAGTCAAAACAAATGAAAATGAGAAAATTTTATACTTCCATGTTGTTCAAGTGGCATTATTATAATAGCCAAAGCTATAAGCAATCCAAATACTTATCAGTGAATGGATGGATATCCAAAATATTATACACACATAAAACAGGAATAGCTTTGGAAATCCTGACACATTCTACAACACAGATGAAACTTGAGGACATCGTGTTAAGTGAACAAAGCTATTCACAAGAAGAAAAATTTGGCATGATTCCACCTAAATGAGGTCCCTAGGGTAATCAGATTCCTAGGGACAAAAAGTAGAGTGGTGGCTGCCAAGGGCTGGGGCAGAGAGGGAGAAATAGGGACTTACTGTTTTGTGCGTAGAGTTTTAGTTTTGCACCATGGTGAGTTTTGGACATGGAAAGCAGTAGTGGTGACACAATGCTATGGATGTACTTAATGGCACTGTGGTGAAAACTGTAAGGGTTTTCTCTTTAATTTATTTTGATTTTATGTGTAGAAGTGTATTGCCTGCATGTATGTAAGTGTACCCACATCATGTAATGTCTATGGAGGACAGAAAAGGGCAGCAGATCCTCTGGAACTAGAGTTACATGTGGTTGTAAGCTGCCATGTGGGTGCTAGGATTCAAACCTGGGTCTGCTGCAAGAGCAACCAATGCTCTTAACTGCTGAGCCATCTCTTCAGTTCCCCAAACTGTAAGTTTTATGTATATTTTACCACAAATAAAAGTAGAAAACAAGGGATCAGTGAGAGGGCTCAGCAGGTAAAGATGCTTGCCACTAAACCTGATGACCCAAAACACCTGAAATTCACACAGCAGAAGGAGAGAACCAACTCCCAAAAGTTGTCCTCTGACCTCTACATGCATGTCTTAGCACTTGACTACACACACACACACACACACACACACACACACAAAATAAATAAATGTAAAAAAGATACAGAGCCCAATATATGCACGAGTTATACCTGTGTACCAGAGATAAACACAATTAACTCAGCAACACACAAACCTGCCTACCTACCTCCTGGGAGCTGTTCTCCAATCCAGATAAGGCCCTGGTTCTCCCCTTCAAATGCATCTGGAGATAAGGTCCTAATGAGGGCTCTGTCACCTTTGCTGCCCCCATAGCTCATCACCCTCCCACAGTTTAACTTTGATTACCTAATATCTTACCACTTCTGTAGCTCACCCACCCCCAGGGAAAGGCCTCCTTAGAAGGCCACATGCTCTGATTTCTGCTCCTGTACTTGGGACTAATGGAAGCATTTCAAGTCTCAGTGTACGGCTCCCCATGTCTTTCCTGGGCCACTCACCCTCTGTATCCCATCTCCCAGCCACCCTCTTCAGACTCCCCATTCCCTGTGAAGTTCTGCTCTTTCAGAAGAGTCTATTCTGGGAATGAGCATAGATCAGATAAACCAAGTGCATATTGAACAGGGTATGTGAAGATGTGGCCGTGGTCCCCTGATTTCCCCACCATCTTCTTCATATCTCACTCCTCTGTAGGAAGGTGGTGACCATCCTGTTCCCTTCAGCCCCACTCTGTCACCATGTGAGCTGCCAACTGCTGACCCCTTCTCCAAAGCAAAGCCTTTCCCCACCCTCCTGAGCCCAGACCCACATACCCACCCTCTGAAACAATCTTTGACTATTCAGTCCTGGAGGAGAGGAGGAAGGCTATAGCTGGGCTCCCTTCAGGCCCAGAGCATCTCTGGAGTTGATTGTGCTAGAAATAGCACCTGGTTAAAACACTGGCTAAAAAGGCAAGTTCCAAGGCTTGGGATATGGCTCAGTGGATAAAATGCTTGCTTAGCTAATTCATGAAACCCTGGGTTAGAATCCCAGCACTGAATAAACTGGGCATGGTGATGTATGCCTGTAATCCTAGCACTCTGGAGATAGAGGCGGGAGGACCAGAAGTCAATGGTCATCCTTGGCTACATAATGAGTTTAAAGCCAGCCTGGGCTACATTATATCCTGTCTTAACAAAAATGGCAAGCTCCAGCCAGGAGCTCTTGCTCTTGCAGAGGACCCAGGTTCAGTTTGCAGCACTGACATGGCCCCTAACAACCATCTGTAATATATATAACTCCAGTTCCAGGGGATCTGATGCCCACATCTATGGGCATTGCACGACCTGGGTACACTTACATACGTACAGGCAATACACTCATCCACATAAACTAAAAATATGTGAGTTCAAGGCCAGTCTTGTCTACATAGTGAGTTCCAGGCCAGCTAGGGCTACAGGGAGGCCCTGTCTCAAAAAGACAAAACAATTTTTTTTAATGGCAAGCTCCAACTTATATGAAAATGTCCTTAAGAAACCCAGTACCATGTACAATGTATACCAATTAAAATATATTAATAGCTGGGTGTGGTGGCATACACCTTTAGTTCCAGCACTTGGGAGGCAGAGGCAGGTGGATCTCTGTGAGTTTGAGGCCAGCCTTTTTTTTATTCCCACATATATATATATATATGTATATATATATATGTATATATATATATGTATATATATATATATATATATATGTGTATATATATAATAAAATAGGGGAAAAGGCAAACTCTAGACTCTCAGACCTTCTAGCACATTTGGCATGTGTGCAGCCTAGAGGATATGTGTTTTAACACTTCCTGGCCATTCTTGAGGGCCAGAGTGAGGGCTCAAACTGCAGGTCCTGGGAGGATGGGCTCAGAGTTGGAGTGAGGATAGGACAGGGCGCCATAAACACTGTAGTTATGGTGGTGGGGAGGGTGATTATGGGAGCAGAGGCTCAGGTGGGATCAGATGGGAGTCAACCTCCTTGGCCCTGTTCAATCCTCCCTGGAAGTCTTATATGTGGACCAAGGCATGCATTACCTATTGTGGCACATTTGGGGCTTATTGCCAGTTTCTACATTAGTATTTGGTTCATTTTACATGTGTTTGATGAAATGTGTGATCTGTATCAGTCAGTAGTCTTACATCTGCATGTTGGTCAATGGTCAGTGTGTTAGCATATCTATCTGCCTGTGTGTTCTGTCTTTATTTGGGTGTCTTGAGTCATTCATTCACCATGGAGTGTGTGTGTGTGTGTGTGTGTGTGTGTATTGGTGCATCTCTGAGCAGCGCACCCTGTCCCCCTGGAGTGTAATCCAACCTCTGCAGGTCGAGGGAAGGTCAGGGTTGCTGACTTGCTAGAAGCCTGGTGGGATGTGGCTGTGGTGGGAGGGGAGGGAAGCCCTGCAACATCATGAGTTAAGGGCCTGGCACTGCCACTTCCTTGAGCAGGCGAGTCCCAACAGCAGGCAGACGGATGGGGCTGATCCAACAGGTTCCCAAGGCCAGGGGCAATGGGGCGGAGCATGGTTCTGATTTAGGGTGGCAACAGGTTGGGGGCCCTGCCACACATACACGGGGCTGGAGGGCTGGAGGTGGTTCTGTTGGTAACTTCCTGCTGCAGCCAACTCCTGTGCAAGCTATGGAGCCTGCCGGTGGGTAGGGCACTAGATGGAGAGACTCATTTAGAGGCCTAGGGCCTGGAGGGATCCGGGGCATGGCAGGACCCCTGCGGGGCCGGGTGGAGGAACTGAAGAGGCCGTGGTGGAGGGAGAGTTCACCTCTGGTGCTGCAGCACAGTGAAGCGGCTCGGCTGGCAGCCGATGCCCTCCTGGAGCGGGGTGAGGCTGCCTACCTGCAGGTCATCTCTGAAGAGCGGGAGCTGCCCTTCCTGAGTGCCCTGGATGTGGACTACATGATCAGCCATGTGCGTGGGGGCCCTGAGCTCAGTGAGGCCCAGGGGTCAGAGACTTTAGGACCTGATGGCCTCAGCCTGCTCTCTGAAGTTACCTCAGGCACCTACTTCCCCATGGCCTCTGACTTAGATCCCCCAGACCTGGACCTGGGCTGGCCTGAGGTTCCACAGGCCACAGGCTTCAGCCCCACCCAGGCAGTGGTACACTTCCAGAGGGACAAGGTTAAGAATATCAAGGACTTGCTTCGTTTCCTCTTCAGCCAGGCCCGTACGGTAAGGGCCTCACCTCTTCATTCATTTAAAATTTTTTTTTTTACTTTTAAAATTTTTATTATTTTTATTTTATGAGTGTATTGCCTGCATGTATATAAGTGCACCTGTGTCACGCAGTGCCCTCAGTTCAGAAGAGAGCGTCAGATCCCCTAGAATGGAGCCACGGATGGTTGTTAGCCACAATGTGGGTTCTGGCAATCAAATCAGGGTCCTCTTCAGATGCAGCCAGTGCTCTTAACCACTGAGCCATCTCTCCAGCCCCTCATTTCACAGATTTGGAAATAGGGGCTTTCAGAGAGAAAGGAACCAGCCCAAGGCTGCCCAGAGGCTTAAGGGCAGAAATGAGACTCTCTATTAGATCCCAGGCTGCTAAAAGGTAGGCAGGTGCTTTGTTTCCTTTGGTACCTTTTGGCACTCAAAAACATTACAGGTAAGCACCGAGCAGGGCATAGGCCTCTGGGACTTCACTCCACCCCTGGAAGTGCATGTGGAATTGTATATATTTTAGGGGGTGGTCCTTACTTCATCTTTATTGGGAGTGAATACTATGGCCTTCATCAGATTCTCAAAAAGTTTTATGAACCCTAAACTAAGATCTCAACCATGGATAACATCTGAGCGATGGCCTTGACTTACAGAGGAAGAAACAGGCCAGAGAGGGGTTGGAAGGAAATTGCCTAGGGAGGTTGTCAGGTTCTAGGAGAAATAAGGGATTTCTGGATCAGACCCCACATGGCTCTGCTTGCTGGTCACTTTGTCTCCAGCTGTACATCATGTTCCTGTGATGCCTCAGCAGCTGGGCCTGAAGCAGGATATTGGGTACTGGTACACAGGCTTTGGCCTGGACTGGCATTTTAGCTTGGTACCAAGTACAATTGAAGAGTAGAGGCTGCTGAGCTCAAGGGAAGGAGAAATGGAACACAGTTAGAGGTGGTCACACCTGGAAGTCCCCTGCCCCACAGCAGTATAACTTTGCTCCTGGAGCCTTGGCTCCTATTCAGAAGCCAGGGACTAGACATGATGATCTCTGGCACGATTTGAGATAGGAACAGACTCCTGCTGCAGAGATCAAGAGGTAGGATCATACCAGTACCTCCAGAGCCTGGCTAGCAAGCCTGCCTGTGCCCCAGGCACAGGGAAGGCTAGGCCTGATTGGCATCGGGAAAGGTGTTATTAGTGAGTTTGTTGCTGCTGTCATTCCTGTCCCTTTTTGATCTTTCCTGCCAGCCCCTTCCCACTCTAGCCAGACCAGTGCTATGGATTAGGGCATCCCCAGAGCCTTGTCTGCTCATATCCAATTAGACTTTCTGCCCCTGGGCTAGAAGTCAGGCTCCTGGGCTTGGCTGTTACTGATTCCCAAAATGGCCTGGATGTACTCCCTTTCTCTGCAGTCCAATGTTCTTATTTGCTAAGAACACAGCAGGAAGGGGGGTGGGGGTAGGGGAGTAAAAGGCAACAGGAAAGGGGAAAGACACATTTATTGAGCTTCTGTTGTGTGCCCAGCATTTTCTAATTTAATCCCTTGTAACTCCCAGATGCAGCTATTATTAACTCCATTTAGAGACAAGGACGCTGAGGTTCCAAAGGTGAAGCAACTTACCCAAGACTCTACTTCTAGGAAGTGGTGGAGTCTGGATTTGAACCCAGTTCCTTTTGATTCCAGAGCTGCATTGGTAGGCTCTGTCCCTCCCACTTCCAGGCCCTACCCAAGACAGAAGAATCTCACAGCAGATATGTCCAATAGGAAGAAGGGGCAGCTAGAGACGTTGGGAATGCTTTGTATATTGGGGGCATAAGCCCCAACCCTCAACTAAGTGGAAAACTTGGTTCCACTTGGCACACGTGGATATAAATGAGATTGTGAGTCTAAGGTGTCACATCAGACCTCTGTAGCTCCGTAGAGCAACCAAGGCAAGTTTGGCGAAGGACACTAAGGTCTCCCACACAGGCTTATGGCTCTCTTACTCTCAGGAGTGCCTCAGACATTCAGTCTCTGGGCCAGACCAGGGCTGGAGCTACTGAGAAATATGGGGAACCAGTTTGGGAACTGGGTTTGAGTCTGCTTCTAACTCCTGCCTTCTCTCACAAATGAAGTGGAGCTTCAGACTAACATAGTTGATCCAGAGACATCTTTGACATCATTTTTACAATCATAATTGTTTGTAAATCCAGTTCCAGGGGATCTGACACTCTCTTCTGTCCACTGAGGGCACCAGACACATGGTACACATATATGCATGCTGGCAAAATATTCATACATATAAAATAATTTTTTTAAAACCTCCAAGCTAAAGCAGGCATATGGTGGCACACTTCTGTAATCCCAATATTTGTGAGCCTGAGACAGGAAGCTTATAGTTAAGGACCAGCCTGGGTTAGGGATCTGACACTCTCTTCTGTCCACTGAGGGCACCAGACACATGGTACACATATATGCATGCTGGCAAAATATTCATACATATAAAATAATTTTTTTAAAACCTCCAAGCTAAAGCAGGCATATGGTGGCACACTTCTGTAATCCCAATATTTGTGAGCCTGAGACAGGAAGCTTATAGTTAAGGACCAGCCTGGGTTACTGTCACAAACACACACACACACACACACACACACACACACACACACACACAGAGACATTCACACATGAAACAAAGAAATAAGAAAACAGGTGTTCTTGAAGATCCTGGTATCCAGCCCCATTCTTTTCCTGGGTGGGCTGAACTTCCCCTCCCTCTCCCTCCACAGGTGGTGGCTGTGGTGATGGATGTATTCACTGACATGGAGCTCCTGTGTGACCTCATGGAGGCCTCAAGCCGACGTGGTGTTCCTGTCTACCTCCTCTTGGCCCAGGAGCACCTGAAGCACTTTCTGGAGATGTGTTATAAGATGGAACTCAACGGGGGGCACCTGCTGGTCAGTGTGGGCTAAGGGCTCAGCACATGGATGGAGGAGGGAATCAGGAGGGTGGAAGAGGCAGTTGGTGATGCATGAACATTAGGGGAGTCAGTGGGAGTTGAGCACAGGGTTCCCTTAGCTGTGTGAGGCCAGAGATCCCTTGGGACATAGACATGGCTTGACTCCACTTCCCTAAGGTCACCTTCCCAATTCTTCCCACCCTTGGTCCAGAACATGCGTGTGCGGAGCACATGTGGAGACACATACTGCAGCAAGGCAGGTCGCCGCTTCACCGGTCAGGCTCTGGAGAAGTTTGTCATCATCGACTGTGAGCAGGTGGTGGCGGGCAGCTACAGGTGAGCTGGTGAAGGGGAGGGAGCCTGTGCCTATGCCATGGGCTAGTAAGGACACCTCACATCTGCCCACTTTGAATTTCTTCCATCCATCCCTTCAAACATGACCTAAGCCCCTGCTGCTGTGTGCTAGGCACTGTGCAGGGCATGGGCTGGATGGGAGCAAGTCAGCCCTGGGGGACTCCACTCTACCGAATGCATAGAAAGTAACTACTACACATGGGAGGTGGAAGGACTTTGGGGAACCTCATTTCTGGTCATGCTTCCTTGGTTATAAAATTCCTGTTGAGCCCTGGACTCTGCACTTTGACTTCTGATCCTGACCCTCTGCCCCCAGCTTCACCTGGCTTTGCAGCCAGGCCCACACGAGCATGGTACTGCAGCTGAGGGGCCATATTGTAGAAGATTTTGATCGGGAGTTCCGCTGTCTGTATGCTGAATCACAGCCTGTGGAAGGCTTCTGTGGCAATGAGGATCCACTGTCTCCTCGGGTACCATGTCCTCCCCCAATGACCCTGGCCTTTGGGCCTGGTATCCCAAGTGCTACATGCTCCTCACCCTCCAGTAACAGCCTCAGCAGCATTAAGCGCTCACCTGTTCTGGGCCGCTCTTCCTACCTTGCTCTACCAGGAGGCGGTGGCTGCAGTGACACGGGTATGGGGTCCTCATCGCCAAGTCTTGCCCGGTGTGAAACTGGTGGTCAGCCTTCCCTGCACCGTCAGCTTTCAGATCCTAACCATGGCTCCCGTCCTAGTCCCTACAGGGCCAACCTGAGCAAGCTGGGAGCATCTCTATGGTCTCAGTCATCCCCTGCCCTCAACCAGAGTGGTGCTAATCCCTTGACCCTGGCAGTGGGGTCACCTCTGCTCCCATGCTCCCGCCCCCTCCTCCACTTTACCCGGGGGATCCCAGCTCTGTCCCGGCTCCCAGAGAATGGGCTTCCTGGAAGCCAGGAGCCCAGCCTCCCACGAGGTCGCTGGATACCTGGCACAGCCCTGGAGACAGTGGAAGAGAAGAAGGCATCTCTGAGTCAAAGCCACTATCAATTGGACCGGCTTGTCCTCTTCCCTAAGGCAGGTGAATCAGGAGGCCCAGACTCTGGGGTTACCCCCAACACAGGTTCCCTTCAGTGTGGTCAGCAGGTCCTAGATGACAGGAGGCTGTCCCTGAGCCAGAGCTACAGCCAGCTGGATCTCCTGTCCAGGGGCCAGGATGCCCCTGAGTCAGGTTCCCTCAGACCTGGTGATCTGGGTCTAGAAGACAGGAGGCTGTCTTTAAACCATAGCCATAGCCAACTGGACCTTCTCGCACAAAACCCCAAAGCCCAGGGCTCTAAAATGCTACCTGAATCCAACTCCTCTGCTAGGCCTGGCAAGCAGGGTCTAGATGAATGGCAGCAGACCCTAGGCCACAGTCAGCTGGACCTCATCACCAAGTATGGCCCATTCCGGAGTGAGGGGCCTGGAACCAATGGTCTCCCAGGACCAAGCCCAGTTCGCATGGCTGGAGTGGGCTCTGCAGATGAGAAGCGGCTGACTCTGGGCCATGCCTCTTGTTGGGATATAGTTATAATTATTTCTCCTCTTTTATAAGTATTGGAACTGAAGTCCAGAGAGTGTGGATGGTTAATTTGGAGGCAGGTCTGATTAAATAGCTGTTAGGAAACTCTGCCAGTCCTGTGTCCTCTGGCTCTAAAAACTGTGTTTTGTTTGCAGCCATGACATACAGTATCAGCAGTTCCCATGTCTCTATGTACACAAAATATGAACACTACACTAGATGACAGGAGGCTGTCCCTGAGCCAGAGCTACAGCCAGCTGGATCTCCTGTCCAGGGGCCAGGATGCCCCTGAGTCAGGTTCCCTCAGACCTGGTGATCTGGGTCTAGAAGACAGGAGGCTGTCTTTAAACCATAGCCATAGCCAACTGGACCTTCTGGCACAAAACCCCAAAGCCCTACAAAGGTTCCCCAAATGCCCATACAGTATACACAGAACAGTGACTGGCTATACTCATAGATGCATTCAGTAAGTACACATAGGTCTGTGTGATTAAGTCAAACAGACCTTTAGTTGCAGATCCTTCCTCCATTCACTAAGAATTGGCATGCTCAGGTGTGAGACTGTGGCATCAGAGTATGAAGCTGGGGCTGCTTGGGGAGGGGAGGCATCTAGAAGGCCAGGTCAGATACTCCCTGGGCTCAAGATTCTTTTGAGAGAGAGAGAGAGAGAGAGAGAGAGAGAGAGAGAGAGAGAGAGAACCCAGAGTTATTGAGTGTTTATTATATGCTACTGTGCTGGGCATTTCACACCAGTTATCTTCAATAAATGTTGTCTGGCTAAATGAATGGTGATATAAAATACATGCATTAAGTGCACACTACAGATCCCCCTCAAAGTCCATAAATTATAAATACATGCATGACCCCCATACTAACACTTCCTATGTTCCCAGCCATGCCCTGCACATGCCATAGGGCTGAAAGATGAATTAGACTCAGACCTTGAGGGATGCAAATTAAATGTAAAAACCACTGAAGAGTAAGATGGATGTGTAGCAAATCAAAGTTTAACAAGGAACAGAGGTGGGTAGGTCATGGAAATGGTGCAGTGGTCAGGAAAGTTTATGTGAAAGAAGTCAACTTTGAAGCAGCTTGAAAGATAGGGGCTAGAGGAGAGGCAGATGGAGGAGAGAGTTTTCTTGGTAGAGTAAGCCAGATAAAGACAGTTTAGTGAGCAGTTCTGGGGTGAACTGGGGAAGACAGAGCATGTGGATTCTCAGACACATATATGCATACATACACATCATCTTGCTGAATGTCTCATCAAGCACAGGCTGCAGCTGTTTGTTGCCCCCCCCCACCCCCCCTCGCCCTGGGCTCAACACCTCCCTGGGACAGTACATGATACAACTCAATAAAGACAGATATGGTTAGACCCAGCAGCAGCCTGGTGTATTCTAAATTATGGATCTGCATGATAGGGTTGGGAAAAGGGCCTTTTATTTTCCTTCAGAATAGGGAGTTCATTAGAGAAGAGTGAATGGTTCAAAGAGGGCTTAAGGTAAGTGGTTCTAAGCTCCTTCTGCCTTCACTGGGGCCTTCTGAGACATCCTGAGGGCTTCTGTAGATTCTACAAATATGAGCCAAGTTCATCCTATGAGCACAGAGCCTTTGGTCCATACCACTATCCCTGGGCAGAAGGTGGCTGCTGAGGAAGTGGTTATGTGTGAGAAGCACATCGTGGAAGCCAGTCAGCCTTCGCATCCTTCCTCTCCAACCGATGCCTAAAATCCTGCTTCACACATGCACCTCTCTCCAGTACCTTCTTCTGCCTCGCTATGCTTCTCTGGCTGTGCCTCTTCCTCTAGCCACTTTGTCCTGGTCTCACCTCTCCCTACTGCACACTCTCCTGGGTGGTCTCATTCACCCCAGGCTTCAGTTCCAAGTATCAATCCTCAGCCCTTGACTCTTGCTTCTGCTCCGGATCTGCATGGCCGAACTGAGATCATCTCCTTTTCCAAACCTCTCTTATCCGTCTTCCCTTCAGTAAATACCTCCATCATTAATCCATCTTCTGCATGACATCCCTGGTTCCTCCCCCCATGTCTCCCATCCAACCAGCGACAGGTCTGGCTGATCACGCTTCCTAAAAAGCTCCACTAGAAAGCCTAACTTGCGCGCTTGGAGCGGGGATAGGCGGGGCCAGTTGATGCTGGGCGGAGCCAAGGCCGAGGCCAGCCGATTGGCCACCACAGAGTCCTCCCAAAGCGTGGGGCTAGAGTGGCCACACGCGAGGCTCGGCTTCCGGAAGCCGACCTGGGAGGAGGCGGAAACAGAGAACTTGTTACGGGAGAAGGGGGAAGTTGTTGCAGCGTGTGGAGAAGTAGAGTCGTTTGGTGAGCTGGTGGGAAGGGGGGCGGAGAGGGTCAGTTTCGGGCCCAGGGGTGGGCGAGGCCGGGGCCGGCGGACTTGGGGCCTGAGAGCCCAGGGGGCGCGAAGCCCGAGTTGAGGCTCCTGAGCGGCCTTATCTGCCCCGCACTGCCGGGCGCCTAGCCCTTAGGTTTCCTTCATGGCGGTGCGAGCGTCTTTCGAGAACAACTGTGAGATCGGTTGCTTTGCCAAGCTCACTAACTCCTACTGCCTGGTGGCCATCGGAGGGTCGGAGAACTTCTACAGGTGAGGAGAGGGCGGCGGGAGAGAGGCCGGGGGCACGCGGTTGGGTACCGCGGGAGCCCGCAGCCACCCGGCCCCTGTACCCGCAGCGTGTTCGAGGGCGAGCTCTCCGAGACCATCCCTGTGGTGCACGCATCTATCGCGGGCTGCAGAATCATCGGGCGCATGTGCGTGGGTAAGCAGGCGGGGTCTCCGGGGAGCATCTAGAATCATTAAGTCCTGGAGGCCTGCGTGGTCGGGTTTTCCAGCATTTGCGTGTACTTTGGAGTCTTGTCAGGGCGGCTGCAGTTCACAACAACCCCTGGCAAAGGCTCTCGGGAGTAGTCCTGACAAAGTCATGTCGAAAGCTTTCGTTCTTGGTCTCGTTCTGCTTCATCACAGTGACATTGGAAAGTGAGCATTGTCCTAATTTGACTGTTGAGGAAACTGACAATGGTGTGTGACTCACCAAGAACGATGTTCCACACCTAGGGTGGAGGAGGATTTGAATCTCATGTCTTTTCTGATTAGTAAAATAACTGGCTGAAGTTCCAGGTCATCCTGTTCGCCTATATTTGAATCATAGGCGAACAGAATGACCTGGAACCTCATCCAGGTTGTCATCCTTACTCCTTGACTGCTCACCACTGTTGACTGGTCTTCGGTCTTATGCTGGCTTTAACCTCACTCTCTGAAAATGACCTGGAACTTGTGATCCTCCTGCCTCCACCTCCCAAGTGCTGGGATTAATAGGTGTGTGCCACCATGCCCAACCATTCTGTATACCAATTACTACCCTTTAGTTCTGTGTATTAGGGTTAGTAAGGCCTTTATTTACCTAAAAAAATAGGTATTTTCTGATATATTTCAGTATTCTAATCTCAAACAGAACATCCTGATCTCCAATCATCCCCTTAGGACATGAAGCAAAAATCTGACCTGACATGGGTGATTTTAGCCTGGTTTAATGAAAGTAACTTGAGATTCGGAGGTTTTAATTTTAGCTCTTAAGGACAGGCAGAAGCTTTAGTCTTGTTTGTCATAATGTAATGTGGTTTGTTCATTCATGTGTGTTTCATAAAAATATATCACAGTGTATTCATTCTGATAATAGTGAGCAGTTAGGAAATTTTCAGTAGGAGTACTACTGCTGTGTGAATGTGAACATAGGTAACATATTTCCTCAAGTGGAATGACATAGTCACAGAGTCTGTGACCATTTAGTGTAATAGATGATAATCAGATAATTATCTGTCTGAAGTAGGTGTCCACTTCACACTGTCAGCATAGGAGAGTTTTGGTTGCTTCACACTTTATTGTTACTGATACTGATGATTCTTTAAAAATTTTTTTAGCCATTCTGGTAGGTGTGTAAATGTGTTAGGTGGATTTTGAATAGTAAAGCATACTAATGCCAAGAGCCCGCCCTGCTAGTTCTTTCCCCCCAGTTGACAATGGTGAGGTGGACAGAGTTTGTTGGGACAGATTGTTGAGCCATTGGGGGCCTTTCCAAGGGACCCCTGGTTTATATATGAATCCATAGGTGGGTGGGTGGGGTCTGAGGTAGAGGCTGTCCTGTGAAAGCTAAAGTCCTGGGCTGGACTGGGAGGTATCCTTAGTCTTTGGGCCCAGGAATCATCTCCTATGTTCATAGTTTGTCTTTATTCCACCTCCAATTTTGTTCCTCCAGGCAATAGGCATGGGCTACTGGTACCCAACAACACCACTGACCAGGAGCTGCAGCACATTCGCAATAGCCTTCCAGACTCAGTGCAGATACGGCGGGTAGAGGAGCGATTCTCAGCCCTCGGCAATGTCACCACCTGCAATGACTATGTGGCCTTGATCCACCCAGACCTGGATAGGGTGAGGCAGGCCAACTTGGCCCAGAAGTTATAGGACTAGCCTAGTCAGTGGTTAGTCATTATTCTTTTCCCAAGGCAGGAAGTAGGGATTTCATTTGTGGCTTCTCTCTGTATTTGGGCACTCTTGATTTCATGCTTTTGTAGGAATAAGAATTTGTGTGTCAGTGTTAGAAGCTAGGGAGGCATTCACCATTCAGGGTTAAGGAGATTAACCTATCCAGTCCTGAGGCATGGGCCAGGATAGATGGTTGACAGTTGAACTGGAGTGTGGATTAGAGCAAAGAAGGTGACATGGAGGCAAGGCTCAAGTTTTTCAGGGCTTACCTAGGTCTTAGGGACTCCAGGCAATGGCCTAGATGCTGAGCTGTGCTCACTTCTTTCTCAGTGAGGCTTCCATATGCAGGTATGTAGTAAAGAAATAAGGGGCTATCCAGGTGTGGTGGCGCTCGCCTTTAATTCCAGCACTCGGGAGGCAGAGGCAGGTGGATCTATGTGAGATTGAGGCCAGCATGGTTGACATAGCAAGTTCCAGGCCAGCTTGAGCTACAGGGAGACCTGGTGTCAAAAAAGACCAAAAAAAAGGAAAGTAAAGAAAAAGGGGGAAAAAAATGAGGGGCTTAGGGAACCAAGTCCTGAATGGTTGTTGCTCATAGTCCCTAGATCGTTGGCCTATGTTCTAGACCTTTGACACAGTAGTACCTTTGGCCAACAGGAGACAGAAGAAATCCTGGCTGATGTGCTCAAGGTGGAAGTCTTCAGACAGACAGTTGCTGACCAGGCGTTAGTAGGAAGCTACTGTGTCTTCAGTAATCAAGGAGGTCTGTTGCACCCTAAGACTTCAATCGAAGACCAGGATGAGCTGTCTTCTCTTCTCCAGGTCCCCCTTGTGGTAAGCTTTCCTGCTCTCTGATCCCTGTCCACTGAGGCTCATCCCTTTGGTCAGTGCTGGGGGATTTGGGTCATTACCTTCCCTAGTTTGGGATTGGGACTGTGAATCATGGAAGAGACTTTGGGGAAGAGTTCTCATTGGGGAGGCAACAAAATTTGAGTTTTGGTGCTATGACCCATGCTGAGCCCGTCCTGCAGGCAGGCACTGTGAACCGAGGAAGTGAGGTGATTGCTGCTGGGATGGTGGTGAATGATTGGTGTGCCTTCTGTGGTCTGGACACAACCAGCACAGAGCTGTCAGTGGTGGAGAGCGTCTTTAAGCTGAATGAAGCCCAGCCTAGCACCATTGCTACCAGCATGCGGGATTCCCTTATTGACAGGTATCAGGGGCCCTGGCATGGATTCGCTTTGCATTTGAGGGTAGAGGAAGAGGAATCAACATAGCCACATTGTGTTTGTACTGGGAGGTTCTCTCCAGGTGTGAGTGAATCTGTATACTGCCATAGAGTTGTAAACAATACTTCCATCTGCTCACACTCAGTCATCTTCTAAGACTGAGCTGTCTAGGCACATCTTTCCTATGATCCATCTTACTCATTGATTACTGACTGTATTTTGCAGTTTGTATTTGCCTCTGTGTCAATATCCTTAGGGAGTAGCCCAGGAACTGAAACAGAAAGGAACTGTTGGCTAGGAAAGGTGAGGAGGCTACTCAAACACTACAGAACCCCAGTAGCTAAGGGTGCTCTCAAATGATTTAGAGGTGAGTATTGATCAGAATCACAGCCTGGATTGTTATTTTAACATTTATTTATTGGGGTGGGGGAAAGGGGTACACACATGCCTTGGAGAGCATGTGAAGGTCAGAGAACAACTTGTAAGAGTTGGTTTTTCTCCTACTACCGTTTGGGTTCTGGGGCTCAAACTCAGATCATCAGGTTTGGTGACAAGTGTCTTTACCCACTGAGCATCTCACTATTGCCTCCTCACAGTCTGGAATTTTGTGGGTTTAAAAAAAAACGTGCAAGCTGGGCATGGTGGTGCATGCCTGTAATTACAGCACTTGGATCGGGGGCAGAAGTAAGTGGATCTCTGTGAGTTCCGGGCCATTTGAGGCTCCAGGGAGACCCAGTCTCAAAAAACAAAACAAACCAACAACAGATCCCCCCAAACCAAGCAACAGGGTATGCTATAGTCCCATCACTTGCTTGGGAGGTTGGAACACTAACCTTAGAGATTGTGAAGTATGAGCCTTTTAAATCTTCTCTGGAAGAGCAGCAGGCGCTGGGTAGTTCAGCCTTGTTTCTCTCATCCTGTCAATGACATTAAGTCATGCCATGTCCAACCAGCACAGGAACCTCTATGAGGATAGAAATTCTAAAATAGAGCAAGTGCCAAGTGACAGGTCCTTTGCTTACCATGGATAGACTTTCCCTTTATTTGATTGCATTTGTTTGCCTTAGTTTATTGATTCCTGTGGGTAAGACTCCATGAGGGATAGTCAGGCAGTATAGTTCTATATCCTGCCTCTGAGGGGTTCACAGTGTATTAGGGGAGATATAGTTAGCATATGTAACATTTAGCTGTTTTCAAAGGAGGAATAAAAGGTGCCTTAATTTCCTCATATGGGTATCTTGGGAAACTGGTGAGAAATTTTGGATCAGGGATATTTCATGAAGGGCACTTAGTCTGGCTTCAGGAAATGAGTTGTAGGTATTTAAATATGGACAGACCAGTGGGGAAGAACCTGAGATACAGAGATGGGAAACTATATGAAGGATAAAAGTAGTATTCCCAGAGTGCTGAGGCCTTTTTAAATGCCCATATCAAAAAGTTTTGACTCAGCCTAAGGTTTTGAGCTTAGTTTATGTTGGGTTGGTTGTTTATATAGATTCCTACTGTAATCTCAGGGAATTCTGATTCTCTAGGTCTGGGATAGAGTCCAATTCTGTGTTTCTTTTGTTTCTGTTTGTTTGAGATTGTCATTTATGTGTAAGCCCAGGCTGGCCTTGTGCTGGGATTATAGGTGTGTGCTACCACAACTGGCTATGTGAGTTTTAAAAATAAGCTACTGTAGGAGAGTTTGTTGGGGACATTCTGGGAATCACCCTGATTAACACTGCTGTCAGTGCTGGTGAACAATTGAAAGATGCACTCTAGGCAGGTACTGTACTATTGAGTCACACCTTCAGCCTAAAAAAGTTCTTGTTCTAAAACTTTCTATGTGCCAGACAATAGTAGTGTGATGAACAAAAGTCAGGTGGAATTGCTAGTCGTTGGATATGTTCCTGGTAGCCCTTGCCTGTGTTGTTAGGTAATAGGAATGGGTACTAGAAAGGGAGAGTAAGTATTTTGGGGCTGGAGAGATGGCTTAGTGGTTAAGAACACTGGTTCTTGCAGAAGACCTGGGTTCAAATCCCAGTACCCACATGGCAGCTAACAACTGTGCGTAACTCCAGTCGCAGGGGACCCGACAGCCTCTTCTGACCTCCATGGGCATTGCATGACACGGGTGCACTTACCTACATGCAGGCAATACACGCATACACATAAAATAAAAATAATTAAAAAAAAAAAGTATTTCATGGGGCTGGAAAGATGGCTCAGTGGGTAAAGTGTAAGCAATGAGGGTCTCAGTTTAGATTCCCGGGATGCATGTGTGTACCAGCTGGGTGCAGTGGCATGTCTATTACCCCAGTGCCGAGGGTGGAGATAGCAGATCCTGGGCTCACTAGCCAGGCAGTCTCTAGCAGAGAATGATGAGCTCCAAGTTCAGTAAGAGACCTTGTCTGAAAAAATTAGGTGGAGAAGCGGTAGAGAGATCCTAGCATCAATCTCTGTGTGTGCCTGCACTAGCAAGTGTACCTCCACACCCATGCACACAAAATCATTATTTCAGTTTTATTATTAGGCATGTGATTATCACCTGTAGTAAGAATGTTTTCACTTAATCCTTACAGAGAAGATCTGTTTTCTAGCTAGTATTTGAGGCTTTTTGTATTAGCAGTAAGAGAGTTTCTGGAAAGGGAGGCCAAAGTTCTGGCTGCACCCTGGCCACTGGGAGGCTTGTGGTCTGGTATATCCTTTCTTCTCATTGACTCTTCTTGCTCCTCTAATGGTCTGAGGCTCCAGTTTAAGATCAGGAACTGAATAAACTAAAGAAAGGTGGCCTGCCTGAGTGAGGAAATAGTTACTTTTACTTTTTTTTAGTCTTTGAGACAGAGTCTCCCTGTAGTCCCAGCTGTCCTGGAACTCGCTGTGTAGACCAGGCTAGCCTCAAACTCACAAAGATCCGCCTGCCTCTGCCTCCCAAGTGCTGGGTTTAAAGGTGTGCGCCACCACGCCTGGCCTTTACTTTTTAAGCATGGAGAATTTTAGATTGGACCTTGATGTGTAGGATAGAGTCAGGCCTGGAACCTGGGTGGGCCAGGTGGAGCTCTGGGTGTGGCTTTTCAGAACTGAACTAGAACAGAAGTCCAGGGGTGGGCACTCTGAACTCTGTGAAACAACTACTGATAATGCTTCTTCTTTCCTCCTCAGCCTCACATGAGTCACAAGCAGTTGTGTGGGCTCCTGCCTCTGGACTTTGGCTCATTTTTCTATGCCAGAGCTCATCCAGACCAGATGTTGGCAGCAAGGTGTGGCAGAGAGCTCACTAGTGCTGAATGGTTGGGTGCCTGGCCCTTCTTCACCTGTGCCAGTTCTTGAATCTGTTGTTCCCAGAAGCCTGCCATGTCATGCTGGCTGTCAGTTTGTGTTGCCCCAGGAGGATGAGAGTTCTGCTGTCCTGTGCCTCACCCCATTAAAGAGCAGCTGCCTCCCACCATTCTCAGTGTGGTGTTTGTGGGCCTGTTTTACAACTTCTGTCCCAGTTGCTCCAGGGTCATGGAAAAGTTGGGTGGAATTGACACACTGCATTCCCTCATCAAGATGGGAGAACTTGGGGCTGGAGAGACGGCTCAGCGGTTAACAGCATGTTTACTCTCTTCTAGAGGTCCCAGGTTTGGTTCTCAGCCCTCATATGGTGCTTAACACCCATCCTTAACTCCAGGGGATCCAACAGCCTCTTGCATCCATGGACACTAGGTATGCATGTGGTACACTTATATACATGCAGGCAAAACACTCATAAAATCTAGAAATAAAATAAGTCAGGTGTGGTGGCGCATGCCTTTAATCCCAGCACTTGGGAGGCAGAGACAGAGGCAGGCAGATCTCTGAGTTCAAGGCCAGCCTGGTCTACGTAACGAGTTCCAGGGCAGCTGGGGCTACAGGGAGACCCTGTCTCAAAAACATACATAATAAATAAATAAGTTGGGTGTGATGGTGCACATCTTTAATCCCAGCACTTGGGACGCTACAGAGGGACCCTGTCTCAAAAAGACACCCCCCCCCCAAAAAAAATGGAGAACTTGGGGCTGGAGAGATGGCTTAGCCAAGAGCACTGGTTGATCTCACAGAGGACCCAGGTCCAGTTCCTAGTACTTAACATGTAACTCCAGTTCCAGGGAAGCAGATACCCTCTTCTGACCTCTGTGGGACCAGGCACACACACATAAAGGAATTTTTAAAAAAGATCCTACTTGCTGGGTGGGTAGCATGCCTTTAATCCCAGCACTTGGGAGGCAGAAGCAGGCGGATCTATGTGAGTTCCAGGCCAGCCTGGTCTCCATAATGAATCCAGGCCAGCTGTGGCTACAGGGAAACCCTGTCTCAAAAAAAAAAAAAAACCTCCACACTTTCCACTATAGTCCCATTTGTAAGCCAGTTTCTACCTGGGTCTTCAGAGAATGGGAATCTGGTCCACTCTCCCTGCTAGGGTGAGAATCCTGTTCTGGCTCCTAGGCGTCCAGCTTCAGGGCATTCTGCCTTGTCTGCGCTGGGGGGGCTGGGGTGGCAGCTTTTGCTTCCAGGCCCCTCCCAGGCCTCCTGTGGGTGAGAAGGGTGCCCAGTGCCCCTCGGGCGGCTGGGGCCTGGGGCTGTGGGCGGAGCTGGTTCTGTTCACTGGCCCGCCCTCCGTGCGGGTCCCTCCCTCCACGGGCTTGGCTGCTGCGTCATAACGCAACGTTGCTCCTCCCGAGGCCTGGCTGGTTCCGGCACGCTTCCCCTGCTCCCAGAGGTGAGGGAGGGCGGGCAGAGTGGTGGCGGTGGGTGGGGTGACCTGGGCTGGCCTGACGCCCTGTGGGCTTGTGTCCTGCAGGCCATGGGCGCTCTGCTGAGCGGTGGTCCGGATGGCCCGCAGCCCGCGCAACCCGCGCAACCCCAGCCGCCGGCGCCCGAAGCCCCGCAGCGGCCTCAGCCCGAGCCCGGCTGGTGGAGGCCGCTGGACGACGTGCGCTTTCTAATCGCCTGCACCCCCTGGTACTGACACGGCCGCCCCGGCTTCCGTGCCCTCTTTGGCCTGGCCAGCTTTTGTTTTCTCACCCCTATAACCCCGTCACTCTGGACAAAGAATCAAGAAAGGTGGAGACTGGAAGTCCTGGCTCCAATCTCGAACCTGTTCCCTCCCCCACCAGCCCCTAAACCCAGCTCAGACCTTTGTGCTCACCTCTAAGCCCCTCTCCAGCAGTGTCCTGGGGCAGCCTGTGTGACCCTGCCGTACTCAGAAGGTGGTTGCTCCCCGGCCTTTGGGAGAGGGGACATCTGATTGCTGGATGGAAGATGCATGAGGCAGTTAATTCCAGGACACCCCAAGCATCCTTTTTCTCCCAGAAACTTAAGAGCACTCTTAGACTCCGGTCTTTGTTCCCACAACCCATGAAAAAGACACACTCTGTATTTCTGTTTTATTTAGAAATGATTTAAAAAACATTATACAAAGGCTGATCAGTTTAAAATGTGACCGACACTGAAATGCTGTGATGTCCCCCAGGCTGAGGGAAAACTGAGCTGGGGGGCCCCCATAGCTTTGCCCCTCTGACTGCTCTGACCTGGGGTGATGGACAAACAGATGACTGCAGGCAGAGAATCCAAGATTGGAAGCCTCCAGGCTGAGCCCTCTCTGGGCCTGGCCCTGCATCCCTCACATCTGCAGCCTGGGCTGCCTGCCTCCATCTCCTGCTCTTTCTCAGCTGGCCTGTACCAGGAGCCAACAGGGAGCCTGCGGGGCCTAGAGCTTTCAAGAAGTAAGAGCACCAACCTGAGGAAAGGGACCAGGAAGTGAGGCCAGGAAGAGAGGAGTAGAGAGACATTGATCTCAGACCCTAGAAGGGCCCACAGATGGGAACTCAAGACCCAGCCAGGCCACTGGATGGCAGGGGCAAATAACAAGACCCCCCTGTGCTTCAACTGAGGGCAAGATGAGAGTTGCCTCAGCCTCCCAGGGCCTACAGAGTTTCATGTGAGTGGACAGATGTGAGCTAATAAAGTGCTTTGCAAAGTATAAAACACTGTACAAACCTATGAATCACTAAATCTCTGCAGTTGTTCCCTGCCTGCCCCAGGGAGCCTGCCCTTGGCCAAAATGAGAAAAACAGGATGATGATGACAGGGGACACAGTGGACCCACGTAGATGCTTCTGGGACAAGAGACTTTACAGTTCCCAAGGCAGCAGGGGTCCCTGTCTGTGCTACAGGGTAAGCCGACCCAAAACCCAGAGGCCACAGGGTGGGAGCGAGGTCCATGCAGGCTCAGAGGGCAGGGTTGGCATCTTAGTCCCTGCTAGCACCCTGAAGACTGCCTGACACCACTTTTGGGCTTTGGCAGAGAGCCAGTGAACATCACTGTACCCATTGGTCTTGACGCCTAGGGTTTCTCAGCAACAAGCATGGCTATCAGATTGGTGCAAGTCAAGCTGAGACCTAGGAACTTCTGCCAGATGTGAAAGGGGCCCCCAGAGGTCAAAAAGGGAAGTCCCTAGGCTTGGGGCTATTCCCAGCCGGGGAGTACCCTTTTACTAAGAGCAATGCAGGAAGATGGGCCCAGTGAGCTGGGCTGCCAGGGTCAAGATTGGAGCATAAACACTCTCCAGACTTGAGTTGCCTTAGGGTTGCTGGGCATGTGAATGGAGTACTTAAAAGGCTGCCCTGGTTCCCTTACTCTGAGCCCATGACAGGGATGGCTCTATAGCCACATCTGCTTCATCTAACTGGTCAGGCTGAGTCCCCAGGCTGCAAAGGACAGACTGGAACAGGGCTGGGGACAGCATTAATGGAAGGGAAGTAGAGAATGGTCACAAACTTGGATCGGCCTCTAGAAACAGGTTCAGCTCCTGCCCCACTCTTGAACCTCATTGACAGGACCCCAGCTTGTATCAGGGTGCTGGAGTGGCTTTAGCAGCACCTTGGTCCTTAGTGCTTGGGGAAGGACCAACATACTGACCTCATCACCAAGACAGTCAACCTCTAATTGACCTAAAGCCTCAAGTATCCTTTGCAAAATGGAACTTTAAACAGTAGTGATAGGATATTTAAATATTCACGACATGACAGCCGGGTCCTTGTCCGACCAGCGGGGCCACAGCCCTGCCTGCAGCATGTGACCCTAAATCCTGGGTCTCAAAGGAGACCTGACAAATGGAGCAGGTTTCCTGAGGGATCTGCTGTTTGTCAGCTGGAGAAACCCAATCTTGTTGCCCACTGTGTTGGCAACAGGAGTACTGCAGCCTTGGAGGATAGTGGGGTAGGGGTGAGGGGACATCTGACCAGCAGGTGTTGGCAGAAGGGGACTGGGACTGGTGGCATCTCCCAGATGGGGGATGAGAGCTAGTGCTGGTTTGCCACAGAGGGTGCTGGGTCCCAGCCACGACGAGCTGTGGTGCCTCATGGATACCACAGGATGCAGTGACCTCAGGGGCTTCTTCTGGCATGATCCCTGCCTCCTGATGGGGCCTGGCATATTCCCTTGAGTAGAGAGTTTTACCCAGGACAGAAGGCTGGCAGCTGGGTGCCAGACACCCACCCGGGGCATAGCCACCATCACTCCCTGCCTCACACTCAGCCTAGACCAATGCACCCACCACTTCAGCTATACGAACCTGGCCTAGGGCCCTACTGGCCCCAGTGGGCAGTGGCTAGAGCTGCCTCTCAGACCCTGGTGAGGAAGGGTCTGGCTGGCCAGACCAGGTGGACAGAGAGGGCTCTGGGCTGCTCACACCCACTCCTGGACTGGCCGCTTATAGTAGGTGACAGGCTGAGGGCCTGCCTTGTTCTTGAACTGGAAGATAGTGTAGACCAGCACCAGGATGCAAAGGGACAGGATGCAGGGAATGACCACGGCCACAGCATTCACAGAGCCTGGCACATCATTGATGGTCACCATGATGTCCACATCATCCTGGGGCAGCCGCCGCTCCTTGCGTCGCTCCACCTCCTTCTGGTTGCAGCCCATCCAGTCACGCAGGATGTTGCGTGGGTAGCCTGGCTCCACACTCAGTTTCTGGTTGTCAAACTTCCAGTAGTCCCGACCTTTGTAGAAGTAGGTATAATCTGCGGAAGTGGGAAGGGCTCAGCATCACCACTGCAAGACACTTCACGGTATGTGTTCTGGACCAGTACGGGCACAGGGTGCTATGGCAGTGTGCAGTAGGGGAGCTCTGAGGGACAAGTAGCATGTTAGGTGGAGGGAGTGTCTTGTTGGAATCATAGTGATGGGATGAGTGCAGTGCTTGAGTAGCCAACACAACTGCAGAGAGGGGCACCTGGGATGCGGAGCCTATTAGTTCAAAGTCTATTAGTTCAAAAGTGCTGGGAAAACCCTGAGGGGCTTTAAGTAGAGCTGGCAAATGGTTCAATTTGTATTGCACAGATAGGACCATTTTAGCCTTGAAACAGCTCTTTGCACTGTGTCTCTAGGGTCCCTACAAGGGTCAGATCAAGCTCCCTACTTAAGATTTGTACAGCACAGTCTCCATAGCTCTAGAGCCTCAGTCCAGCTCCTGTCCCAGCCAGTGTAGGCAGAGAGCAGGATTTCTGTTAACAGCAGATACCACCTCTCCAAAATTAACAATGGCTTGGCATATATCACTTTGCAGAACAGATACAAGGTCTTTAGGACCCTTCTAGTGGGGAGGGTGGAAGGCAAGGAGGCACGCAGACTGGGCAGCTCTGCCAGTTACTTCTTGGGCAGCTACCTGAAGGTTCACAACAACAGCCTTAGCAACCCAGCCAGTCTTCAGCTGGCAAAGCAACTCATTTAAACTCTCCTCATTGGCTGGCTCCCCACCCTGGCTTGGACTTTCATTGGTCAGAGTCCTTGATGACACCTGTCTCTGAGGCTCTCCAAAGAGGGAGACCATGTATGTAAAGCATCCAGTCTATCAGTCAGCCAACAAAAAGCAGTTTTGCCCCCATGGCTTTCTGTGCAGTGATGTGTCCTCTGTCTACTTTATTTCCCTTCTGACTTTTAAGTGAATGAGTGAATCCTTTCATTTGACATTAATGGAAACACTAACAAGATGATAGCAGCTAAAACTTTTACATAGCATAGACCATATCCTAGACTTTATGCTAGCTACATGCTCTTTGTAACTTCCTTAACCATCACAAAGCCATTACATAAAGGTAAATGCTGTTATTCTCATTTTGTGGATGAGGAGAATGAGGAAAGTTAGATGATTTGCCCAAATGTATAGAGAGGAATCGGGGTGTGTAAACCCAGCCAACCTGATTCCAAAGTCTGTGCTGTTGGCAGATCAACAGTCATGGATGCTTGCTCTGCAGCTGGTAAAGCCCGAGTCTTCTCTGGAGAAGCTTCTAATCTGGTAGGGAGACAGGCTTAGAGCTGCCTGATGGTACATGGTAAGTGATTGCTATGTCTTTCAAACCTTATGAAAAAGCACCTTTGAACCACTCTTACTCATCACTGCAAGCTAATTTACTGTGTGAACATGGGCCATACAGAGGTTGTGTTACTCAAAATTAGGTACTTAGATATGTCTGGATCTTGAGAACCATATAAAATCAACTCCCCATTCCCATCCCAGCCTGGCCCTTACGTACATCCTTCCTTGCTGATGAATGCTCCTTGGGGAGCCTGAGGAATGCCTTTCCACACGGTGATGGGCTTGGGGTAGCCAGGGTCTGTGGCCCGCCGTTCCTCACTGTAGCGCCAGTACCGCTCGCCTTTGAAAAAATAGGTCTTGCCCACAGGTTCCCAGCGCAGAGCTGTGTCGATCCCTTCACGTGGCAGGCAGCTGCCCAGCTCTCCCAAGCTATGGGGATACCCAGGTTCTACTGTGACCTCTTTGAACACCCAGTACTTGTCGCCTGTGGGTAAGAGGAGTCCAGGATCAGCTTTCCCTAGGCACTCAGTGCCCAAAGTTGTGCCTAATGCCACTTGCCCATCTTTATTCATAAAGTGAGAGTTTAAGTTCTCTTAGCCTCTTGTCCCAGCAGATCTTGGGAGCAAGAAGCTCGTCAGACCTCAGGCAATGTGCCCCAATGCTACCCAGAGTCTGTGCCCACCATCTTGGTTTTTTGTATGTTTATGTTTGTCTTTTGTTTTTAAGATGAGATGTTGCTTTGTATCCTTGGCTGCCCTGGAACTCATCATGTAGACCAGGCTGGCCTCAGACTTTCAGTGATTCTCTTGCCTCTGCCTCCCAAACGCTGGCAATTACAGGTACAGACTAGCCACCTTCTTGTCTTGTTCTCTCTTTTCTGGTGCTATGACCACCCCCTATTCACATTTAACCTAGGCCCCACCCTTGATATCTTATGCTCTCCCATGGTCTCTGGCCACTTCAAATTGGCTTTCTGGAGTGCCTCATCTTTACCAAACAGGCTCTCTCTTTACCTTTCTGCCTCCCAGCATTCCTAAGAACTGCTGGCATCGTCATTAACCCGCTCTCTGCTTCCTCTCTGAGTAGTCAGCTACTTATGAGGATTTGCATCTTTTTAAAAAATTTTTGGTTAAATTTATTATTATTTTTATTTTATGTGTATGTGTATATTGCCTGAATGTAGGTAGGTGCACCCATGTCGTGCAATGCCTGCAGAGGTCAGAAGAGGCTGTCGGATCCCCTGGAGCTGGAGTTATGGACAGTTGTTAGCTGCCATGTGGGTGCTGGGATTTGAACCTGGGTCTTCTGCAAGAACAACCAGCATTCTTAACCACTAAGCCATCTCTCCAGCCCCAAGGACTTGCATCTTGCAGCTGCTCCTTGCTCTGTAGCGGCATTCCTTTCTGCTTTGGGCCTCATGGATGGCACTCTCCTCAACTCTAGCAACCACCTCTGAAATGCCCTCCGTGCCTCTGCATTACCATATTGCTACCCACCCTATGGCTCTGTGATGTTCAGAAACCTACAGTGAGTTTCTGGCATTGGACTAAGGCCTGGACCAAATTCTGGCCTGGCAACCAAGGCTCTATAAGAATTGCCCTCACATGACCTTTCTGGCTGTCCAAGGTGGTCCCTCAATGGCTGCCAGGTAAAGTTCTGAGCCCTTCTGTCCTCATACACTCCACTAATTCTCACTGTCTTTTTCTTGCCCATCTTGAACCTGGCCAAGGCAGGATTACCAGTGTGAACCAACTGGTACAGGGCTGGCCCCAGGCCGGGCACATTAGCTTGCTTTCTCCTCTCCTCCCTGTTCTCTCCCACCTGTATGGCTTGTTGTCTCTGGGCTCTTACAGAACAGAGAAGATGACCTTTCCTGGTGTACTGGTCTTCCCTGTCTTACCCTATACTTCATATGGGTGGAGACTTTCACCCCATTAACATTGGCACTTTCTTGACTTGATTTTCCCAGATGGTATACTTCCTACCTACAGTGACCTGTCCCATCAGAAGTCAGTGTCTGCTGGGCAGGGTGGTGCACACCTTTAATCCTAGCACTCGGGAGGCAGAGGCAGGCAGATGTCTGTGAGCTCAAGGTCAGCCTGGTCTACATAGTTCCAGGCCAGCTGTGGCTACAGGGAGACCCTGTCTCATAAAACAACACACACACACAAAAGAAAGAGGAGGAGGAGATGGAAGTGGTGTACGAGGAGGAGGAAGAAGAGGAGGAGAAAGACAAGGAAGAAAAGGAGGAGGAAGATGAGGAAGCAAAGGAGGAGGAGGAAGAAAAAGAGGAAGAACAGGAGGAGGAGGAGGGGAAGGAGTCAGTTTCTGTTGGGCTGGAAGGGTCCACTGAAGGCAGCCATCTACTTCCCACCCCACCTCCTCTTTAGATATGAAAAAGGCAAGTCTCAAAAAGGGCAGGGAAACATCCCAGGTCCTGCACAGGCCATGTTACCTTTGAAGAAGACAAATCTTCCATCAGCCCTTTCATAGGCTGCATCTATGCGAGCAGGCAGGCCCTTCCAGAACTGCTCAATCTGCATGGGGTATCCCTCCTGCACTCGGTTATTGCGCAGGCGCCAGAACCAGCGATCCTGGAGGAGGAGAGGAGAAAACGACATGGCAGGTTTTGTCTCTGAATCCAGTGATCTCAGCCTCAGGGCTCAGGCCCAGTAACCCAACACTAACCCCAGGGCTCAGCCTCACACCCCTGTCCCCCATGGAGTCTGTCCATCTGCTGCTTCTAACTCTTAAAAGAAGACAGGCACGACACGGTGCACTCACATACGTGCAGGCAATACACTCATACACAAACAATAAAAATAATAAAATATTTTTTTAAAAAAAGAAGACAGGATGCAACTGTTCCTTTAAGATTCCCTGCTGTCCAGGGACTCTGGCACAGCAGACAGATGGGGTGTGGAAAAGGAGGTGTGGAAAACTAGTAAGGGGAATGTCAGGTCCTGGAGTGGCCACGGGAGGGCAGCAGAAAGTCACTGACTTCAGTCTCGTGGGACTCCCAGCATGGTAAGGGCAATAATAAAACCCACACTTGCCTGTGAACACTTTATTAGGATGATCAAAGACATGAGTGCAACAGTAGGCAGATGACTTGGAGAAAATTGTACAAAATTTGTATTTTTAAAGGTGTTTTATGAGCACTTTTAGGACCAGTGTGTGTGGTGGTTTTTTTTTGAAACTTATTCTGACTTTCATGATTCTGTTAAGTCAATCTGAGATTCACAGTCTTAAGGAAGGCCAAATGACATGCCTTAGAGTCAGTCCTTCAGTGAGTGGTGGGACTGGGTGGGGCTAGCCCACATGGCCTGAATTTTGCTCAATGCTTGAAGCTTGGTGGGGAGACCTTAGGAAAGGGTATGGGGTAGCCTTCCTCCACCACCCATTGTGATGGAGACCTGCTGCCCAGACCCCATTTGGTGAAGGGAACTGTTCCAGTGACTGGAAGTGTGTCAGGAAGCAGCTTTCAACTTTCAACCCTTTGGGGATGGCCTTAACTTCAGAGAGCCTCCTTCAAGGTCACCTCCTTCCTCATCAATGAGGCAGGGGATATAGGCCTATGTTGGGCTATTTTAGGTCCAACACAGACTGACTCCGATAGCTCCAGAGCTCCCCATAAGGTGGATGAGTTGGCAACAGGCCTGTGTTGCTCCTCAGCTTCTCTGCCTGCCCTTTTGGGCTTTCCTGATCCTCCCATCCACAGATGTTGATTCCGAAGGCACTCCTTGACCTGCATGCACTCCAGACTGTGTCTCAGAGTCTGTTCCCGAGGGCCTAGCCTGCAGCACACCATGCCCAGACAGCCCTTGGCTAACATGACAGGCACTGGACAGGTGACAAGATGTAGCCTGGCTAGTACCAGTCACTCAGGCTCTGGCAGGAGCTGTAGGCTCTACCACCATATGTCAGCCTCTACTCTGTCTTCATAGCCCTTAATTTTCACACGTCCTTTGACAGGGGAATGACTCCCCAAGGTTTCAGATGGACATCTGAGATCTGGAGAAGAAAGGTGACTTGCTCAAGGTCACAGACCAGAAGCCATCTCCAGCTCTTTCTTGAGCAGTAACTCCCTGGAAGTTGTTGGTTCATCGATCTTTCCTTGTCACCTTTTGGTTGATTCATCTGGTAACATCAGAAAGAGACCCTGGGTTCTGGTCACTAGGCCAGTTCCTGTCCAGGCTCCATAGCAGTCTAATTATAGAACAGGAGCTTGCCCAGCTCCATAGTGGGGAAAGGAGTGGAAAGGGTCCAACTGGGTGACACGGATCCACCAGCCCTACCTTAAACACAAACATCTCGCCCCGGAAGAGGGCCACCGTGTTGAAGTTGCCATCACAGATGTTGGGTTTGGCACCTGGAGTGGATGGACGGTCCCCAAGAGGTGGTCGAGGGGGCCTGGGCTGCCGTTCATGCTTCCTCTCAGATGGTGAGTGGATCCTGCGAACCGGGAGTGTGGGGAGGGGCCTTGTGGGCTCCAGAGGCTCAGCCGGGGGTCCTAGAGAGAAGGACTACATCTTAGAGAGGGCCTACTTGTTCCCTGCTGTCCTCTGCTACTGCCCAACCATTACATAGGCAGCTCTGGGTCAAGCCTGTCACCTTCTTACATCCTGTCCCCTCTCCCTGATGTAACTTCCCAGGGTTTGAGAAAATAGATGGAAACAACCACTAGAAGAGGACCCTCACCTTTCCACCCCAAGTCAGGTATCTTTTTCTTTTTAAGAAGAAACTTGTCCTTCCTTAGGGTCAGTGTCCTAGCCCTCTTTTCCTGCTCCCTTTCACACAAGCTGGGCCCTAATTTCTCCCTTTCCTCCTTCAGCCAACTTTTTTTTTTTTGGTCTTTTTTGAGACAGGGTCTCCCTATAGCCCCAGCAGGCCTGGAACTCACTTTGTAGACCAGGCTGGCCTTGAACTCACAGAGCTTTGCCTACCTCTGCCTCCCAAGTGCTGGAACTAAAGGCGTGCGCCACCACGCCTAGCTTTTCAGCCAACTTTAATACAGCTTCGGCTCTTCTTTCCACCCAAATCACTTGCCAAGATCATCAGTAACCTCTGTGGTGCAATCCAACAGCTATCTACTCAAACCTTGTTAAGTGAATAAATCATCTCGGGGTTTTGATAATGCAGATTGTGACTCAGAGGCCTGGGGTGGGGCCTGGGACTCTGCATGTGTCCAGGGTCTCAGGTAGTGCCCATGTCACTGATCTGAGGCCTACACTTTGGGTAACAAGATCCTGGAAGCATCTGCCCTGAACCACAGTGTTCCTTGGTTTTCCTGCCACCTCAGGGGCTGTTTTCTCTTAGCCTCCTTTGCTGTCCAAAGACTGGAGTGTGCTTAAGGAAGCTTCTCTTTTCTTGCTTCCCTTTGTAATGTCTCTAAACCTGGGAAGCCTGTTAGAATTACCTGGGGAATTTTTAGAACTCCAGAGCCTCAGGAAGCACATCAGACCAACCAACTCACCCATATTTCTGGGGAGGGGGTGGATGTCAGTTTCTTACGAGAATCTTAAGATGATTCCATGGGCAGCCAAGTTGAGAGTCACTGCTCTAGGGGACTCATCCAGGTTCCTGGCTTTAAAGACTGTGTGTCAGAGCTGTCAGCTAGGATGTTCTGTGGTGATGGAAATGTTCTATGTCTGCACTGTCAATATAGTTGCCTCTGGTCACATGAACATGTAGCTGTTGAGCACTTCAAAAAGTGAGTGACTTGTTATTAGTGACCGAAGAACTGAAACTTCAGTTTAATTTTAATGATTATACATTTATATTTGAATAGCCATTTGTAACTAGTAACTACTATTTTAGACACTAAAGATCCCAAGTGACTATCCCAGTCCAGATCTTTGAGCTGCAGACTGGCAAATCCTATTGCCTACAATCATAGAGACCAGACTTGTTTTTAAAGGCAGGGTCTCATGTATCCCTGGCTGGCTTCTAGCTCCCTATATAGACAAGGATAATCTTGACTTCTTATCCTCCTGTCTCTACCTCTAGAGTGCTGGGATTACAGGTGTGTGCTACCATGCCTGGTTTATGCCATGCTGAGGCTCAAACCCAGGACTTTATGTGTGCTTGGCAAGCACTCTAGCAACTGAGCTACATCCTCAGCAAGGTCAGAACTCTTGGTGTTATCCTTGGCACTTTGCTTCTTTCCCTTTCCCTCACATCTGATCTGCCAGCAGATCCTAGTCATTCCACTATGGCAATAACTCCAGTGCCAGCTGCCCTGCCCCACTGCTTGACCTATTGAAATCCAGGGCTCTGGTTGCTGCAAATCCTCCAGAGGGAGCCCCACTCCTGTGCTACGTAGACTAGTGTTTGCTTAAGAAAACTGGTCTTCCCATTTCAACAAACCTGACTAGAACAAGAACCTTCTATGTCAGTGTGCATGGCGGAAGTCCTTTCATCTCTTATTAAGACAGCAAACTAGCTTCTCATGTTTCCTAAGACCAAAGCTCTGGTTATGATACTTATTACCATTACTCAGGTAGATGTGTGACTCACCTTGGCTTGAGGAACCCAGGAAAGTGCCCAGCCCTATCTAGTAGAGAGAAGGAATGGAGCACAGGAGGTGAGAGGTAGGGGGGGAAAGGTAGAAAAGAGAGAATGAGTGAGCCTCACCTCACTTTGCTTTTCCCCGTCACATCTCAAACCCTCTTAAGTGTGACAAGGCTCCCCATTCCACACCTGTCCCTATAGGCAGGCAACCACAGCCCACTCTGAACAGTGACCCCTCCCTCACCACACACACGCACACACCGTAAATCTTCTGGATGCCCTGGAGGTCATCCTGGGGCAGCTTGAAGTTGTGCGTCTCCATGTACTGGTAGAAGGGTGCCATGATGGCGCTGGGGTCATTGGAGTGCTCCAGTCCCAGTGCGTGGCCCAGTTCATGCACAGCCACTAGGAAGAGGTCGTTCCCTGTAGAGAGGGGCATGGGAGGTGCCCAGGGCACCCACTTAGGTATCAGGTGTCAGTCCATTACTTGGGCAAGCACTGAGCATATGCACCATGCCTGATCTTCTGCTGGGCATTGGGGACATACAGAGAAATCACACACAAATCTTGCTTTATGGACCTCTTGATATAGAGGGGGGCACATGCAGAATGTGACATAGGTGTGTCTGGGTGCTCAGGTGCTTTAACAGATGTCTATAAAGGTTAAGGAGTTTTTTGGTTTTTGTTTTTTTTTTTAATACCACTGAGCTATATCTGCAGACCTCTTTCCCTTTTTATTTTGAGACAGAGTCCCACTAAGTTTCCAAGGCTGGCCTTGATCTCACTCTGAGGCCCAGGCAGGCCTTGAACTTGGTCCTTCTGCCTCAGTTTCCGGTTAGCTGTGATTACAGGTCTAGTTTGGGAGATTTTGAGGAGGAAGGGCAGGGGAGGAAAATGCTCAGGGAAACACCATAAAAGCAAAGCTTAAGCTGAGTCTTGAAAGGTAAGAAGTTGCTCAGGAGAATAGACTCAGGGTTGAAGAGGAAGAGGGTGGAGTGGCACTTCTGGCAGAGGGAATGCCATAAACCAGATCTAGGGACAAGCAGTTCATTCCACTTGGCTTTAGAACAAAGCAGGAGGGGAGGGCCAGAGAGAGATGAGGTCAGCCAGGCTGGCAAGCAGGGCTCTGTGGTACTCTACAAAGGAATTTGGATCACCTTCTTGGTCAGCAGGGGTGGGTGTAAGCAGGACAGCAGGTGGGGCACATGAAGTCATTACCCTTCTTGCAGTTGGAGAGGGAATTAGAGGCAAAGGAGACCTGAGTCAGACCAGTGGGATCAGTTCAGAAGGTGAAATCCAGGTACTGGGGTGCAGGTAGGAAGTACAAAGGGCCGAGTCAAGAAAGGTGTGGCAGGATAGCAGAGAAAGTGCTAGGGGTGGCCTCAGGAGTCCTAGGGTGAACAGGGCTCTGGGCATGGGGCAGCTCTGTCAGCAGGACCCTAGTCCTGAAAAAATGGAAGTACTGGCCAAGACCAAGTTGAGGAGTCAAGTATAGATGGAAACACAACCCATGGGCTGAAAGTGGGACACAGGCTCCTGAGTATGAAACTGAGGTGGTGACACAGTAGGGTGGTTTTCAGTGTCCCTGGAGTGGGACAGATCACCTTCATTTCCAGTGCCACACCTACCAGCTTTATGAACTTGGCCTATTCCCTGAGCCTCAATGTCCTCATTTATAAAGAGGAACCATACCTACCTCATGGCTTAGGTAAAAAGTGAATAAGATAATGTATAAAATGCATGGCTTAACCAGGAATGGTTTCTCTGTTACAGCACAAAAGATGCAAACTGGGCTAGAACAAGCTCATTGGTCAGAAAGGCCAGTGGGATCCCAGCAGCAGATTATCTTAAAGCTAGTTCAACGTTTGTTTTAAGCCTTGGGTAAGCATAGGCCTGAATTTGGGGGCATTATGTAACCAGTGTTGGGAAAGAAATGCCAGGACCAAGGAGTTGGGCAGGGCATTGTATACACAGCTCTGGCTCTTCTCTTCTACTTCTAGATGCCTATCTGCATTTCTAGCATTTCTTCACACCTGCCTTGTGTCTCTCAGTCCTAAGCATGTCTCATGAGGCCCCTTTCTGCCACCCGGAAGTCCAGGGAGGCCACCAGGAGTCAGGAACCCTACTTCCCACTCTGGCTACAGTATCCCTGACCAAGGTACCCTCCCCAGTCCATCAAGTCCCCATAAGGGTCAGATAGAGGTGGGAATTGTTTGGGTTTCCTGGATAGGGTCTTGAGAAACAAGAACTCCACAAGGCTGACCTAGACTGAGGGAAGTTGGAGAGCCTGCCTCTCCACTGACACCCAGTGTCATCAGTAAAGCCACCTTTGAGCAATGGGAAGGAAGTAGGGATGGGCAAATCATTGCAAGGTTGGCCAAAAGCCTGGGGCTGGCCTTCTGCTGAGAAGGCAGGCTGGCAGGAGATGACCAGGTTGCCCCTAGCTCCTTCCTCAGGTCCTGGTTCCTCTGGCAGCAGGCAGGTGTGAGCTCATCTCTGGGCTCCATGCCAAACAAACGCTGTGGCTGGAGCCAGCAGAAGGCAGCTCTGCTTCCTAGGGCCTGTCCTGGCTCTGCTCCTGGCCGGCTGCTCTACCTGGGACAAGCTGTTCAGGGCCTCTGCCTTCTGACCAGGCCTCTTCTTGGGACCAACCATGGGAGCTTTTACAGGGAGCCAGGGAGAACCTGGGGATTTTCAGCCTTTGTCCTTGGCCTGTGCCTGGTTCTTCAGAGAAAAGAGAAATCCCTTGAAGGAAAGGGGTCTTGGAGTTTTGTTCCTGGAACCAAAAGAAAGGATTTGGGAAGCCAGCATCCTGCTGCACAGAAACCTAGGAGAGCTCTGCAGAGGAGAGGAAAGAAAAGGTACAGGCAGTCTCCCTGAACTTGTGAGGAGAGGCAGAAGTATGAGACTGAGTCTGCTATGGAGAAGAGCCTGGTACCGTGTGGAAAGGAGGCGCCTAGGGTTTTCACTCCCCAAGAGAGTGGGAGGCAGGAAGCAGAGTGGTGAGATGTGGTCTCTGCAGCTCTGCCTTGTCCTCTTTGCAATGAAGAGAATAATACACCTTCTTCCTTAAGAACAAGGGCGTTAATGAGGTGAGGTTTGCAAAGTGCTCATACCTGGTCCTGGCAAAGAAGTATCACTGCTAATTACCACAGTCCTGTTGAGCTGTGTGTGAGGACCAGTGTCCCTAGTTGTGAGCCGAGAAGTCTCTGGGCCTCCTAGCAGATCCCTGACAGTCTGCTTGGCTACTCCAGTGGGCCTTGCCTTTTCTCTTAGGATTTCCCTCTTTGGGAATTCTCACTTCTCTAAAAGCTCCCCAAAGGCATTTCCCTTCACCTCTGCGCTCTTGCCAGCATTGTCCTCTCCATCTGAAATACCTTCTTTCCCTCAAAGTTTACCTCAGTGCCCATCTCCCAGGAAGCCAGTCTGGCTCTTGCAACTGACAGATTATGTTGCCTCCTCCTCTCCCAGCATTTAACCCCAGGCAGCTTTAGGTACTGGCCACTTTCCAGCCAATGTTAATTACAGCCACCGGTACATACTCTGCCCCAGGACGCTGAGCTTCTTCCAGGCAGTAGCCCCAGAAAATAGCTTAGCGGTGTCTGAGTCTGACAAGGTGAGGTGACAGAACCCAGGATGGAAGAGTGCCAAAACTTTAGTAGCTCTCCAGGTACAGTCTTTGGACTGCTTGCAGCAGCAACCCCCCATGGGGTCTGTTAAAGATGTGGAGTCATGGGCTAAAGAGATGACTTAGTGTTTAACAGCTCTGGCTGTTCTTGCAGAGGACCCGGGTTCAAGTCCCAGCACCCACATGGTGGCTAACAACCATCTGTAACTCCAGTTCCAGGAGAATTCCAACACTCTCTTTTGACCCCCATTGAATGACACAGGTGCGCTTACATACATGCGGGCAATATACACATGCACATACAATTAAAAAAATAATAAACAGAATGTTTTTTAAAAAGATGTGGAGTTGCAGATTTATATCTGACTTTGCCACTTTCCAACTGAGCAGAGCTTTGCTTCCCTCACCTCTAAAGCAGAAATTATAATCCCCACCTCTTTGCCTTCTGCGATGGGAGAGTTAGTGACCTAAGTGTGGAAAAGCTCTGTTCTGTAAAGCAGGGTACTGTCATGAAGAAGACTCTTCCTGTCTTGTCACCTTTTCCTACAAAGGAGCAGCATAGGGCTGGACTCCCTTCCAGCGGCACTTACGGAGGAGCATCTGCTGACTTCACTAGTTGACTCATTTGAAAGAAATGAGGACAGGAAATTTGTTAAAAAAAAAAAAGCTTAAAGGTGTGGTGGGCTAGCCTGCTCTTCACAGCTTTCACTGGGGTGCAGAATGAGGAGTAAGTGCAAATGCAATGGTTCTTTGGGGGAGCCTTGTGTGTATGTGTGTGTGTATGTGTGTGTTGTATGCATGTGTGCAGGCATGCTTGCATGTGGGGACACGTGTGTGGAGGTCAGAGGTTGATGTGGGATTCCCCTATTGCTCTCTAGCCTATTTATTTTGTTATTTTTGAAACAAAGTCTCTCTCTCTGAACCTGGTGCTTGCTGTTTTGTCTAGACTGGCTGGTCAGCAAGCCCATGGGATCTTCTTGTTTTTGTCCCCTCCCCTGCAGTGCTGGGATTGCAGCCACATGCTGCTGTGCCTGGCTTTTATCAGATGCTGGGGATCTAAACTCAGTTCCTCATGCTTACAATACAAGCACTTTACCCACTGAGCCATCTCTCCAGCATCACCTTTCTTCTATAAAGTATCTCAGTCTGTATCCCAAGTTGGCCTGGAACTCACTATGTAGCCCAAGTTGGCCTTAGAACCACAGTAATCTTCTTGCCTCATCCTCCTGAGTGCTAGAATTTAGGCATGAGTTTAAGAAGCTTTTTAAAATACTTGGGGAGGAAGGATTCTGATTCAGGGATTTATGTTGGGATATAGACATGCTCCCCAACCCCAGTTTTGAGACAAGATCTTATTATGTAGTCCTGATTGGCCTGGAACTCACTATGGACACCAGGCTGGCCTCGAAGTCTCAGAGATCCCCCTGCCTCTTCATCCCAAGCGCTGGGATTAAAGGTATATGCCACTACATTCAGCTCTTTCTCTTTTTAAAACTAGTACCACCAGTATTATATGTGCTTCCTGAGATGGTTAACAGGAAGTACCAGCACCACAAAGGAACATTCTAGCCAAAAACATGAACCTAAATCTGGGCAGGCCTCTAGAGCTAATCACCAACAATCAGGAATCATGAAAACAGAGGTTAAAAGTGAACCTGAGTCTCTCAGGCTAAATGATTATACTTAGGATGGGTGACCCAGTTTCTTCAACACAAGGTAGGGAAGTGTGTGTGTGTTGGGAGGTATTTTAAATAATAAAACTTTAAAAGTCAGCCATGTGTGATATGGATCTTGTTTGGATCCTGATTGAAGCAAATGACTGTAAAAGACATTCTTGAGATAATTTGGAAAACTGACGGTATTAGGGTGTGTGTGTGTGTGTGTGTGTGTGTGTGTGTGTGTGTGTTTGTATATGTCCTTGGCAAATGTGCATGCACATGTATGCATGGACATGTGGAAACCAGAAATCAACCTTGGATTTTGTTCCTCAGAGGCTGTCTACCTTGGGATTTTGTTTGTTTGTTTGCTTTTGTTTTGGGTTTTTTTTTGTTATTAGATTTAGAATTCCTTTTTTTAAAAAAATATTTTATTTATTATTTTTATTTTATGTGTATGAGTGTATTGCCTGCATGTATGTGAGGGCACCTGTGTCATGCAATGCCTCAGAGGTCAAAAGAGGGTTTCGGATTCTTCTGGAACTGGAGTTAAGGATGGTTCGTAGCTGCCATGTGGGTGCTGGGAATTGAACCTAGGTCCTTCCTTTTTTTTTTTGAGACAAGATCTTCCTGTAGCCCCAGTTGGCCTGGAACTCCCTATGCAGACCAGCTGGCCTAGATCTCACAGAGATCTGCCTGCCTCTGTCTCCCAAGTACTGGGGTTAAAGATGTGCACCACCACACCCAGCACACCTGGCCCTTTTATATGGGTTCTAGGGATTAAACAAAGGTGATTGTGCTTGTGTGACAAGTGTTTTACCAATCCCCTGGGTATCTGATTTTAAGAAGTTGTTAACTTTGTTGGGTTTGATAATGATTTTGTGGTTATGTTAAAATTAGGTCTTTGTTAGAGGTACACACTAAAATATTCACATGTGAAATGATATTATACCTGAGTAGGAAAGACACAGTATTGGTTGTTGAACCAGGTGATGGGCACCTAGGGATGCTATTCATTCTCCCTCCATCGGAGATTTTGAAAAATTTCCATAATGAAAGTTTAGAAAACAGAAGAAAGTCAATAATCAGAAAGTTCCCACTCCCTCCCTCACTGAGTCTATACGGAAATCAAATGACATCATATCCAAGTGTCCAATACACCTTGGTTCCTTTTCTCTCTCCAAAAGCTGTCTTGGGGCAGTACTCAACAGCTCACCCCCTTACCAGCCAGGGATCTATTGCTGTGCTTGTGAGCTGTGTCTGGCTCATTTCTGTTTTTACAAAGACAAGTCCTGACTTCTGTCCAGAGAAGGCATTAGCTATCTTGGAGTTTCTATCAGAAAAGATGGGATGGACCAAGCAGGAAGGGTGATGCAATGGTGTGCATTCCCAGGTCCTAGGTCATTCCCACCCACTGCACACACCAGTTTTGGGGACTGGACGCTGAGTCCTGCAAGATCTCCAAAAGCAGGGAATGGGTATGACAGTGCAAATCCCTGGAGTTTTGCAGAAGGGGAGGCGCAGGAATAGGAAAGTCTTCCTTTACCTCCATAGGAAAATAACCCTTTGAAAATTCATTTGTGTTTATCAGAACGGTAACTAAAACCTTATCAGCTAACAGTGCCTGGCACGTAATGGCCGCAAAATGATAGTTTTCTTTTCCAGACACCTTATCAGTTAGCCTAGCCATTTGTCGATATCTATCCAAAAATAAAAATGAGATAAAGAATAGATGTACAAAAAGCCAGGAAAGACATAGGGGAGATGATGCCAAAGCAGAGGAAATGGAGCTTCATAGGAAAGAGAATAAAAATCTGAAAGGAGGAGGAAGACAAACAGAAATTTAACAGCCTCATAACACTGAGGCTGAGCCTTGGCCAAATCATCTCCTGAGCCAGTCTTTGACAGATAAGCCTAGAGTGACTAACCCTGACCAATGCAATGGTTTGGAGTGTCCTCAAGGGTGCAGACTCCATGTACAGACATCAGATGTGACTTCTGAGAAAAGGGGCCTTCAAGAGTGCTCACAGCCTGAAGAGGTGCCACAGCAGAAAAAGACACCCACTGTTTTCCCAAACTTGCTTGAGCTTAAGGATCAGGATCTCCAGGGGAAGGGACTAAAGTCCTTGTTTTTAACAAGATCCTTGGCAGTTCTCATAATTAGGCTGGAGAGGGAAACTTCAATGGAAAGAGATATCTCTCAAGCTTGAAATCTGCATTCTCAAATAATTTCTTGGTGATTCTCATGTACTCTGTAGTTTGAGATCCACAGAAGTATGACATGCTGACTGATGATATTGGCTCTGGGGCTATAATGTTCAAGATCAAAGCCTTGTTTTACCACTCACCAACTATGGGGCCTTAGGTAGGTTACTTAATGCTCTCTATGCCTTTGGTTGCCTATCTCTAACATGGGACAATAATATCTACCTACATAATGTGTGGAAAGCAGTTGGTCCGGACCTTAGATCATTAACATATCTACTAATTGCTATTTAGTATAATCTAAAGGCTGAGCCCCCGTCCCTCTTTCCTATGAACTCTCACTCCTTTCTTGGCTCCTCTGCTGCACCTTTCAGTAGAGAACGTCTTGTGGCAGAGTCACATATGTGCATATCTGACTGGACTTCAGATGGCAGCCTGTATCTTTTTCCTTCTTCTTCTTTAATTAAACATCCAGATCCCCTTTGGGTTTTGAAGGACTTTGTATCATGTCATATTAGAGTTGGAAGAGACCTTAGATCGCCTACTCTGACCTCTTCTTTTATAGAGAAGATTGGAGGTGAATTTTATATCTCTGACCTCATAGCTGAGGTTTCAGTTTTTGATTTTCCCTACAAGACAGGATGTCATGTAGCTCAGGTGGCTGAGGATATAGCCAAAGATGATCTTGCAAGTCTGACCTGCCTGCTTCCACTTGTGTGCTGGGATTGCAGGTATGTACCACATACTCCTAGTTTATGTGGTGTGCTGGGGATTAAATCCAGTGCTTTATGAATGCTAGGCAAGTACTATTGAGCCCTCCCCCACACCCCCCGTCCTCATATAAGGGGTTGTTGAAGTAGGATTTAAGCTCTAACACTAGCATCTACCAGCTATTCCATTTGAGCTCTGAACTCTTCATCTTAAAAATGGGCATAATAAGGGCTGGAAAGATGGCTCAGTGGTTAAGAGCACTGACTACTCTTGCAGAGGACCTGGGTTCGATTCCTAGCACCCACATGGCAGCTATGAACCATCCTTAACTCCAGTTCCAGGGGAATCAGAAGCCCTCTTCTGACCTCTGTGGCATTGCACAACACAGGTGCACTCACATACATGCAGGCAATATACTCATACTCATAAAATAAAAATAATAAAATATTTTTTTAAATGGGCATAAGAGCTGGCATGGTGGCTCAGTGGATAAAGGTACTTGCTGCCAAGCCTGACAACCTGAGTTTGATCCTTGGGTCCCACATGGTAGAAGGGGAGAACAGATCCCTGCAAATTGTCCTCTGACCTCTACATGCTCCCCATGGCACATGTACCCCTCCCCTAAATTTAACTAAATAAATGAATAGGCTATTAGGCTGGTGAGGTGGCTCTAGGGTGCCTGTTACTAGGCACAACCGCCTAAGTCTGATCCCCAGGACCCACACAATGGAAGGAAAGAACTGACTCCCGTAAGTTGTCCTCTGACTTCTATACATGCACTGTGGCACATGCATACCCCCCTCATACATACATGCAAACAAATGAATGTAATTCTTTTGGGGGGGAGACATCTTTTTGAGACAGGGTCTCCCTGTAGCACCAGGTGGCCTGGGACTCACTACATAGACCAGGCTGGCCTTGAACTCACAGAAATCTGTCTGCCTCTGCCTCCTGAGTGCTGGGATTAAAGGCATGTACCACATCTGGCTGTAATTCAGTTTTTAAACGGATATGCACTGTATCCTTGCCCATTTGCTAAGCAAGTGCCCTATGAGTTAATATCAATGAGGAACTCTTTGGCAACTAAAAGGTATTGTTACTCTCATTGCACAATATTGACTCCTATATTGTGCAATGAGTGTCATGTGTCATGAGTAACCATTGGATCACAGTGATGCAGGGCAAGTTATCTGAGGATGCTAGAGAAATTATATATGACACTTCATTATAATAACTTTGGGGCCTGAGCCTATTAACTTTGGATCTTATGTTCTGCTTTAACACCTTTCTACCTTTTTCTTCAGCCTCTGACAACATTGTTTTTCATTCATGGTGCAATCCTGCCTCAGTCAATTAGACCATCTCCTAGGTGATCTCACCCATCTTTGTGGCCCTGGCCCTGATGGATCAAGTGTTGAATATTATCAAAGACTATTAGTTTCCACCTCTTGGGTCTTTAGTTCTTAGACAGGAAGCTCTAGAAAGTAGGTAGGTCTCTCATCAATGGGATCCTCAAAACTCTTCCCTGATAACTGAGAAACCCAGGATTGACCCTGCCCACCTCAAACCCATCCTCTCATGGCCTTACCATCGTGATTGGCATTTCCTAGTGTCCATGGCTCATCTGAATCAAAGTGAGTGTCTCCTCCAATCCCTGGTCCAGGAAAGTAGGCATGGGCTAGGAATCCTCCTTCCCCATCAAATGGGGAGCTATCACCATGGAAACCAGAAGCAAAGAAGATCATGATGTCTGCCTCCTTCCGGTCACTTTTGATCTCATGGTATGGCACCTCTTCAAAGGTCAATGGGGTCACCTTCTGCCACACATCAAAAGCCTGGCGAATAGCTTTCCGTGTGTCCAGCTCACCCACTTTTGGGGTGTAGTTGTGAATGCTGGTGAGAGAGAGAATGGTGGTCATTAGGGAGAAATACCAAGCCAGAGACTTGAGGATACCCTTTCTACAAGGAAGGAAATAGGTCTAGAGTGGTTGGGTGATAGAAGTTAAGGTCAGAGTTTGGTTAGAACCTGGATTTTCCTCCTCTTGAGCTATTCTTCCTCTTTGGAAGATCCAAGAGTCTGGAGAGTTTCTAACCTAGATTCTTCCTAAGTTTCCTTCTCTTTTCTGAAAAAAATTCTATTCTGATCTCTATAGTTTGTCAAAAGGAAAGCCCTTAATTTAACCCCAATAATCTATTTCTTAGGTCCTGTCACTGTATCCAGGGGATCTATATGATATGGAAGCAGAGCCTTGAGAAGTGCCAAGCAGAGCTCACTGGAGCTTGCCCTATCCATGGACCGACCCCAGCCCCACTTGAATTCTGGTGTCTGGCTCTGCTGTGATGGATGTGGTATTATCACCCTGGTTCTTGCTCGCAGTCACAGGTCAGACTTGAAGACTGAATCTGCTCCGTCCTGGTTTTCTCAGTCAGGGAATGACGTGGTTGTGACTCACGTCTCCATTTGTTACTCTCCTTAAGAAACAACTGGGGCTCTGCATTGAGCATCTTGGGTGGTCTATCAAGCTGATTCTGGATGGAGGGAATCTAGCAGAGGCAGTGGTATTTGCAAGCATTAAAGAAGAGAGAGTTCTGTTATGGGTTTTTACCATAGCTGAACACCCCACTCTCAGTAACTAAAAACGGTAGGTATCTAAACAGAACACAACTAAGGAAGACCTAATGGACCAGGGAAACCCGAAAACCACAGCTGGAATCACCACCTGTGGAAGTTGCAAGGAAGGCAAGGTCACAGGTTCTCTGCACCCGGTCCCGATGCCCACCCCACATGCCTGGCCTTTGTCTTAACCCACTCAGACATACCTACCCTGAGACCCTTGGAGCCCTAGGCAGGAAAAACGGTGAGTGTGGGGGTCAAAGTCAGGGAGGAAGAGAGGGAGTCAAAGCACCTGTAGGTGATGTGTTTTTGCCTCCACTTCTGTCCGGTCAGGGCATAGCGCTTATTTCTCCGCCTCCGGCTCAAGTGGGGGTGATCAGGGACACCACATCGGGGCTTCTTCATCCACCTGGGCAGAGAGAACACACACACACACACACACACACACACACACATACACACACACGTTTGTGGTCACTGAACACTCTAGGAAGGCATGCCCAGTCCCCAACTCCAATCTGAATGAAATGCAGATCCTCAGCTGAGATTCTGGGGTCCTGGCTCTGAAGACCCCCAGCAGGAACTTGACTGACTGATTCATTAATTTATTCACTCTCAAGAAACATTGCTAAGTAAGAGACTTGAGTCAGGAGACACAGCTTGTTAAGTACAGTTCCAACACTAAGCTAGGACCCCAGGTAAGTGATCGAATTAACATGAACCTCAGTTTCCTCATCTGTATCATAACACCCTCCCCCCGTCCCCTGGTCTACAAGGCAGCACAGGGTCTAGCCCCTGCCTACCTGTCCAGCAGCTCCCAGACTGCCTCCTGCCACAGAGAACTTTTGACTGTGGAACATGCCGTCTGTTCTACTCTACAGCTTGCTGTTCGCTTTACTTGTAACACTGTCCTCATGAGATTTATTCTTTTACTTCATTAGGCTCTCTGTCCCTCAGAGAGAGCTTCCTTGATGAACCCATCTGAAACCACACCACCCCAACACTGTCTGCTCATCTTGCTTGATGTTTATAACATTTATCACTCCTTGAATTTTATGTATCTGCTTTCTTATTTATTCTTCCTTTTTCTCACCAGATTCTTCACTCCATTAGACTTGCTTGTATCCACAGGGCTGGCACAGTGCCTCCCATAGAGGTGGGGGTTCAGTGATGATTTGTTAACTGGCTGACTGAATGAATGAATCAGAACTTTTCAACACAGGACAGAACAGCATGAAAGACAGTAAATGTCCTTTCACTACAGGTGTTTAAGAAGTGGCTAAATAGCTGGGTGTGGTGGAACACGCCTTAATCCCAGCACTCAGGAGGCAGACACAGGCAGATATTTGTGAGTTCAAGGCCAGCCTGGTCTACAAAGTAAGTTCCAGGTCAGCCAGAGCTACATAGTGAGGCCCTGTCTCAAAAAACAAACAAACAATAACAACCTCCCAAACCCCCAAAACAATAACAACAAAACCCCAAATGATTAACCAAACAACAACAACAACAAAAAAGAAGTGGCTAAATAGCCAGGTACAGATCTTAAAATCAGGTCTTGGGAGACTGAGGCAGGAGAGTCAAAAGTTTCAGGCCAGCCTAAGGCTACACAGTGAGACTTTGACTCGAAAGAAAAGCAGCAGCTAACCAGCTACCGGTCTAGGAACATAATTCTCTGCAGCTCTTATTACATTATATTGAGATTTAAATGTTAGCCTGTTGCTTCTAACAACAGGAAATATTTTGAGGACAGAAACCATGTTATTGTGTCCCCCAAAGCAAGTTTGGTGCTTAGAATTTGGTAAATCCTGATAAACTTACTATTATGTAAAGTTACATGAGGGACCTATAAGCCTGGAATATCACTAAGGATTTAAGAAGGGCTAAGGTGGGGGATTTGAAAGGTCATGGTTGATTGGAGCCAGGTTACCCTGCAGTTTATATTCCTGTGCTAGCCTAACAGCCAACTTACTGAACTATGGCTTGGCATTGCTAGAGAGGAAACAGTCTGATCTCATTCCCAGATGTTAACAATAGTTGCCACTGGCAATATGGAGAAAAGAAGACATGGCTGCCTTAACCAAATATGAAAAGCCCCTGGAGGGAATTAACCAGGTCTTACCAACTTTGTGTGCTCCATCACCCAGAGATTAACCCACACTTACAGACCAGTAATGAAATCTCATGACAGCAACAGTGCACCTCGGGGAACATCTACAATGTTTACATGTTCATACTCTTAGAAGTTTGTTTCTTTTGAGATAGGATCTTGCTGTGTAGCCCAGGCTGGTCTCAAACTCATGATCCTTCTGCCTCCACCTCCTCTATGCTGGGATTATAGGCAGGCACAACACCTGGCCCACTTTTAGAATTTTTAAATGTTTTATTTATTGTTATTATTGTGTGTATGTATGATGTGTATATATGTAAATGTTTTATTTATTATTTATGTATATGTGTAAATGTTATTTATTGTGTGTATATCTATGATATATATGATGTGTATGTGAGTGCATGCATGCCACAGCACACATGTGGAGGTCGGAAGACAACTCTGTGGACTCAGTTCTCTCCTTCCACATTTATATGGCTTCTGAGGATTGTCAGCTTTGCCTGCTGAGCCATGTCACTGGTTCACTTTTAGAATTTTTGATTCTTTTTTTTTTTAACTTTTTAAAAAATTTAAATTTTATTTTTTAAAATTTTATGTGTATGTGTGTATTGCCTGCATAGGCAAGTGCACCCATGTCACGCAATGCCCTCGGAAGTCAGAAGAGGCTGTCGGATCCCCTGGGACTGGAGTCACGGACAGTTGTTATCTACCATGTGGGTGCTGGGATTTGAACCTGGGTCTTCTGCAAGAATAACCAATGTTCTTAACTGCTGAGCCATCTCTCCAGCCCCAGAATTTTTGATTCTTAAAAAAAAATACCTAGCTGGGTGTGGTGGCGCACGCCTTTAATCCCAGCACTCAGGAGGCAGACGCAGGCGGATCTCTGTGAGTTCAAGGCTAGCCTGGTCAACATAGTGAGTTCCAGGACAGCTGGGGCTACAGGGAGACTGTCTCAAAAAGACTGAAAAAAAAAAAAAGAAAAGAAAAATCCTATGAGATAACCAGGAATTATTAACTCCATTTTACAGATAAAGGAAAAAGATAAATCAGATAATTTGGAAAATATAAGTCAGTGAGGGAGGAACTTAGCTGAATGAGAAGTGAGTTTTTAACTCAGTTAACAAAGGAAGACTAAGGCTTCTATTTTTCCTCTCAGTGCTTAGCACAAACTTGAGGTACACAGAGTTAGAGAAACTATCCTGTTGATTGAATGAGTGAATGAAAACATAGTATAACATTTCCCAAGGTAAATACTCAAAAATAGTACTTGAAATTATGAATCAAGCTTCCTTTCATGAACAATCCCTGGGAAGGAAACTAAGAGCCATCTCTGCTCCTGCAAGGCTGAATCAGACCTGAAAGGACACCCATGTGGGAAACAGGCCCAGACAAAGGCAGCAATTGCCCAAGGTCACAGAGGTGGAGTGGAAGTTCTCAATTCTACCCCAAACACCTGCCCCACTCTGGACTTAGATTAAGTGTGAGCTGATTTTTCCTTTCCGTACTTCTAGAATATTGTTCCTGACTTCCTAAAAGACATTCAAGCAGAACTATACGGTCAACACTATCCTCTTTCCTCCTTCTCCCTGCCTCCTCTTTTCCCCGTCCATCTGCCACTCTGAATCCTATCCAACAGTCCTGGGGCTTTCCGGAACAGAGTGAAATCCAAGGCCAGGTGGTGCCTCAGCAGGGACACCAGTGCTCCTGGCCCAGGATGTACTACCACAAAGCCTGCACAAATCCCTCAAAATAGCCTCAGCCCAGGAATGTGGTCAGGCTCTATAAGCAGCTCACTTGTGAGGCCACAGGGCCAAGGATTCCACTCATGACATCACAGGAGTCTTTGGAATGTTCTGTCACAGAATTTCACAACTTCGTCATCAGAGGAAGGAAGGACTAGGAAATGTTTGGGTAGAATTTTGGGATCACCAAGTTTTAAGAGTTTATCAGCTTGGAATAATAGATTCTAGCTTTTGAAAGCCAGATCCAACATTCCCTTTGCAAATAAATAGACCAAGACCCCTGAGTGATTCCATCACAAGTGACTTACCCAAGGGAAAAACTGATCCTCGATCCATAACTGGGTGCACTTCCTATTCGGCCTTCTGCCAGCTGTCCTGTGTCCTCAACCAGCCCTGCCATCTGCTTCTACCCCTGTGTGGGCTCCTACTGCCCTCTTAGGAACTTCACTCCTGCTCTTTTCTATGCTTTCGTGAACTGAACGGCTCCTTCTGAAACAGTTTGTGTATTTTTCTTCTTTTTTTTTTTTGGTCTTTTTGAGATAGGGTCTTCCTGTAGCTCCAGCTGTCCTGGAACTATGTAGACCACCAGGCTGGCCTTGAACTCACAGAGATCCACCTGTCTCTGCCTCCCAAGTGCTGGGATTAAAGGCGTGCACCACCATGCCTGCTAAGTTTGTATATTTTTCATGGCTATTTCTTTCTTTAAAAATTTTTTTAAAAAATTGGGGCTGGAGTGAAGGCTCAGTGTTAAGAACACTTGCTGCTCTTATAGAGGACCTGGTTCTGTCCCCAGCACCCACATCAGGCAGCAACTCACAACTACCTATAACTCCAGTTTCAGGGGATCTGACACCCTCTGGCCTCTGTGGGCACTTGCATGCACATGACACATAAATTTATGCAGGTAACACATATATACACATAAAAATTAAATTAGGGCTGGAGAGGTGACTCAATGGTTAAGAGCATGTGCTTGCTGTTCTTGCAGAGAACCTGAGTTCAGTTCTCAGCACCCATATCAGGCAGCTCACAACCACCTGCCATTCCATCTCCAGGGGCTCTGACACCCTCTTCTGGCCTCTGAGGACACCCTTACACAAGTGGCATACACAGATACACATAATGAGAAAAAAAATGAATCTTTTCTTCTTTTTTTTTTTGAGACAGGGTCTCCTTATGCAGCCCTGAGTGGGCTGGAACTCACAGAGATCCACCTGCCTCTGCTTCTGCCTTCTGAGTACTGGGATTAAAGGAATGGGCCACCATGCCCAACATAAAATAAGTCATAAAAATTAATTTTTTTACTTATTATTATGTGCACACACATGCCCACGTGCCACAGGACATGTGGTGCGCACAGGACAACTTTTGGGGGTTGATTATGTCCTTTCACCATGGGATCAAACTCAGGTTGTTAGGCTCAGTAAGCACTTTGTTAAGCTCAGTAAGCACTTTGTTAAGCTCAGTAAGCACTTTGTTAGGCTCAGTAAGCACTTTGTTAGGCTCAGTAAGCACTTTCTCCTATTGAGCCACCTTGACAGTCTGTGGCTATTTCTTAAACAATCTGAAGCATGTTTTGTTTTCTCTTTTAAAAAATTTACTTATTATTGTGTGTACAGAATGTGTACATGTACGTGTGTGTGTGTGTGTGTGTGTGTGTGTGTGTGTGTGTGTCTGTGCATCTGTGCCACAGCACCTATGTGGAGGTCAGAGGACAACTTTGTGAAATTGGTTCTCTCCTGCTACATTTACACGAGTTCTGGGGACTGAACTTTTGCCCATATTTCTCCCACTTGTTTCTTCTTCCCTGGCTTTCAGGCTTCTCAGGTTTCCCTCCTCTAGCCATCTCTACTGCGTATGTCCTTCCCCTCATGGCCTTTAGACTTGTTTGCACTTTTCCCTTGAGGTTATTCACAACCTCTTGGTTTACAAGCCTGGTAAATGCCTTTCTGTCAGGGTCCTATCTGATTATTCAGCAGCTCCCCACGACCCTTCCCAGCTGTGGCATCCACAGTCCCTGGGTGGGGGGCTTCTCTACCTTTTTGGTAGCTCCTAAGCTGGCTTTGTGGAGTTTCATTCTAACCCTTTTCTCTCCTTTCTGTTGATAAAAACAATCCTGTAACTGTATTTATGTAATGGCTGCCTCAGTATCTCCCTGAGATTTGCCTCCTGTGCTTTAAGATGATGTGGCCAGATGACTGTTTTTCACTAGACAGAGCAGGGTGGATGCTGGGGCCAAGTACAGTGCCTGGCAGATTCAGGCACTCTGCAAGTGAGACATGTACATACATCTCAGGAAACTCCAGAGGGTGACTCACAGAGGTTTAAGTTACTGGGCCCAGAGAAAATTAAAGAGACCTTCTATAACCCACCCCCTCATTATACTGACAAGGAAACTGAGGCCTGGAAGGGTTAAATGACTTGTCTTCTGTCACACCACATAAACTTAATAGTACACATACATACAGCTTACATAGGAAAGGGCACTTTTCGGCAGCCCCTCCCAAGGCACAGTAGGAGTAAATGACAGGAAGGTAATGTGGGCATGGTGTAGCCCCCAAAATGTGAACTCGAACACAAATTTAAAGGCACAATGCTCTATGCAAATCTTACTCGATTGTTGTCTGATCCAACACACCAGTGACGGGGATTCCATAGAACTGCTGCATAGTGGAGACCGCTGACTGCAAGGCTTTCCCTGAATGCAACGCAGATGCCCGTGACTCATAGGGAAGCAAATAGCCATATGATTTTAACCAGTTCTGAAATACACATGAAAGAAATGGATACATTATGCTGGAGAAGGAGCCCTTTTAACCCAGAAAGATTTACCCTCAAAACCAGGCATCACACAGGTGACTTTTGGGCACATGCTCTTTCTTCCTCCTTCAGTCCACCCTTTGGACATTGTCAAATTGATCCCCAGAAAACACAGCTCTGATTGGCTCATTTCCCTTCTGTCAAGCTTTGGTTGGATTTCTACTGGCTACAGAATGAAGCTAACTTTATATACAAAGCTTTCCCCTGTGCTGAAGAGCTGGCCCAGCAGTTAAGAGCATTGGCTGCTCTTACAGAGGACCCAGGTTCAGTTCCTAGTACCAATAGGACAGCTAATAACCATCTGTAACTCTAGTTCCAGGGGATCTGATGTCCTCTTCTGGCCTCTGTGGCTATTTCATGCGTGGGTGCACTTATATACAAACAGGCAAAACACTCATAAACATGAAATCAAAATAAATATTTTAAGAAACCTAATATGCAAGAGCATAGGAATAGTTAATTCACTGAGGTAGAACAGCCTGTGGAACAGCCTTTAAAGGTAGAGTCCTTTAGACTCTAGGAATCTGTTGTGTCTAAAGTCAGAATATGATGAAAAATCAGGTTGCACATTATCAACTGGAAGGAGAGTATCTACAGTCTTCACTGCTAACCACTCCAAGCAGTACACTATAGAGAACTACAAATAAGCAAAATAATGTATTCCTTAAATATAAATAATAAAGGTGTTGAAAAATCTATTATGTAAGGTAATTCCTTGCCTTTTGGAAATACCTACTGAAGACTTACATAAGGGTATGTGGTATCCGCAACTGGTGCTTAATGGGTTCAGAAATAAATACATAAATATATATATTCTGAGAGAGAAAAAGAGAAAGCTAGGTAAAGCAAACATAGTAAAAGGTTAGCAACTGGGGAATCCATGGAAATTCTTTGCCCCAGTCCTGTAAACTTTTCTGAAAGTCTGAAATTATATCAACAATTGTGGTGTATGTGTGTGTGTGTGTGTGTGTGTGTGTGTGTGTGTGTACACAAATGCACTGGAGATTGAACTTAGGGCCTCTTGTATGCTAAGCTTATACTGTACTACTGATCTATAGCCCCAGCTCCTTCCAAAATTAAAAAATAAACTAGGGGCTGGAGGATGGGTCAGTGGTTAAGATCACTGGTTACTCTTGCAGAGGACCTGGGTTTGATTTCCAGCACCCACATGGTGGCTAACAAGCATGTGTAACTCCAGTTCCAGGGGAATCTGGAGCTCTCTTCTCACCTCTGAGGGCATTGCATGACACGGGTACACTTACATACACGCAGGCAATACACTCATACACATAAAATAAAAAATAAAAATAAACTGTGAATGTATTTTTGTTAACATATCACAGAGGACCTCTTTGTGCTTTTCTGTTTTCCAAGCTTTATTCATGAAGTCATTTTCTAAAAAGGGAGAAAACTGGGGTTGAGGGCGCAACTTAGTGGTTGAGCTCTTGACTACTAGCACAAGGCACTAAATTCAATCCCGAATACAACAAAGACAAGAAGGGGTGCATGTGCATGCATGCGTGCATGCATGCGTGTGCGTGTGTGTGTGTGTGTGTGTGTGTGTGTGTGTATGTGTGTGTGTGTAAAGGGAAACTGAAAGAAGTTTGGGTGAAGAAGCAAAGTAAGATAAATATGCTAATTCCACCCTCAAAGGCCAGAGGGGATGGAAACCTGAAGAGATGAGAGTACCAGGCAGTCCCTGCAGGACCCACTAGAAAATGAGTGAACATCCACGGTGTACTGAATCAGGAGCCCCTGAATGCCAGACGCATAGCCAGAAAACCCTATTCTCTGCCCATTTTCACATAGCCATCCGGGGCACTGACTGAGTGAATGAAGGAGAAGGCACCTTGGAAAATGGTATAATGTAGCCCAGGCTGGCTTTGAACTTTTGATGTAGTGGAGGATGACTTTGAACTTTCTGATCCTCCTGCCTCCAATTCCCCAGTACTGGAATTACAGGCGTATGCTACTGTGCTGGATAGCTTTAGTGTCAACTTGACACACCTGGGTTGAGGGAGCCTCAATCGGGAAATTTCGTGGCCAGGTCTGAAGGGCATCTTCTTGATGAGTGATGTGGGAGGGCCCAGCCCACTGTGGGTGGTGCCACCCCTGGGCAGGTAGGCCTGTGTTGCATAAGAAAGCAGGCTGAGCAGGGGCCAAAGAGAGCAAGCCTGTAAGCAGCATTCCTCCATGGCCTGTGCTCCAGCTCCTGCCTCCAGGTTCCTGCCCTGAGTTCCTACCTTGGGCTCCCTGATGAACTGCGACCTGGGAGATGTAAGACAAATAAACCCTTTCCTCCCCAAGTTGGTACTGGTCAGAGTGTTTTGTCACAGCAATGAAGAACAAACTAAGACAGCTACCAAGACAGGTTTTATTATGAGCTGGGGATCAAACCCAAGGCTTCATGCATTCTAAGCAAGCACTCTACCAACTAAACTACATCCTCAGCCTCTATAGATTTTGTTTCTTGTTGATAATACAAACAAGTTTCTTGTGGGTGTGTCTTTTATTATGTTAAGTCAAACCACTTTTAAAAGGCAGTCATCAGAAATGATAAATAAGCTATTCATTTTTTTCACCAAAGGTGACTATAACATCTCTATGCCTTGTGATAAAACTCATCTGACTGGTTCAAAGCAAAATTGTTAGAATAACAGTCTTGGAACATCTGCAAAAGAGCGACAACCTGACTTCGCTCACATTTGGAATCTAAAACATGCTTTCCTTTTTGGATGATGACACAGAATGGCAACGCTTGCAGTTCCTCAAGCACTGATTCTCTTTTATGCCTTTGTACATGCTTTTCTCTCTGTCGAGTATTCTTAGTTTGGCAAAAAATCTCTCATATTTTAATGTTCAATCCATAAATTACTATCTCTGGAAGACTTCCCAGGCTATTATTTTTTCTCTCCTCGGTGCTCTCGAGGCCCCCTATTATAGGTATTGTGCATCATATAATATTGGGATCTAATCACTGCATAGCAGCTTCTGCTAAATTCTAAGCTCCTCGTAGGAGGGGTCCTGTGCCCAGGACAGTGTTGTGCATACTGTAGGTGTTCATTATGTCCACTCAACAAGGATTGACCACTTACTGCATACTAGGCACTGTGCAAGGTTTTTGGGGTACATTGATGAGTAAGGAACTCACAGTCTGAAAAGTAAACCTATAATGAAAATAGAGTGCTATAAAGCAGATGTAGAGAGGATTCCATGGGAGAAAATGAGGTTGTCTTGTCCAGGGGTGGTGGGGGAGGGGACAAAGAAAAAGAGAAGCTCAAGGAAGATTCCAGGTGGAGATGAGATGTGGACTGTCTTAAAGGATCCAGCAGGTGTGAGTGGTACATTCCAAGCAGTACAAAAAAGTGACCAGAACTTTGGGTGAGGGAGACAAAAAAAAAAACAAAAAAAAAAACAAAAAAAAAATGAAGAGGTTGGAGGGGGAGAAGTGGGAGAGATGACATCTATTCACAAAGTGGGCGTGTTAATCTAGAGAGCCACTGTGGCTTGATCATGACTCAGGACCAGCCCAAAGCTCAAATACAGACAGGTAGAAATGACAGGGAAGCTGAGAAGTCGCCTACCCATCCACCTGGGTGCTTCAACATCGATTCCCAGGTTAAATCATGCCATCAGGATTTCATGCACTAAGTCCCTGCACCATATTCTCTCTAAGGAATATGGATCAGAGACCAGTCAACTCCGGCATCCTCTGCTTATCCTATCTCTGCCATTCACTTGCTCCTCTAACTTCTCTGGGAAGAAGCCTCTGAGGTTGGAACAAATGTTCCAAACCGAGACATCCCGATTCCCAAACATTCTTTTCCTGTTTGGGCTGCCAGGCTCTTCCTGGTGCCTCCAAAGCCCATTCTCTTTATACAGGTTAGCAAACTCCTACTCCTCCTTCAGGGCCTAGCTCAAATGCCAACACCTTCATTAAACTTTCCTTAACAATCTCTGGCAGAGTTGCTCCTGCAGTAAATTGGACACATTTCTCTAAATGCAGTTGCTACAACCTATCAATCATACCTGTCCATTGATTATACCTGTTTTCTCCAGCTATATTGAGTTTCTAAGGAACAGAGACTGTCATAACTTTTTGAAAATCTGCTGCAGCATTTAGCACAGTGTCAAGTTCACAAATGAACAAATGAATCAACAGTTGGTCTGGGAGGTGCTGTCTGGGTACCAAGGAAAGGATTTCTTTTCAAGGTAGGCTTGAGTCATATATGAAGGCACCAAGCATAATTCCTGATATCTAGTAGAGGTTGAGAAAAAAATTGCAGAAATCCTATCTTTTGTGGTTTGACTATCTTGCTTGATGAGGCAATAGGCTCCATTGCCTTATTTGAAAAATAAAAAAGATAAAAATTCACTAAAAGATTTTAAGCGGAATGACTTACCTGCCATCTTTTTACACCTTGACCAATTAATCAATCATCAGCCAGGCAGAAGTCTAACCTCTATAGCAGCTAACTAACTCTAAGACGTCTGACACCCTCTAAGTGCTGAAAGAGGTGTAAAACCCAGACAAAAGTGAGAAGACTCTCACAGCGCATCAGGATGGAAATAGCTGTTCGGAACCAAAGACGTAGGGATCACAGACAAAGCAGCATGATTGGTCTGAGGCGCCAGGGTGGGATTTCAGTCCCTGAGAAGCCAAAGCTGAGATGTTCGGGAGTCCTGGACCGGAAAGGAGGGAGCAGAAATAAGGAGGGGGAAAAAAACCCCACAGACCTAAGAGAGAAGAGAGCAGCAGATAGCAGATATGGTGCGAGCTTAGAAGCGGCAATGCGGGAGGAAAAGAAGATCACTGGCAATGCTGAAGAGCGCACTTGGAAAACAAAGGCGGCCCAGGGAGGAGAGGGGAGCCGGATCAATTACAACAGGTGAACTCAGGGGCATTGGAGAGCATCACAACCACACAGAACCGAAGGAGCCGGGAGGATGAGGATCAGGTGTCTGGGCAGGAGTGAAGTGGCGTGCTAGTGGTGGGGTCTACCAAGAAGGACCAGACAGTATAAGGCATCTAATTTAGAAACATGGGATGGAATGGGGAAGAGAGAATTAAAGACTATGGATCAAAGAGCTTGGGGTCTGAAGAGATGGCTCTGTCAATAACTCAGTTCCTTCCTCTGTCCTTGCCTTACAAGAGGAAGGAACTGAGTTAGACTCCCAGAACTTAAGTGAAAAAGCTGGGGGTGGTGTTGCATGCTTCTAGTTCCAGTACTGGGGAAGCAGAGACAGACAGATCTCTGGAGCTCACTGGCCAACCAGCCTAGCCTATTTCGTAAGCTCGAGGCTAGTGAGTAAATCCTGACTCAAAAAACAAGATGGGGGCTGGAGAGATGGCCCAGCAGTTAAGAGCACTTGCTGCTTTTCCAGAGGGCCTGAGTTCAGTTCCCAGCACCGACAACAGCCTGGAATTTGGGCTCCAAGGGATCCAACATGATCTTCTAGCCTCTGCTGGCACCCACACACATGTGGCATATGCTCACACAGAAACACACATATACATCTAAATAAATAAATAGATATATCTTTTAAAAATATTTTATTTATTACTTTTATTTTATGTGTATGTGTGTATTGCCTGCATCTAGGTAAGTACACCTAGGTCGTGCAATGCCTGCAGAGGACAGAAGAGGCCATCAGATCCCCTGGAATTGGAGTTACGGACAGTTGTTAGCTGCCATGTGGATGCTGGGATTCGAACCCAGGTCTTCTGTAAGAACAGCCAGTGTTCTTAACCACTGAGCCATATCTCCAGCCCCAATGTATCTTTTTTTTAAAAAAAAGAAAATAAGGTGGCTTGCTTCTGATGAACACCCAAAGTTATCCCCTGGCCTCTACATGCACATATACATGCACACACATGCATACTCACATAAATGTGTACCTGTACACATACATGCGTGCGTGCACACACACACACACACACACACACACACATACATACACACACACTCACACACACAGGAGTTTGGGCAACCAAGGTCATAATTTAGATATGGATGTGAGCAACAGGGACAAAGTGCAGGCTTCAGCTTGCAGAGCAGTTTAAAGTCTTATTCTAGAGGTTCATCTGTGGAGAAAGGAAATAAACTGGAATTTGCTAAAGGGAAACAACCAGGAAAGCAAGTAAACCAGGAAGAAAGCATCAGATCCCCTGGAAATGGAGTTATGGATGGTTGTTAGCTGCCATGTGGGTGCTGGGACCTAAACCTGGGTTCTCTGGAAGAATATCAAGTGTTCTTAACCACTGAGCAATCTCTCCAGTCCTCAACTATATTTTAAAAGACTAAATTTGAACTGGGCATGGTGGCGCATGCCTTTAATCCCAGGACTTGGGAGGCAGAGGCAGGCAGATCTCTGTGAGTTCAAGGCCAGCCTGATCTACATAGTGACTTCCAGGCCAGCTGGGGCTACAGAGAGACCCTGTCTCAAAAAGACAAAAAAAAAAGACTAAGTTTGTGGCAATTTATTGCAGCAATACCATAAAATGAATACATGAGCATAAAGCCTTTGGCTGATTCTGACACATGAAGTATTGTCTCCAAGTTCTTGTGCCTAAATTTCTTAGCAATACAGTGGCCATCACCTTTGTCACTGCTATAGTACCAAATCAATAGGTCTCTCTGGCCTTGTCATTGGGCCAGTTCCCTTGAACACCTGTCCTCCCCAAAACCTTTGTTTCTCCTTTATCCCTGCAATTTAGGGGGCCCTTGCTATTAGCCCACCTATGTTGTAACTACCTAAAAGTTTTATTTATTTTATGTATATGAGTGTTTTGCCTGCACATATGTAACACATTCGTGCAATGCCCATGAGGCCAGAAGCAGGTGTCAGAGCCCTTGGAACTGGAGTTACAGACAGTTGTTAGCCACTATGTGGGTGCTGGGAACTAGCCAGTGGTCTTAACCATTGAGCAAGCTCTTCAGCCCCTATAACTATAAAAATCTTCCTACTGAACATAATAATTCAGGGTCTGGGAAACACATAGGTTAATAATACTTAAAAGATTATGAAATTTAACATGTATGTTTTACAGAAGAGAAAAAAACTCAGGGAGAGGAAATGACTTATTCAGAATTGCAGAACAAGTTGTCAGGAAGCCAGAAGAAGCCCAGCATCCCTGCCTCCCAGGGAGCACTCTTTTGCCTCCCAGGGAGTACTCTTCCTGTCGTGCTACACTCCCCACATTAGTTCTAGGTTGCTTCCAAAAGCTGTTTCTTTCTTTTTTTCCTTCTTCTTCAGTTCCAGCCAGTCTAAAAAGGGCCCTCAGGATTGCCCACAATGCCCAGCTTAGCTTCTTGACAAACACCTTAATGGTGCAGCATTGCCTGTTGGCTGCCATCAGCTCTTGAGTGGGTGGTAAGTGCACTATCAGGAATTCCCGGGAGCTCTGCACAATGTCCTTGGCCCACTCCCAGGAGGCCACCACAAACCAGACAATCACCAAACTCCAGGAGGTGGCACATTTGCGGTTTTGGGTCAGCACTGGGAAGTCCGTTTTCTAATTCTGGGAGGTTCTGACCAAGGTCAGCAGTGTGGCCATGCTGTCACTCACTGAGAACAGAGAAGGCCTAGTCTTCCTTACTCTTTCCAGGGCCTTCCTGCTTCCCTAGGACTCCACTTACTGATGAGTTAGGAAACAAGAGAAGGGAAGAAAAGACTAATGCTTAAGCCTGTTTCTCTAATGTAAAGATGGCTGAACTAGTTAACCTCTAATTAATATGTAAGTCTCCATTATTTGAATTTAGGTTGGTTGACTGTGGGGTCCATATTCCAGTTCCTCATTGCCAGTTGCAAAATCCAAGTTCCCGCCCAGACCTCAACCAGCTTCAAGCCCTGACCTGTCACCCTTCCCCAAAGGTCCCACCCTTTAGCTCTATTGATCTACCACTTCTCTGAGCATATCCTGTAGACTCAGCCTCATTTTCTCCCTAAAATACTGTGCTCACATGCATTCTGGCCTTGTCCCAATGAACTATTAGATAGCCTTCAAAATGTACCTTGTATGCCACCTCATGGGGGAGGCCATCAATCCCAGATTTAGCAGAGTTCCTCTGTGCCCCAGGGGGTGCCATCACACCCCCCATTTATAGTCTATCTCATCCTACATCATAAACAAGGCTTTGCATGCCTGTCACCCCCATTGAACTCTTCCATGAGCTTCTAGCCTGGTGTGGGAGACAGATCTAAGTGTATTAAACACTTCATTGCAACTGTGATAAGTGCAATGAAAGACCAGGACAAGGTGCTGTGAAAGTTTCTGAAGGGAGATGTCGGCTGTGATGTCAGGGATGATCTGCCCAAGGATAAGCCATCTCAGTTGAGACCTGTGCATGAATAGATGAGACTAGATGAAAACTGAACATTTTGGGAAAAGAATATCCTACTCAATTCCTGAAAGAGAAAGAGTTTGTATACTAGAAAAAGAGACCCAGGCATGGTGGCGCATGCCTTTGATCCCAGCACTTGGGAGACAGAGGCAGGTGGATCTCTGTGAGTTCGAGGCCAGCCTGGTCTACATAGCGAGTTCCAGGCCAGCTGGGGCTACAGGGAGACCCTGTCTCAAAAAGATAAAAAAAGAGAGAAAGAGAGAGAGAGAGAGAGAGAGAGAGAGAGAGAGAGAAAGGGGGCCCAGATGGTTGGAGTCTAGTGATCAATCAGGAAGTCAAGTGGGAAGGCCTCAGTCACACAGGGTCTCCTAGGTCACAGGAAGCAGACTGATGGGTCCTGGGTATGAAGGGCTGGCTTTACTGTTCATTCCACTTTTGTGTGCATTTGAAAATTTTCCCATAATAAGAATTAGTAGCTTAAATGTTTAGTAATGGTAGGGAGTGGAAAGACGGCTCAGTGGTTAAGAGCACTGGCTGCTCTTACAGAAGACCAGGGTTCAATTTTCAGCATCCACATGGCGGGTAACAACCATTTGTAACTCCAGTTCTGGGGGATCCTATGCCCTCTTCTAGCCTCCATGGGCATTGCACAACACGGATGCACTTACATACATACAGGCAATACACTTATATACATTAAAAAAAAATAGCCAGGCATGGTGGCACATGTCTTTAGTCCCATCACTCAGGAGGCAGAGGCAGGTAGATCTCTGTGAGTTCAAGGTCTCCATAATGAGTTCCAGGCCAGCTGGGGGGCTGCAAGGAGATTAAAAAAGAAAAAAGTTTAGTAGTAGTAGTTCAGCTTTTGTCCTAAAGTCATTTTCAGCAAGATGACAGTGGGAATAAGATGATCTATGTTTGGTATATTTTTAAATTTTGTTATTACTAAAAATTAGCATTCAGGAAGACAGAAAAATAATAAAACATCAGTTAATCACCAGTCAGATTTGCAATGCAGTGTTTAATATTTCCATATATATCATCCACACTAGGCTGTCAGCTCTGAGGAAGAGCTCGCTGGGGTGACAGGTATATAAAGCCTCATTTGTAGCAAAGTATGAGATAGGCTATAATTTTTGCTGTATTTGGCTTTATTTTAAAATATTTATTATTTATTTATTGGTCTTTATGAGACAGGGTCTTCCTTTAGCCCCAGCTGCCCTGTAACTCACTATGCAGACCAGGCTAGCCTTGAACTCACAGAGATCTGCCTACCTCTGCCTCCCAACTGCTTGGATTAAAGGTGTGCACCATCATGCCCAGCTAATTTTTATTTTTTTAAAGATTTATTTTTTAATTTTAATTATGTGTATATATATGTATTTCTGTGTGGGTATGTGCACATGAATGCAGGTGCCCACAGAAGCCAGAGGCATTAGATCCCCAAGGAACTGGAGTTACAGGTAGTTTTGAGCCACCCAACATGGTTGCTGGGAACTGAACTAGGGTCCTCTAGAAGATCAGCATGTGCTTTTTACTGCCCCTTTATTTTTATTTTAAAATTTTATTGTTATGTGTGTGTATATGTTTGTCTATCTGTGTGTATGATGTATGTATATGGGCACATGTGCCACAGCCCACAAATGGAGGTCACAGAACAACTTTGTGGAGTTCTCTTTCTACCTTTATGTGAGTTCTAAAGATGGAACTGATGTCATCAAGCATGCAGCAGCCAGTGCCTTTACTTGTTCAGCCACATTGCTGGCCCTATTTTTTATTTATTTATTTTTTTGAGACAGAAAACTAGCTGGCCTCAAACTGGCTGAGGACGACCTTGAACTTCTGATCCTCTTGCCTCTACCTCCCAAGTGCTGGGATTATAGGCATGTACCACACCTAGTTTACGTGGTGCTGGGGAATTAGACTCTCTTCAGACATGCTACCTAAGCACTCTCAACTGAGTCACATCCTGACCCCTGTATTGGCTTTATACACAGGCTTTGGACCCTATATAGATTTTGTTTTTGTTTTGAGACAGAGTCTCACTATGTAACCCTGGATGGCCTGGAACTTGTTATGTACACCAGACTGGCCTCAAACTCAAAGTCTCATGGAGGAACTCACAGGCCTGCCTCCTGAGAGCTGTGATTAAGTTGTGCGCCACTACACCAGGCTAGACTTCATATAGATTTATTTTTAAAATATCCTTCTGAATTCTTCAAAAAGAATTAGAGGTGGGTAAGGAAGTTGATCAGGTGGAAAAAATTGGAAGTTAGATAAGAGATAACAGCAGTTTAGTTTAAGATGGCGAGAACACAGTAAAGGTGTGCTCTGCAGGGGGACTTGATGGGTTTGGCTATTATTATTAGGCAGATGAAAGAAGATTCCTGCTTTGGGACACCTAAATATTTGTGATGCAGAATTGAATTTAAAAATTATTAATTGCTGGCGAAAGTTTAATAACAAATGTCTTCTTTTTCTCTACTTTGTTAGAACAACATGTACAAACTTTGGTAAAATGTTATCTGTCTATATACTCATGGGTACATAGATATACAAAGCTATATATATATATTTACTATTCATATGGTTTTGCTATTATTCTGTATGTTACTAAAGCTTAGATCAAAGTTGCCTTTTTTTGGTCTTTTTTGAGACAGGGGCTCCCTGTAGCCCCAGCTGTCCTGGAACATACTATGTAGACCAGGCTGGCCTTGAACTCACAGATATCCGCTTGCCTCTGCCTCCCAAATGGTAGGACTAAAGGCATGCGCCACCACACCCAGCTCAAAGTTGCTTTTTAAAACAAATGCATGTTATAAAACTCATAAGAACTTGAATGGAATCAATCCTGGAGTCCAAAGAAACCAAATGATTGGTTCTTGTTTGAAGAGGCTGCAGGTATAACTCAGTGGTTCAGCACTTGCCTAGCATGCACAAAGCATGAGACCCTGTGTTCAATCCCCAGCACTGCAAAATAAACAAAACCTCTTAGCAAGGGGTGCCAGAGCTAGAGTTCATACCTTTATCTACATGCCATACCCTAAAATGGGCACTCTGGCCAGAGTCCTACTAAGAAAGCTTAAAACCCTTTAAGCAAGAGCAAGCACTCAGAACAACTCAAGCAAGCCCAGCCCAGTCCCTGAGCCTCCTCAACAGGGCTCTGGGCAGGTCACTTCTCTGCTCAGATGCCTTTAATGACTCCCCCTCAGCCTTTGGACAAATCCCAGTTTCACAATCTGCTACAGCCTCCCTTTCCTGCCTCTTCTCCTTACACACTTTTACTAGAAACAAGTAAGTAACTCGATGCTCCAGATACATCCAATTATCCACAATTTCCTAAACATGCCACGAACTTATGAGGAGCCATCGTTCATGTTTTTCCCTGTCTGGACTGCTGGCTTGGCACTCTCTATTCTTCTCTGTCAAAGATCCATCCCAGTTGCCATTATTTCCTGAAGCACCTTCTGACTGCCCAGCTGGGCCAGCTCACCTCCTCCCTCCTCAGGGCTTCCCCACACCCTATTTATGTTTCTAGCACAAGTGCGGTGGTGGGTGTAGTGGTGCACACTTATAATCTCAGCATGAAAGAGTCTGAGACATGAGGACAGCTGAAAAGCTCAAGGCCAGTCTGAGCTCCACAGTGAGATTCTGTCTCAAACAAAACAAAAGGAGTTGGGGAGTTGGCTCTGCAGTTAAGAGTACTTGCTGCTCTTGCAGAGGACCTGGGTTTGGCTCCCAGCACCCACATGGTGGCTCACAACTCCAGTTTCAGGGGATCTGACACCTTTTCTGGCCTCATATTCATACACATAAAATAAAAACAAACAACAAAAATGAAACAAAACAAAAAGAAAGAAGGAAAGGCCAAGCATAGCGGCCTTTTAATCCCAGCACTGGGGAGGAAGAAGCAGAGGTAGAAGGATTTCTCATGGTGTGAGGCCAGCCTGGTCTACATAATGAGTTCCAGGCTACATAGTAAGTCCCTGTTTAAAAAAAAAAAAAGAGAAAGAAAGAAAAAAAGAAAGAAAGAAAGAAAGAAAGAAAGAAAGAAAGAAAGAAAGAAAGAAAGAAAGAAAGAAAAGAAAAATATGCCTCTAGGACACATTTATTTGTTTTTTAAAAGAAGGGAACACTTAGATGCCAAGCACTGTCCAAAGAAGTTGGTGGGAGACACAGACAATAAAACTAAAAATATTCATCATTTGTTTAGAAGGTATCAGACACTGTTCTAGGCACTGAGAAGATGATGGCTTCCATTATTCCTCCTTTTCAGAGTTCCAAGGACTCCATATTATTTATAAAGTCAGACAACTTGTAAGATGAGTCTTCTGAAACAATTATAATTTACTTCTAGTAAATAATTTACTACTAGTTTTAAAATTACCTTCTTTCAAGACCTGAAGTGGGACATACTTGAAAATGGAAAATGGTGATTCCAGTAATCTAGAGCCAAGACAGCTTTGTGCAGAAAAGAAAGCATGGGACCCAAGGACAGAAAATCCAGCTCTGGTCTCCATTTTACTGTTTATTAGCTGTGGTGGGGCCCTGGAGAAGGCATAGGGTAGTCACATCAGGTCTCTGAGCCTCTGTTTACTCATGAAATCAGGACGGCTTCCTCTTCTACTTTACGAAGCTGTTGTCAGGACCTGGCTACCTTGCTGGCACATATGGAAGCTTCTGCAAATGGTCAAGCACCTTACACAACCAGGGGCTGTAAAAACACCAGGAAACCCCACAGCAAGACAAGAGGACATCACAGCAGATTCAGCTCATGGGTGCTGGGGGATCGAACTTAGGTCTTACACTTTGCAGCAAGCACTTTTCTAGCTGAGCCATCTCTCTACTCCCTAAGAAAGAACCTTGAGGCCTATATGCCTATGAATGCTTATTTCAGATGCACATTACCCTTGGACATAGAGAACAGGGTAGAACCACTGGTGCTTACTGAATACTTAATGATGAGCATAAAGGACTGAGGATTGTGTTGCATTTTAGTTGGGGAGGAATTTGCCTAAGATCACAACTTTTTCCTCTCCAAACAATGTATAAATATTTTTTTAAAAAATTAAGGGACACACTGGCCTACCTCAAGGTGTTCTGAAAGGAGAGAATAAATAATGCCTAGAAAAGAGAAGGAGTTTCCTGGAGAGATAGGGTGTGAGTGGGAACCTTAGGAAAGGTTTTTGATGAATGGGTGGAGTTACAGCAATGGACAACACATGACCATGCCCAGGGAACCTGGTAGCCTCTTAGGATAAAGGAGAGGCAAGCTTGTCTGCAGTCAGGATGCATTATCTATGAAGAGTGGGAAAGATGGCCTGCTAATGTGGAGGGAGGGTGGGGTCAGACTCTAGGGGCCTCAAGACAGAAAGAGGAGCGAGCAACACTCTGTGGGCAGAAAAGCAATAATATTTCTATAAAGTTTTAGTCATGTCATCCACTAAAGTTCAGTGAAGGGATAACTGGGCACAGATTATCACAAAAATTTCTGAAAGTTTGGGCTCCTACATTAGTCATTTAAAAAGGAATGGCATGGCCATATTATAATCCAGGCCTGAGAATGCACTTAGAGATAGGCAACACCAGATGGAAATAATATGTTATTCCTCAGAATGGAAGGGTGTAAGGAGTTTAAGGGGCCCCAAGAGACCATGCTAGAACCTGTCTGACTTAAATTTTTTATAGTTGATCCAGAAAAAGTAGAGCAAAGTGAAAATTTCAGGACTGAACATTTTAAGCCCTTTCAATAAGGAAATGCTATGCCAAGGGAGGGAGAGATGGGGAGGCAGAGGGAGAGAGAGGAAGAGGGAACGGGAGGGAAAGGGGGAAGAAAGGAGAGGGGGAGAAAGGGAGAAGAAGGGGGAGGGGGGAGGGAGAGAGAGAGAGAGAGAAAAGAATGACAGCTGAACATCAATGTTGAGAAATGCTGTCAATGCAGTCTGATAAAAATATTCTATACAGGATGTTGTGTTCCAGGCTCTGTTTTGACCCAGGAAAGGGTCAAAAGGGATCAAGGAGATCTTGCAAATTGTTTCCTAAAGGCAGGGAGTGGCTTAATATGTTGAGACCAGGGTCTCTGACAAAGGGGTGGGTGGGAACAGGACAGGACCTGAAAATGAGAGGAGAAATTGTCCTTTTTTAATGAAAACTCAGTAGGGTCCCAAATCTGGAGACAATGATCAGGTTGAAAATCAACCCCTCCAGATATCCAAAAAGAACAACTAAAATGACCCAGAGGATGAATGTGGCTATTCTGGGAGATGGCTTGTCATGATCAGGAAACAAGTTTGAAAGCCAAAAGGCTAAGAAGTAAAATTATCAAAGTCTATAAAGCTGGTAAGGATAAGCACTGGGTAAACATAACCTTCTCTTCAAATCCTGACATATTTAAGCAGTTTGTCTCCTCTTAAGGCTTGAATTACCATAGCAATAAAAAACTCCCTGAGTTGAGCTCTTCCAGCTCCATCTCTGTGTAGGAGATGAGAGAGAAGGCCAGTAAATGAATCAAAGTCACAAAACCACCAGGGACCAAGGTCACTTTAGAGGCCAGGAATCCTAAATCCCAGACTAAAATCTCTCCACCTTACCCTTTACACTCCGAAAGTCTAGGAGAATCCTACATTTGTTAGAGTAGAAATTCATGAACCACATTGCTTTGACATATGATAAAGCTAAAAATGTAAACAAGCTAGGGAAAGTTTTCAATAAAAGTCAACCAACATTCATAAGATCTTAGAAGGCCAACTATCAACTGGAATGAAAGATTCTTCCACACACTCTAATTCTGGGGGAACACATAATCTTTTAAGCCTGAAGAAATGTAAAGTTTCCTTTCTAGAAAAAAAAACCCACACATTTTCACATATAAATACAAATTTGTGCAGAATTTCAGAGAATTTAAGAGCCCTTCAGTCCCATGCCCTATTAAAAACTGCTGTTTTGGCAGATTCTTCTGAACAGACTGCCTACTGCAACAAATGTACTCCTTCTCTTAGGGCAATTCAGGCAATCACTAGCCCCCTTCAGCAAAATCACAGTTTTAACAGAATTTATTAGAATTGTATGACTCTAGGTTAGGAGATAGCAGAGAAATTAGCAAAACTGCCTCCCCATTCCACATGATACCCAATTAACACCCAGGTTTAACCATAAGGAGACTAGAATTAACTTTCCTAGATTGTAATTCTAATTCCATAACTCACTCGCCGCGACCTTGGGCAAATAACTTATACTCTCATCTGTAAAATGGGGGCAGTAATTGCAACTAGTTCACTGGGGTTAAACGAGCTCATTCATATCAAACATAGCACCAAGCCTAGCTCAGAGTGAGTGTTTAGTAAATGCTATCTGGCATGACTGTTGTTATTATGCATGTATCCATGCAGGCATGTTGCATGCATGCATCCAATCCAGCCTTGGAGCTCTGGCTTGCACATGCCAGTGATGAGCAGCTCACCGCCTCCTAAGCTGGCCGAGCACGTCCAATTGCTATAAACTTCCTGTACTGAGCCCACATTTGCCTTCTTGCAAACCCCCACCCCCACCCTTGGCTGGCCTCCGTTCTGCCTCACGGGGCCACGCCGATCTAGTCCATCCAGCCCACACCTGCCCGCCCTTCAAGCCGCCGAGACGGCGATCCAGTCCTTCCTCCGCCCTCCTCCCTCTCCCTTCTCCAGCCGGAACATCCTCGGCTTCTTCTCCCAACCCACAACAGACCGGCTGCGCTTACTATTTACTCCGAGGCGTCGTACGGGTTCCCGCACCATCTCCAGGCCCCACGCCCCGCGGCCCCACGCCGCCAGCCCCGTGCTCCGCCCCCGCCCGCCGCCCCTGTCCGCGGTGCTGAAC
>NW_008344592.1:71058-91027 GCF_000622305.1 Nannospalax galili | reverse complement strand
CCCCGGCGAGGGGCGGCCGGGGGCGCCGGGGCAGCGCCCAGTGGGACCTAAGGGGCGGCGGCGCCGGGGCTAGAAGAGCCGCTCGCGGGCCGGGGCGGGGAGGGCAGCCCGAGCGAGGGCGCGGAGACCAGAGCTAGAATCCTGCCTGGGGAGGCCAGCCCCGCCTGGGGTCCGAAGCCCCAGGCTAGCCCTGCGGAAGAGGGCCTGGGGGTGCCTGGAGGAAAGGGGGTCGAAGCGACGGCCTGCGGGAGGGGGCAGAGCTGCCCTGAGTTGGAAGAGGAAGAGCTGAAGAGATGCTTGGCATTCGAGAAGGGGGTCTTAGGGGCTTCCCTGGAGGGGAGGTGCTGAGACGCTGGAAGAATAGACTCAGGCAGTGCCCGCGAAGTGGGGACAGCCCAGGGACACTTGCTCACTCCTGCACCCCTCTGAGGTCTCAGATCCTGGTGCTCTGGACTATTTGGACTAATAAAGAAGAGAAGAAAGCCAGTTAGCCCAGGTGTAGAGGTTTACACCTAGAGGAGAAAAAGTGAGCTCTAAGAAAAGTGTCAGAAAGGGATTCAAGGGGTCAAAGGGACCCGAGGAAGGTATTTGGGAGGAGATGGGCTCCTGTCAAGGCCCTGAAAAAGCTGGAATTAGACAAGGGGAGAGGAGTGAAAGGGGTACAGGGTGGGGTCGAGGCAGCAGGTGGATCTGGATGGAGCACCTATAGGTCCCTAATAGAGTTTCTATAGGAATCTGTGGGTGTGAGAGAAATGCCTAAGATGGCAGGTGCTAGGGTAATGAATCTGACTGGGTTCTTTTCCTAAGGGAGCGATGATGGGAGGTTTTCTTGAGCTGGATGATGCTTGTGAGTTGGCTGGGGGGTGGGGGTCGGGAGTGAATTATGGCTATCTGGTATTTTGGAGGTGTGGAGAAAGCAGAAACTTTAGAGTCAGACTTGTGTTCAAGCATTGACTTATCTTACTTTCACAAAACCACACACTGTATAGGATTGCTTCCTGACATTTACTAGGAGTTCTATGTTAATACCTCTCCCAAGGTAGAGAATAACATCAGAGGCACAGAGAAGAGTTAGGGGACAACTTTAATCGTCTCCATAAAAAGGACATTCAGATCACAGCAATAATGAATGCCTATTGAATGCCTACTGTATACCAGGCACCGGGCTGAACACTTGACTGAATTATCTCTCATGCTGTCCTCAGAGACAAACCCCGTGAAACAGGCTGTTATTGTACATCCAATTTAGGATAAAGAGGAAGCTCTGGAGAAGTTTGCCAAACATATATGATTCATAAGTGGTGCAGCTGGAGCAATCTGGCCTCAAAACACATTTTGTTTTGTAGGGTGGCAGGGCATATGGGGTGGCAAAGGGCATCAAGGAAGATGGAAGGGAGTTTGGGGGTAATGGCCAGTGTGGACTATAAATGGCGGAGTCTTCACAGAGCTGGAGTCATGACAGAGATCTCTGTTTTAAACTTCTGGAGATTGGGGAGGTCATTGAGATGGGGAGAGGAATGGATTGAGAAGAGGGTGCACAAAGGTCATTTTGTGATCTTTCAGCTAAGTATGGCAGGTGAAACGGAAAGAGGGGAGTATAACAGCAAAAGGCCAAGAGCCTCATCGTGGAGAGCCAACAAAAATGTCTGGAGCGGTCAAAAGTGTGAAACAGGCTGGGGGCTAGGGAGACAGCTCAATGGATAAAGTGTTTGCTGAAGAAGCACGAAGCTTTCAGTTCAGGTCCCTAGCACCCTCATAAAAAGCTGGGTGTGCATTTGTAACCCCAGCACTGGGTGTGTGTGTTGGGGAGGCAGAGACAGGCAGATCCTGAGGGCTTGCAGGCCAGCTAGCCTTGCTGAAACGTATAGCTCCAGGTTCAGTGAGATACCCTGTCTTGAAAAGTAAGGTGAAGAATTCTTAGACAAATGTAATTTCTTACCATGTGCAAAATATGGATCCTTAAATTTATAGACAAGTATCCCAGTCACTACCCATCAAAGAAGCTTATTTTTCAAGAAACAGAGATAATTATAGATTTCTACAACTAGTCACAGAGACTGTGAACTGCCCGTCTTAGTGGCACATCTAGGATGCAACCTCTACACCTAAGGCTCATGGAACATAGAACAAGGATGAAGAGAACACTAATATATCTTTCAACTCTCATCAGTGAAGCTCTAATGAAGAAACAGAGGACCAGGAACACAAAAGGTCACAAATGGCCAAAATGCAGAGAATAAGAGTCTATAGAGTGTGGGTTCTTGGACATGACTCCTATATTAAAATCCATCCACTCAGGGCTCAGGGACCAATGTGGAAGAGGGGCCAGAAAGATTGTAAGAGCCAGGGAGGAGGTGCATGAGCATACAGAAATAGTCCTACAGGCGCCTTGGGACCTTGCTCATACGAGGTTACAGCAATGGTGTCAGCATGCACAAGACCCATGCAAACTTAAGCAGACAAAAACCCAACACAGAACTGTGGAAATGAGCAGCAGGCTCCAATCTTAGTCAAAGAATTATTGGCAGCTGATTGCTGCTGGGTAAAGAAGAGCTGATCTTAAAGGGAGGGACTCTAGATAGGCTGACTAGACCTCAGTGGATGAACTTGCACTGAGGGACATCTGGGCACACTAACTTCACATGATAGGCCTTAACACAAGTGACAGAATGTATGAACTCCAGTAGCGGGGTGGGGGCTATGGTAGGGTGCCAAAGGGGAAGGAGGTATAAAGATGATTTTTCTGTATGAGATACACAAAAATTCAACAAATTTTTTTTTTAATAAGGTGAATGGGGCTGGAGAGATGGCTCAGTGGTTAAGCACACTGACTGCTCTTGCAGAGGATCTGGGTTCACTTCCCAGCACCCACATGGCAGCTACGAACCATTCTTAACTCCAGTTCCAGGGGAATCTGAAGTCCTCTTCTGACTTCCACGGCACTGCACAACACAGGTGTACTCACATGCATGCAGGCAATACATTCGTATGCATAAAATAATAAATAAAATATTTTTAAAATGAGGTGAAGAAGCTATTGAGGAAGACATCTCAACTGACATCCACACATGCCTGCGTGAGCAAATGTACGCCCCCCACACACACAAATGAAACATCAGGATTCTGGAGAGTCAGGAAAAGGGAGGAGAGTTTCCAAGTGAGAGGAAGAGTTGGCAGTCTCAGGAGTGCAGGGAGGTTGAAGGCTGGCAAGTACCCTTGAGTAATCTACAGTCAAGGGAGAAGATAGAAATAAACAAAAAAAATGAGGTTATCTATGTTACAGCAGAGATAGAATGAAAGCACTGTGGATGCACTGAAGAAAGATAATGATCTACCTAAAATTGGGAGGTTTGGGAAGGGTTGTATGCTGAAAGAAAATCATATCTTCAAGGAAGAAAAGGGAACAGACTGAGCTGGGCTCCTTAAGGACAGTTCTGTCTCACGTGTCTGTCTCCTATGCTTAAGGCCCAGTGCCCATGAACTGCTACTGATGTTGCAGAGCTACCAGGGATGGAGGATGTAGATGACAGTAGAGGCCAAAAAAGAGTAAATGGATACTTATCAAATGAATTCCTAAGACAGTCCTTAGCAAGTGGAAGGCAGGACCATTGTGGTGTCTGTACAAAATTCACAGGTGGTGTAGAAGGCTTTAGAATAAGCCTTTGCAGTGTATTCATCAGAACTCTTGACTTCTCAGCCTCCCGTGACCAAGACAAGTGAAGAATAAAATAGAAAAAGTACCTCACTTCCAGTCTCATACATGGATTCAAGTACTGGTCTGGTCACTAACTTCAGTGTGGCCTTTGGGCAAGTCACTTTATCTCCTTGATCCTTGATGTCTTCATTTATAAAATGAAACTGGCGTCCCCTGCCTCTGCCCTTTATAGAAAGGAGCACATAAATGTGCAGATTAAAATATGGTCAACTGATGTTACAAAAAAAATGAAATTGATAATTTTTTTAGACAGGCTCTTGTGTAACCTAAGTTAGCCTCAAACTTACTATGTAGGTGAGGATGACTTTTAGCTCCCCAAGGATACTGGGATTACCAGCATGCACTACCATATCTGGTCTATATAGTGCTGGGGATGGAACCCACGGCTTTGTGCTTGTTAGGCAAGTGTTCTGCTAACTGAGCTACATCCCCAGGCAGATAACCCTTTTTTCAGTGTATATTTATTGTACAAAATAAGATTTCCTTATGAGATTTTCATATGTCTATACATATATAATGTACTTTTATCATATTTACTACCCTGAAATTGATAATCTTATGAAGAAATTTATGTATCAGAGCTCACTACAGGGAGAAGAGTTCTCTTCTCTCTACCTCCTCTAATTTCCATTCAGCACATATTTATTACATATCTTTTGAGTCCTAGGTAGTGCAAGAAGGTCTGGGAATATAAAAGAGTGGTTATAGGAGCTGTGTGTAGGAAGACAGTTTATTGAAGGAACAGACATGAACATGGATGACAAGAAGATAACACAGTCTGTGCTGAGTGGGGAGAACACAAATAGAGGTCGCAGGAGGTAAGGTTGGCCATGACTGGCCAGCAGGAACTTGCTGTGTAGAGTAGGAGAGAACAGGAAATGCAAAGACACAAGTGTATATGAAGCTCTAGTTTCATAGTAATCATGACAGTATTTCCCTTTGAAAATTTTTTTTTGTCTTTTTGAGACAAGGTCTCCCTGTAGTCCAGCTGACCTGAACTCACTATGTAGACCAGGCTGGCCTTGAACTCACAGAGATCGGCCTGCCTCTGCCTCCCGAGTGCTGGGACTAAAGGCATGCACCACCATGCCTGGCTTCCTTTGAATTTTTTTGATTGATTGATTTTAATTTTTATTTTATGAGTATGAGTGTATTGCCTTCATGTATGTAAGTGCACCCATGTCATGCAATGCCCACAGAGGACAAAAGAGAGATTCCATTGGATGCCCTGGAACTGGAGTTACAGACTGTTGTTAGCCACCATGTGAGTGCTGGGATTCGAACCCAGATCTTTTGCGAGAGCAACCAGTGTTCTTAACCATTGAGCCATTTCTTCAACCCCTTACTTATTTTTATTTTTATGTGTATGAGTGTTTTGTCTGTATGTTTGTAAGTGTACCCCCGTGTGCCATGCCAGCAGAGGTGAGAAGAGGACATCAGATCCCCTGGAACTGGAATTATGGACGGTTGTTAGCTGCCATGTGGGTGCTGGGAACTGAACCTAGGTTTGGAAGAACAGCAAGTATTCTTAACTACTGAGCCATCTCTCCAGTTCCTTTAATAGATTTTTTAATGTAAAATAATACTATAATTTTCACTATGTTTTGTTTAAGAGATTATTGTAGAACTTATTTGTGTTAGCAGACATATTATTTTATTTATTTAACTTATTTATATATTGATTTTTTTTTGTAGTGTTGGGGCCTCTCTCAGGTCAGGTAAGTACTCTCTCACCAAGTTATAATCCCAGCCCCATATTGTCATCTTAAATGAACCAATATGTACATTTTAAATTTTTTCTCAGTTTTACTCTTTTAGATAATAACTGATAGCTATAATCAACATCACAAAAATTCTTTGGGGTCCTCAATACTTTTTGAGAGTATAAAGGGGTTTTTGAGACAAAACACTTAAGAACACTGTTCTACTCAGTGGAGCATCACTGAAGAGTTTTAAATAGAGGAGAAACATAAGAGCTTAAAAAACCATTTCCTAGGACTGGAGAGATGGCTCAACAGTTAAGGACACTGGCTGTTCTTGCAGAAGACTTGGGTTCAGTTCCCAGCACCCATATGGTGGCTAACAACTGTCCGTAACTCCAGTTTCAGGGGATCCAACACCCTCTTCTCATCTCCATAGGTATTTCACAATATGGGTGCACTTACATACATGCAGGCATACACTATACACATAAAACAAAAATAACAATATTTTTAAAAACATTTTCTAAGTTCAATGAGTACTAATTAAAATGCCTATTTTGCATTGAACACTCTTCTGTTGATACAATCAGTTAAAACTCGGGTTTGGAGCTTACAAGGTAGCTCGGCATTTTACCTGCTGCCAAGCCTGATGACCTGAGTTTGGTCCCCAGAACCTACATGATGGAAGGAGAGAACCAGCTCTCAGTTGTTGTCCTCTGACCTACACACACGTCATCGCATACATATGGCAGCACACACATACAAAACACACAACACATATAAACAAAAAAATATAATAAAAATAAAAACAAAAATCCTCAGTTTTTATAGAACTTACATTATAATAGGGGTGGCAGATAGATAGCAAGCAAAATCATTAAAATGAGTATTCCCATAGTAGCAACTGTTGAGAAAAGCAGGGAACAGAATGTGAAATCCACAGGAGTGTGTGTGACAGGTGGGGCAGCTAGACTAAGGAAGACCTCGGTGAGAAGATGTTTTGTAAAGTTCTGAAGGAACAGGGGGTGGACCATGCAACTGTGTGGGGAAAATTAGTTCAGGCAGAGGCAATAGCAAGTGTAAAAGTTCTAAGGCAAGAGTGTGCTGGCAACAATGTGGAGACCAGGAGCTAAGTGGAGTGGAACACAGTCTTGAAGGATCTGAGAATACAAATATTTAAATGCCAAGGGATCAGAAATTACTTAAGATGGGGCTGGAGAGATGGCCCAGTGGTTGAGAGAACTGACTGCTCTTACAAAGGACCAGGGTATGATTCCTAGCATCCCACATGGCAACTAAGAACCATCTGTAACTCCAATTCCAGAGGCTCCGGCTTGAAGAAAAAAGTAGTAATGAATGAATCCTGAGGCAATTCTGTTGTTTGGAAATTGAGAAAATGAAGAGGAATCAGCAAACACTACTAAAATGGAGCAGCCAAAAAGAGAAAACCATAAGACTAAAAAATCCTGGAAGCTGAGGGTGGGGCTCACAAGGCCCCACCCCTAGCTGAGGTGCTTATTGGCAGTTGATGGCTGCTGGGAAAAGGAGAGTCCATTTTCTTACAGGGTGTGACTCTGGCCCATGCTCCAGTGGATGATCCCACACCCATACACAGGTAGGCAGCACCAATTGGACTCAGTGAGTTATAAAAGAAGGGCAGAGATGAGAGAGAGAGGAGAGAGAGAGAGAGAGAGAGAGAGAGAGAGAGAGAGAGAGAGAGATCTGAAGGGAAACAAATGAACTGGTATTGGATGCTTGGTCCAGTACCCCCTCTTGACCACTACCCCCTCTGGTCTTTTTAAGACAGGGTCTCCCTGTAGCCCCAGCTGGCCTGGAACTAACTATGTAGACCAGGCTGGCCTTGAACTCACAGAGATCTGCCTACCCCTGCCTCCTGAGTGCTGGGATTAAAGGCTTCAATCTTCTCTTTTAAGTGGCTTATCAAGGATGGGTAGCCAAGCCTGGCTTGTTGGGGCACATGCTGTGACCCTACATCCGGTAACAATATGACTACCACAAAGGGATTAAAAGGTACATTTTGGTGTGTCTGCCCCATAACAAGTTGACCCTAGATTGAGAGGAAAGACTGGAGCCCCCAGCAGTTGCTGGAATCATTTTTTCCAGGGACATTTTCCTATCTTCCCACATCAGGTGCATCAGCTGATTTGTGTGTGTGGCAGAAGCTGGCTTGTTGGGGCATAGACTGTGACCCCTAAGCCCAGTAGCACAGCTGCTCTGTAAAAGGGTGAAGGAGGCAGACCTCAGGTAAAAGGGAAAGACCAAGCACATGTAAGACATGACAAATAACCACAACTTAGAGCATTGTCCTACAGTATTTTAGAGGCCTCTGAAATCACTCTGGCTGTGGAAATCAGGGAGATAAAAGGTTTCTGTTCTAGTTTGATTTCTGTTGCTGTGATGAAACACTGGCCAAAACCAACCTGGGGAGGAAAGAGTTTATTTCATCTTGTAAGTTATAGTCCATCACGGGAGGAGGCCAGTGCAGGAACTCAACGCAGGAACCTGAGGACAGAAATGAAACAGAGATCATGAGGGAAGGCTGCTTACTGGCTGATTTCCTCTGGCTTGTTCAACTATCTTAGACATCCCAGGCCCAAATGCCTAGGGATGACATCCCCACGGTGGGCTGGGCCCTCCCACATCAACTAGCAATTAAGAAAATGCCTCACAGACATGGCCACAGGCCAATGTAATGGAAGAAATTCCTCACTTGAAGTTCCCTCTTCCCAGGTAACTCTAGTTTGTGTCAAGTTGACAAAAACTAACCAGGTCAGTTTCCAAAAGGAGGTAGCTTTTAAGATGAGCCTATATAAACAGATGCTGTTTTAAAAACGAATTTCCATGTAATACACATGAATCATTACCACACGTGTGTTTAAATGTTGTAAGCAATTAGAGCCAGGTATGGTGGCACACGCCTTTAGCCCCAACACTCAGGAGGCAGAGGTAGGTGGATCTCTGTGAGTTCAAGGCCAGCCTGGTCTACATAGCGAGTTCCAAGCCAGCTGGGACTACAGGAAGACCCTGTCTCAAAAACACCAAAACAAAAGTTGTAGAAGTTGAAGACTGTAATCTTTTAATTGACAGAAAATGGAGGTCAAACACAGAAAAAGGAAAGGGCACAAATATCCAGAATCTAGAAGAACCCCCAGTTCAGTTCCACACCTCATTTTCTAGATCTAGACCCAAATGATTTTGTGGCATTTCCTACGTAGATATTTCCCTTAAAAACATCTGCACAGTAGTGCACTTACAGTGAGACACTTATGTACCCATTTTAAAAATGAGGATCAGGTCTGATGGTGCACACTTTTAATCCCAGCACCCAGGAGGCAAAGGCAGGCAGATCTCTGTGAGTGCAAAGCCAGTCAGGTCTACATAGTGAGTTCCAGGCCAGCCAGGGCTATATAATGAGACCTTTCCTTAATTAATCAATTAATTAATTAATTAATTAAGTACTTTATCACTTAGGAAAATCATTTCAAAAAATATAATACTGATTTTTTGTTTGTTTGTTTGGTTTTTGAGACAAGGTTTTACTATTCAGCCCAGAAAGGCCTTGAACATTTTCCCTCCTGCCTCGGTCTCTTGAGTGTAGGCATCCTAGGCCAGCAGGACCACATATGGCTCCACCAGTGTAGTACTAAATGGAAGAAAATGAAGGTACAGAATCCCAAGTGCAGCATGCTACAATTTGTGTAATGGAAGAGAGAGAGGTTTCTGTGTTTGCTTATATAATATGGAAAGGTGCTTCTGGAAGAATCAACAGTAATGTCTTCCTGCCAGGGAACTGTATGCTGAAAGCCAGGATGGGAGGGAAAACTTCACTGTCAACTTTTTGGTGTCCTTAGTTCTTGATTTCTTTCCCTTCCTCTCTCCCTATCTCTCTTTCCTTCTATCCCTCCCTCCCTCCCTCCCTCCGTTCCCCCCCACACACCTTTCTTTCTTTGAGACAAGGTCTCATGTAGGCCACACTGGTCTTTGACTATCTTATGTAGACATTCTACCTCAATTAATAAATAAATACAAGTTGAACAGTCTTTAACTTGTAAGCTTCCTGCCTCAGCCTCCCTAGTGCTGAATTACAGGCACGTGTCACCATGCCTGACTCTCTGCCTTCCTCTTGCCTCCTTGCAGGGCCTGCTAGGTGATTTATAAGGCCCAATGCAAGATAAGAGCTTGTTAAAATATACACCTGTAATGTAATCCCAGCATTTGGGAGGTGGAGGCAGGAGGATCAGGAATATGATTAACTTTGGCACAAAGCAAGTTAAAATACTAAGAATTAGGCCTAGAGAGATGGCTCAGTGATTAAGAGCACTTTCTTCTCTTACAAAGGACCTAGGTTCAGTTCCCAGCTCCCACGTCAGGCAGTTCACAACAGCCTGTAACTCCAGTTCCAATGCCCACTTCTGCCCTCTTCTTTTGGCCTCTGCAGGTATCTGCATGCACATGGTGCATGTAAACACACTCAGGCACACACACGTATACAAAAGGAAACAATCTTAAAGACTAAGAATTTTAAGATATTAAGTACCCAACATTTAAAGAGCATGGGACCCTATATGATTGCAGAGATCACAAGCCCACGATGTTGGCCCAGATCCTTGAGTGCCACTTCAAAACCATCATCTTTTTCATATGACATATTAAGTGCCTGTCAAGAAATAACACGATTGTGACCTACTTTGGTAAGCTGTTCTTGAACCTTTTCACTCAAGTTTCTCTCAATACTCCCTTGGTGCTTCCATACTTTAAAACCACATAATTAAATACATAATTAATTATTTTTGTGTGCATCTGGAAATCAGAGAAATCAGGCTTGGCAGTAAGCACCTTTACCAGCTGAGCCATCTCACTGGCCCCACATTGTTTTATTTCAGTTTATTACACTTTCCTCCTCACCTCTCTGGCCCTTCCTTCTAGGTTTACTTTGCTAGTTCCCTTTCTCCTAAAAGAGATTCAGAAGTTTCTCAGGGCAGCTAGATACGCTCCTCCCATTCTTTCTAAAAGATTCTACTCATTGCTACAGTTTCAAACACCATTTACATCTCAGCAGCTTTGTGCTGGATAGCTTTCTTGACACACCTGGGTTGAGGGAGCCTCAATTGGAGAATTGCCTCTATTGGACTGGCCTGTGGCCATGTCTGCATCTTCTTGTTGAGTGATGTGGGAGGGCCCAACCCACTGTGGGTGGTGCCACCCCCTGGCAAGTGGGCCTGTGCTGCATAAGAAAGCAGGCTGAGCAGGGGCCAGGGAGCAAGCCAGTAAGCAGTGATCCTCCATGGCCTGTGCTCCAGCTCCTGCCTCCAGGTTCCTGCCCTGAGCTCCTACCTTGGGCTCCCTGATGAACTGTGACCTGGGAGATGTAAGATAAATAAACCTTTTCCTCCCCAAGTTGGTATTGGTCAGAGTGCTTCGTCCCAGCAGTGAAGAAACAAACTAGGACAAGCTCCCAATTTCTATTTCTACTATTTCTTGTGTAGCTCTTGGTCTGCTAAATTCAAGGGCTCACTTATGCGTTCCACAGCTAATACTTTCCTCTCCTTTCTTGTGGAATTCCCAAACTGCTGAAGACAAAGCCAAGTTTCTGCTCTTGTCATTCAAAACTCTCACCCTCTTCTAGGCTTCACCAATTTAGTGATGGTATTCCAGCTGCCCTGTTGTTAGTCTCTGAGACCCTCCCCCTACTTTGTGTGGGATCCCCCCTGAACTCCAGAGTAAGTTACATTTCCTAGTCTGTACCTTGTATGTCATAGAACTTATCTAAATTATAATTAATCACTTGCATAATTCATTTATCCCTCTACGCCATAGGCACCACAAGCACAGGCTGCTTCTGAGGTTTTTCTAGCACACAGTAGGCCCTCAGGGGTAACAAATACAAGCCTGCTGGAACTGTGGTCTTTGTCTATGCTATTCTTCCAATAGAGGGCAGCAAAGCATAGGTAATGGAAAGTGTCCTGGTCACAGCATTCAAAGGATAACTTTATTTTTAAAAAATTCTTTATTAGTTCTTTGAGAATGTCATACAATTTATTTTGACCATATTCACCACCCCTCCCACAGCTCCTCCCAGGCCCATCTTCCATGCCCTACCCACCCAATTTTGTGTCCTCTTTCTTGTTTTGTTTCTTAAACCCATCAAGTCCAGTCTCTGCTGCCCATATACTCTTTAAGTGTGGGGACATTCCCTGGAGCATGGTCGACCTGCCAGCGGCCACACTCTGAAGAAAATGTACTCTCCAAGCAGCTGTCAATTGCTGATAGCTCCTCAGCTAGAGGTGGAATATTGTGCCTACCTCCCCTCTCCATGCTGGGATTTTGTCTGGCTTGAGTTTGTGAGGATTTTGGGCATGCTGTCAAAACTGCTGAGTTCATATGTGTACCTGCACTGTTGTGTCTTGAAAACACTTTTTCCTTGAAGCCATCCACCACCTCTGGCTTTTATAGTCTTTCCGTTCTCTTTTCTGTAATGATCCCCAAGCCTTGGGAGGACAGAGTGTGATGTAGGTGTCCCATTTAGGGCTGAGCACTCTGCAGCTTCTTATTCTCTGCCCTTTGATGAGCTGTGGATCTTTGTGTCAACTGTCATCTCCTGCAAAAAGAAGCTTCTCCAATGAGGGTTGAGAGATCAAAGGGTGACTTTGAGATAAACCACGTAACTTTTCTGAGACTCTTTCCTTCTCTGGAAAGCAGGGCTGATTTCAGCTTCCTTTGGTTCGAAGGAGATAAACAGATATAAAAGGGCTGTGGTGCTGTACAAACAGGAGGTCAGGCCATTAGAGTCAGTTAAGATAAATATTTGTTGAATACACGGAGACAGAAGAGGATCTGGGTTACAGGACTAAGAACCTGATGTGAGTAGAGACTGAACAGCTTAGGAAGGGAGGCAAATTAAAGCTCAGGAAGAGACTGGCCTAAGTCCAGAGCCAGCTCAACGCCAAGCTGTGTAGTCAGTGGAGTGTGTTCTTGGCACAAGTTCCTCTGTGTACCCCGATCACTGTCCTCCACTTCCACTACAATCTCCAATGTCCTGTCACTGAGCAGGTCTGCAAGTCTTTCTTTCCCTTTTCTCCCAGAAAACCTCCCTGTCCTTTGTCCTGGCCCCTCAGAGACCTGCTCCCTCCTACCTCCAGTTTCAACCAGTTAAGCCAAGTTGATCTGACTAAAGTGCTAATGGCAAAGAACACAGTTTTTCATCTTTCTCAATGTAGCAGGAGCTACCATCCCCAGAGAGAAGGGATCACCAGTTCCAAAGGATGGAGCTCTTTCTGTGGAATGAGAGGAAAGAGCAAGTTAACAAGGATGAAGGCAGTCCTAAAATTATGCTCAAGAAAAACAGTTATACAAACGCAGCATCTGTGAGCTGTCACTTCATCACAGTGTGAGGGGACACCATTGAAATATTTCCTATGTACCCATATAGGCGTTGTGATTTATATCAACTAAATGTTTTGGGAGTACAGTTACCAGGTAACCACCATGACGTAAAAAAAAAATGTAGAAATGATCATCACTCTAAAAACCAGCCCCTTGCCCTTGCCTCTTTGAGTCCAAGCCTCCCTCTACTCTTATGCCCTGGACACACCTGTCTAGCCTTAACAGCATTGCAGTTTTAGCATGTCGTAGAATTATACAGTGTGCAAGTTTTGGCTTTGGCTTCTTTCACTCAGCATAGTGGATTTTTGTCTTTTAAAACATATTTTTTAAAGTTGGCATACAAAGCAATGGGTTTCATTGAGGCATTTTTCTTTTTTAAACAATATTTTATTATGTTTTATTTTATGTGTATGAGTGCATTGCCTGTATGTATGTGAGTACACCTGTGTCATACAATGCCACGGAGGTCAGAAGAGGGCTTCACAGTCCCCTGGGAACTGGAGATAAGGATGGTTCAAAGGCACTATGTGGGTCTTGGGAATCGAACCTGGGTCCTCCACAAGAGCAGTCACTGCTCTTAACCGCTGAGCCATCTCTCCAACCCCTATGGCATTTTTCATACATACGTTAAATCACTGTTCTAATTTGTCTGTCTTCCTCCAAGCTGGCCTCCCCCCTCTCCCCCACTTTCTGCTTTCTATGTCCCATGTATTCCATTACCCCCTTTCCCTCCACTCCTTTATAATCTCTCTCTTCTCATTGTCCTCTTTTTAGCCCCCCGCCCCCATCTCTGTCTCTCATACACATACAAATTTAAATCTAGTTTCTGCATATAAGAAAAACATGTTTATCTGAGTTTGACTTATTTCATTTAACATAACGATTTCCAGTTTCATTTTCCTGTTAATGTCATGATTTCATTTTTCTTTGCTTGTGTATTGTTCTTCCTCCCCATTTAATGAATGTCACCCTAATCTTTACTATTTCTTGCCATCTATTCTGGTAGGTTTGATTTGTTCTTATTTTCCTAAGACCCTGAGGTACATCATTAGGTTATTTACTTGAGATCTCCTCAGTTGTTTAATGTAAGCCTTCATAACTACAAGCTTTTGTCTTAGAGCTGTCTTAGGTATCCCCCAAGTGTTCTGGAAAGTTGAACTTTTATTTTCAGTTGAGTCTAGGAATTTAAACTTTTCCTTCTTTATCTCTCATTTTTCTTTTTTGGAGGAATGGAATATTGTGGGGGGTTATTTAATTATTTATTTATTTTTGAGATAAGGCCTCCCTATCTCTTCCAGAGACCTGGAACTCACAATGTAGACCAGGCTGGCCTTGATCTCACAGAGATCCTCCTGCCTCTGCCTCCTTAGCGCTGGAATTAAAGGCATACGCCACCATGCCTGGCTGAAAGTATTGAATATTGATAGAGACAAATGTATCTAAAAAAGGCATGCTTGGGCTGGAGAGATGACTCAGCAGTTAAAAGCACTGGTTGATCTTGCAGAGGACCCAGGTTTGAATCCCAGCACCCACATAGCAGCGAACAACCATCAGTAACTCCAGTTCCAGAGGATCCGATACTCTCTTCTAACCTCTATGGCATTCTATGACATGGGTGCAATTACATACATGAAGGAAATAAGCTCAAAAAAAATTTTAAATACATGCTTGGCTGGGCATGGTGGCACACGCCTTTAATCCCAGCACTTGGGAGGCAGAGGCAGGTGGATCTCTGTGAGTTCAAGGCCAGCCTGGTCTACATAGTGAGTTCCAGGACAGCTGGGGCTACAGGGAGACCCTGTCTCAAAAAGACAAACAAACAAAAAAACCCCACATGCTTATCTTATTTTTCAAAACTGAAAGCAACGAAGTAGAATAGAACAGGCTTGGAATGAAAGGGATATCCCACTATTAACAGGCTCTGAGAATTGATTTAGCATTCTCTTTCCCAGCTGGGCTCTTCCCTTAGAATCTAAGACCTCAGAAACCACTTAACATTAGCCAAATGCCCCCTTCACTTCCTGAAATGAATATGGTTTGATTTGGATGGAGTCCTTTAAACTCCAAGTCTATCTACAGAGAATCACTCTTGTAATTAGGTCACAACCTTCCAGGAGATAAATGTGCAGGATTTCCAGCAGGTTGTATCTGGAATCACTGAAGACTTTCCCGGTCATCAGTGGACATAGAGACCTCATCACTTCATATATATTTTTTCTCCTAATATGTATTCAGTTCTTTTTGCTGGCCTGGTTTGGAGCTTGGAAAATGGAGCCAAATCACATCCCGTTGGTTGGATTTGAACTTGGCTGGATTTATGGTGACTTCGCATATTAAGAGCCAGTCTCATACAAGGTCTAATATACAATGAAGCCATTGGATTAGTGGCTTTTCTCATTACTGTGACCAAATACCTGGTAAGAAGCAACTTGAGAAAGGAAGGCTTAATCTTCGCTCCCAGTTTGAGCAGGGAAGGCAGGGCTGCAGGAGCAGAAGGCAGCTGGTCACATGGAGTCCACAGTCAGGAATGAGAGAGAGATGAATGCTGGTGTTCCCCCTCCTGAGTTCAATGACAAGACTGCATTGTCCAATCTCTTAAGTATTTGTGTAGCTTCTCTTGCTCGTGGTTTCTAGTTTGGGTTTTCTTTCTTTTTAATTTTTTAAATGTGTATGAGTGCTTTGCCTGCAGGTATATAGGTACACCACATGTGTGCAATGCCCCCAGAGACTAAAAGTGGGTGTCAGATCCCTTGCTATGTGGGTGCTGGCAACCGAACCCAGGTACTCAGTAAGAGCAGCCAGTTGTCTTAATGGCTGAGACATCTCTCTAGACCCCTGATTTCTAATTTTATTCCACTATGCTCTGATAAAATACAAAAACATTTACAAATATTTTATTTATTTTTATTTTGTGTGTATTGCCTGCATGTATGTAAGTACATCCATGTCATGCAGTGCCCATGAAGGTCAGGAGAGGGCATCAGATCCTCTGGAACTGAAGTTATAAACAATTATTAGTGAGCATGTGGGTGCTGGGATTTGAACTCAGGCAGGTTTTCTGCAAGAGGAGCCAGTGCTCTTAACCACTGAACCATCTCTCCAGCCCCACAAAACATCTTTGATTCTTTTGTATTTGTTAAGACTTTCTTTGTGATCTAGAATGTGGTCTATTTTACAGAACATTCCAGAAGTGCTAAGAGGAATGCATGCCTACAATTGGCTCACAAGATCCTGCACCATTTGGTTATTTGGCTACTTCCTTCTCTTTGTCCACACCATTACAGACCAACTGACCTCTCGGTTGTTTGTAGATCAACTCAGCTTCTCCCTCCAGAATCCTGAGTGCAGGACTTTCACTTGTTCTAGCTCCCTAGATTGGACTGTTTTTCCCACAGCATTCTCTCAGTTCCTTCAGAACTTGGTCCAAGGTTATCTGATTCCACAGACAAGGTTATCTGATTCCACAGATTGTGCTAAGACAGTGACTCACCAGCTCCTGGTACCCATGCTTGGTCTACCTAGCACTTATCACTGACATTTAAACAATGCGCTTGTTTGTTTTCTGTTTCTCTTAGTAAAGAATAGTTGTATAAGGAGAGGGATTTTGTTATATTCTTTGATATACCCCCACTTCTTAAAGTGGTATGTGAGCCACAGATGTCACGCAACAAATAGTTTTTAATAAACTGATGAAGTCTAGAAGAACAGTATCAGGTTACTGAAATGCCACAGCAAATTAAAAAACCTTGAAGGAGCTGGGTATGGTGGTGCGTGCCTTTAATCCCAGCACCTGGGAGGCAGAGGAAGGTGGATCTCTGTGAGTTCGAGGCCAGCCTGGTCTACACAGAGTTCCAGGACAGCTGGGGCTATAGGGAAACCCTATGTAAAAAAAAAAAACAAAAAAAACTATGGAAGAAAAGATTTGTGAACAGGATAACTTTTTCTTTTTTAAAAAAATTATTTTTATTTTAAGTGTATGAGAGTTATGCCTGCATGTAGGTAAGTGCACCCATGTTGTGTAATCCCCTCGGAGGACAGAAGAGGCTTTCGGATCCCCTGGAACTGGAGTTACAGACAGTTGTTAGCTGCCATGTGGGTGCTGGGATTTGAACCCAGATCTTCTGCAAGAACAGTGTTCTTAAACGCTGAGCCATCTCTCCAGCCCCAGGATAACTGTTTTTCAAAATATACAGGGATGCATTTTCAGAGGTCAGAACTTAACTTGACATGTCTGACTACATTTAATCAGGTGAAGCAGCCAGTTCCATTACTGAATTGCTGTGTCACATGTCGGGGAACCCTGCTGCTAGGGTTGTAGTCCTCCATGTCTGGATAGCTCTAACGGGCTCAGCGCTATATGGAAGGACTCCCCTTCTCAGCAGGGGCCTCCTGCTCTCTGCCTGACTTACCTGGAAAGTGCTGCCAAGCATGGATGCTTAACCTTATTTGGAACATGACCTTTGGCATAGTTACCTGGAGTAAAAACTACCCCCAGGTTTTTTCTATATGATAATTAGGCATTGCCACATAGTTGGATGATAGGATCCTTCTACTACATGTAAATAAAGCACTCCACACTATATTTTCCCTGACCCCCACTGAATAAACGGAGCTGTTTCACTGAATCTGGAGTTGTTTGTATCACTGAACCTGCCTCCCTGGAAAGGCTTTCTTCCATCAGTGCTCACTTGCCATCCTGACCCCGTTCGTCGCTTCTGCTCCCTTTGTCCTCGTGGAACAGTGGCCAACGAACCACGAGGAAAGGGAGACCCCACAGTCACAAAGTTACATTAAGCTAACATCTAATACTTCTTGACCTTCTCTCCTTCATTATCTATTCTCTGGAGTTCCACAGGCCAAATTCAACTTCCCAAATTTAAACACTTGCAAGTGGATGAAATAAGATATCAAGAGATGTGTTTAGGGAAATTAGAAAACAAAAAACATAGGTCTTTTGTTTTACAGAAAGGAATGCACATATTGAAAATAAGAGGCTTGAGGAAATAAAGTTTTGTGGTTTTTGGGGGGGCAGGGAGGAAAATGCTTACAAAGTTGAGAAAGGACTTGTGAAATGCAGAAATGTCTACAACTTTGATCAATTTTGTGCTATGTGGGATGGGATGAACCTTTCCTCGGGTTCCCCACAAAGCAAAATACCTCTGCATCTGCCACTGTCATCTATTTGGGGGGCTGTGAAGAGCTCCTGAGTACAGTGGGTACAGAACAGGATGGAAGCTACTCACCAGTGATAGGTAAAAAGTTGGCGGAGAATGAACGAATGCACCGTGTCACAGCTAAAACTCCATCAAAACAGGGTTTATTAGCAAAGGGAACATATAGGACAGATTCCCTTCCGGGCAGGGAAAATGTCTGCCTGGGTCTTGAGCTGGGGTCTTTTTAAAAGGGAGGCTTCTGCTTCCTGCAGAAAGCGGGAAGATGTATTTTTTTTTTTTAAAGTTGGGTGGTGGGGGAGTGGGTGAACAGGACTGTTAAAACCTGTCCTCTTTAGAGATCAAAGGGGAAGCCTGCTGTGTTGGCCAAACAGTGGAGAAAAGTCTGCTTCTCTTGACTTCAAAGACCAAGGTGCTTATCAGCTAGGTTCCCTTTTCTCAGGAGCATGAGAAGTCCTTGGGATCCTGTTGGTGAGGGGGCAGGGCTATCTGAACCTTAACACCTACCACATATTTAATCTATCATTTGGAAAACAAGCCTGAGGTTGAAGTCTGCAGGATAAATAGGAATTTCCTCAATATGTCAGCACTTCAGCATCTCTACTCTCTGAACAGTAGCTCCCTCTTGAATGTTCTTCTTTGCTGGTAACTGTCAGCTAGGAAGGGTGTGTTTGTCCTGCCCCAGATTCTCTGCAGAGGCAGCAGGTGGGCCAAGGTAAAGAACAGGACCAGGACAACACCTGAAAGTCAGAAAAGAAGAATGACTGTGATGTATTTGTAAAACTCCCCTCTTGACCTGACCCTACCCTTTGGAGTAGCACTGAGGTTTTGATAAAGCATTGAAAGTGGGGTAGAAGAGTGAACAGAGATGGTCAGAGAATAGCCTGCCAAGAACCTCCCTATTTACAGTATTGTAGAAGATTTGAAGTCTTACATCTGAGTAATGTTGTCTTATTAGGAACAAAATCATCAATGAGAGATAATTGTCTAAATAACATAAGAACTCACGTCTAATGTCTGGGTTGTATAATCCCCTGAATCCTTAAAATATACTGATGACTTTAATTTTTGTTATACTTTCCTTTTGGGTGTTTTAAGACCATACTGTTGGCCCAAATCAATTTATTTTTACTCTTACAGTTGTATGAGGATTTGGTCCTCAGGGGTCACATGGGCTTGGGGGGAGCCCCTGGCTCCTCAGGCTTTTCTTTACCAGTTCCATCTACGTGAAGATAAGTCAAAAAGTCCTGCTTGAACAGGGCTTTGCTTGGAAGCATAGAGGAAATGTTTCCTCTGTGTTGTCCCTCCTCTGTGCAGACTGACACTGGTTCAAGTCCATCATCTGGGGTCTCCATGGCTTCCCTGAATAAGAGGACGGGTGTCTCACCAAAGTTACAGGACATTTTGAGAGATGCTCCATAGGCACCTGGAACTTGTTTGACCTTGGAGGGCAAGGAACAAAAATTTGTCCCTTTAAGGCCCTCTGACTAGATTAATATAGGCCTTAAAGTTTGGCTATTAAACATCCATCAAGGTTAGTTACACCAGTCTGGTACTTTTAATTACCATGTGCAATGTAGATAGAGCTTGGGCAACATCCTTAAATAAACATTGACTAGACTATTAAGCAATGTTTTTCACATTTTTTGGTTGTAGTATCAAACCAATGTTTGATTACATTAAAGTTTTTCTAGGGAACCAATAAATTTATTGAGCTTAGTTACAGAGATGACTGAGGGGTTGCTGGGGTATATGAGTGACCTGAGAGTATTTACAGTGGAAACCCTTAATGCAGCATGGATCAAGCCTTTTCTTCCTAGCCTTTCCCAGTTAATATACTCTAGTCCTCCCCAAACCAGAAGACCATGTATGATTAGGGCCAAATTACATACAGTTGGCTGGGAAGAGCAGCTGGATACTCAGGTGAGGGTCCAATGACCCTGTTTACCCCTCATCCTTTAATTAGATACTTAAGT
>NW_008344592.1:67883-70543 GCF_000622305.1 Nannospalax galili | reverse complement strand
AAATGTCATTTTATATAGAATAAGCATTTTCCAAGTCTCCTTTAAAGGTTTTGAGATGTTTTACATAGACTTGGAAAATGCTTATTCTATATAAAACATATCTAAACACAGAGATAAACTGCACCCTGGAGTAGAAGCAATCATCCTTTAAAGTTAATTTATATTTTTAATAGGAACCATGTGTAATTTAACAATTTTAGTTTTCAAGAGAACTTACAAATCAATTTGATATCTAGTAAATTATTAATAATTGTTTTATTAGTATTAAACATAAATCCATTCATAACAATCTCATTTAATAAATACTGTGGTTAGACACAATGTCACAACAAACCAGTTTCAAAACCAAGACCTATTACCTTGACAAATTTGTTGATCAGATGTGTATGAAAGAAACTCTTAAAAGCCAGCAGTACTTTATATATATTCATATACATACATACATACATACATATACATATACATATGTATATATGAGAATCTCATCTCAAAATGGCTGTGGTAGACAAAGCCATATACATTGATGAGGTGGAAAGAAGCAACTGGTACACATTTAAGCATTATCAAATTGATGTTTATAGCTTTTAGCGTAATCAATTAAGGAAAACATTCTTTAGTTACTGACTGAGGAATTCTAGGCAGAAGATCTCTTTTTTAAAAAAAATCTATCCTGTTGTTTATTAAGTAAATTTATTTTTGTATTTACCATATATTTTACATTAGTCTGTGTTAGTGACCAAATAAAGAATCCCATTAACTACTTTTACTATAGACAGTAATACCCTCTGTTGTAATTAGTTTACACCTTAGCTGTTTTTGTTTTGTTTTGTTTGGTCTTTTTGAGACAGGGTCTCCCTGTAGCCCCAGCTGTCCTGGAACTCACTATGTAGACCAGGCTGGCCTTGAACTCACAGAGATCCACCTGCCTCTGCTTCCCAAGTGCTGGGATTAAAGGCATGCGCCACCACGCCTGGCCTACCTTAGGTGTTTTTAACTGTACATCTTATTTACTCTTAGGCTGTTTTGTTGTTCCCCTTTAATTGTCACATGGTCAGGGGGTCAAGCCTGAGCCTGAGGGTTTGGAGAACGTATCTTGATATAATAGGCTTGAATCTGAAGTGGGAGGGCCAATTCCATCTCTGGAGTCAGCATCTCATTGAGCTCAAACAGCCAATATAATTAATAGAAAAAGGCATATGTTTTTCTTTAGCCTAAAATTTTTTAAATTGTTGATCCATATATTATTTTTAAACTAAGGCAAGACTGTTAACTCCCATGGTGAATTTCTTTGAAGAGGGCTGTCAGTCTGGATTGGAAAAAACATAACTATGTGCTGGTAGTAGCTTGGGGGAGAAAAGGCTACAACGGCGACACACAAGCCGCGGACCCGCCAACGCGGCGGGCACCTCTGGAGGGGGGTTGAAAAGGCTATGACCAGTGCTGCACATGCATGCCCTCAGTGTGAGCCAGCCGCCATCCGGGTGCGAGCAGCAGGAAGTCATGTCCCCCCAAGGGGAAGCCTGTGAGGACTACAGGAGAAAGCCCTCCATGTGGGGTGCTCCTTTCTGATGACCCCCCTTCCCCAAGAAAAGGTTTACGGAAAAAATGGCTTTTAAAATCTTTTTTCCTTTTGTATGGCGCAAGCCGCCTTAAATTCTTTAAGTGCTCCAGCCACCTGCTGCTTTAAATCCTTTGTTTCTGTTTTACGTTATGGGGCATTTGGAGCCTGAGTGCCTTTTTGGGCCTCGATGGTGAAAACCACATCCGTGTGGGAAAAATGAACCTCGTAGATCTTGCTGGCAGTGAGCGGCAAGCCAAGACTGGCACACGGGGGGAAAGACTGAAGGAAGAAACCAAGATCAACCTGTCCCTTTCAGCCTTGTGGAATGTTATCTCTGCCCTGGTAGATGGCAAAAGCACTCATATTCCATATAGAGACTCAAAGCTGACCAGGCTTCTCCAAGATTCTCTGGGTGGCAATGGCAAAACTGTGATGGTAGCCAATGTGGGGCCTCCTCTTACAATGTAGAAGACACCCTGACCACTCTGAGATATGCCAACCATGCCAAGTCGGGATCTTCCTCCTCCTCCTCCTCAGGAAACCCTGCATCTCAGTTTTACCCAGAGTCTAGGGGATTGGTTCCCAAGTAACACCAACACCTCCTCCCAGGGTGGGAACAGCACTGTCTTCTGAGAAGAGTGAGTGAGAACAAAACTGTGGAGATGATTTGAGCCTAAACTCAGAATCATTCCCCTGAGGAGAACAACTCAAAGAGGCCTGACACTGGAGTGTATGTGAAGGACCTGTCCTCGTTTGTCACCAAGAATGTGAAGGAGATCAAGCATGTCATGAACATGGGAAACCAAAACCTGGGTCCTGATAGGTAAAAATGTTGGAGAGCGAGCGGATGGAGGAGGCAGCGAGGCACAGATGGAATTCTCAGCAGGATACAGATTTCGCACGAGACATGTTTCCCTTGGGGAAGGGAAAAATGTCAGCCCACGGGTTTTGAGCTGGGACTTATATATGGGGGCTTTAGGGTGTAGAAGGGGGGAGTGTTTGGGGGAAAAATCAGGGAGGGGGAAGCAGGAAAAGCAGGGCTTGTAAACCTGGCTCCGTTCAGTCTGCCAGGTAGCATTAGGGTCTGGAAATGTTTACT
>NW_008344592.1:65900-66802 GCF_000622305.1 Nannospalax galili | reverse complement strand
TTCGTGGAGTCCAACACTCTGTTTTGTTAAGAAAAAGGGGAGGGGAAGGCAGGGGCCAGTGTACTAGAAGTTCCCGAGAGCACTGAGTAGTTGCCTGCGGAGTAACATTGTAAACTGGGAGAGGGACGAGAAGTGAGCCCTGCAGGGGGGCACAGAGAAAGCAAGTGGAGACATTAGCATTAGAGAAGTTTCTCAGGAGATTAACGAAGAATGGGATGTTATATGAAGAGTGAGTGGGTTTAAGGAGTTTAGCACTCATAAGCCTTTGAATTATGGGCTTAAGTCCATAGCTGTGTTTGAGTGCAATTGGGTATTGCGATCTGCTGGGAAATAGGGAGGGGTCCTTCAAGAGAATGCAGATAGGAGTGTGATGAGAGGCTAGTCCTGGGGCTGAGGTGTCCCAGACCTTGGGATTTACTTCAGTGGGGGGAAGGGGCAAAGATCTGGCTTGGGGAGAAGGTACAGGGGAAAGGAGAGTGTGGAGAATGGGAGAGAAATAGAAAGGGAGGGGTTTTGCATGAGATCCCTGCCAAGTAGGAGGGTTGGGCAGGTGGGCATAACCAGGAAGGAGTGAGTTAAAGGCATCTTCCAGAATACACAGGCTAAGGGTCCTGTTGATTTGGGGTTGTAAGGCTTCCCATCAATGCCCACCAAAGAGATCTGTGAGGGAAAAACTTTACCAGACTAAGAAGGGAGAACTGACCATGACACACCAGTGTCAATAATGAAATTAATAATCTTACCCGCCACCATGGCTGAAACCCTGGTCTCCTCCATTGTGATAATCATAGAAGCGGTGGGGGCCGAGAAGCCAGGGCATTGTCAGTCTTCAGCCACCAGGCCTAGAAGGTCATTCACTGAACCCTGTAAATGAGGCTGGGTCTGGGAGGTGAGTGGCCTTC